>NC_133946.1:1477279-1798188 GCF_031877795.1 Strix aluco | reverse complement strand
TTTTTGATCCTTGTCAAAAACCCTCTCTGGGTGTATTTGATTTTTTTCAGGTATTACACACAAATAAATGAATTCCTTGAGCACCCTGCATGTAGCATGCTCTTCTGAATGCACTCAACATTCATTAAAATGTATATCTGAAGTTAGCCATATTACCCAAATGATTGTATAAGGCTCACTATACAGTGTAATTGAATGCAAAAAGTCTGAGCCAGCTCTTAAACAAATTACCCTTATGTGGCTTGTAGCATCTGGCACCCATTTTTACTACATGACATCTGCTCAGTGTAAAATAGTTGGCGTCAGAATGTCTGGTCATATAAAAAAATCACAAATGTAATCAGAAGCAAATGGACTAAGAGAACAAGGCTTTATCACACAGCCTCATGCAACATAAATATTTCATTAATTATGTCTAAACAAACGTCACTTATTTTTCTGCTTTAGGAATATTATCACATCATTGAACTGTTGATTAAAATGCCATAATAAGTCAGGAAAATCCATACATCACAACAATGCGCTCCATAAGGAAAACTCAAAGGCTGCCTTTGGAAGAAGCATGCTTTCAGAATTATAAATTAAATTACATTTAATTGCAGCAATTTTATCATGCCTGTTTTTCCAGCATCTTGTTTCAACTGGGTGTAAATATTTGAATTTCTTCTTAATTTGTCTAATTCATAGCTTCATTCTCTTTATTTCAGAAAATAAAACCGCTTTCGGAACATCTGTCTCTATGCTTCAACCTGCTACAGGGTTAACGATTAACAGCTGGGCAACATCTTGGAAATGTACATTATTTAAAACTAACAGTGCCATTTTTCTTTGTATCTGTGAGGTAACAGTTGGCTTTCTATGTGCAAGTTGTGTTCAGATTAAAATCACTTCCCGTTCTCCCAGCATAAATGTTTCTTCTTTGCCTCGTCCTGGATCCCAGTCCTGAAGTAGGACTTCTGTCTCAAGTCCTAATTTAAAATCAGGATCCATGAAACACTTTCATGCCAGACAGTAAAGCAATAAAATCAAATTCAAGTAATTTGAGGCAGAAATTCTGATTTTTCTCGGCAATCTCAATTTTAGAAGCACCCAGTCTTTGTGCTCAATGAAGCTGGAAGCTCAGAGTGCCCAGCAGAGCAGACTCAGGTGCCAACATCCTTTTTGCAGGACAAGTCCTTGGGCAGCAGATGCCTGCAAGCAAAAGCAGGGAGGTGCAGTAGCCCTCCAGGTGGGTGTCCAGCCCCCTAGGTGATTTCCCTGCCCCAGGATTGCCCAGGCTGCCACCCCACACCTCCCCCTCACAGCACTTGAAGGAGGGCCACAGCTCCTGCTTGCTGACCCGCTGGGGACTCTCCGATGACTCACAATTGCTGGGGTCGCACCAGTGCCACACACTGCCTCATGCTCTGCGGAGAAGTGTGCATATCCAGCTGCACCCCATCTCTGTCCCCAGCAGGGACAGTCAGCCATAAAGTTCTTTCCAGTGCATGAGATGGAGAAAGGCATGGAGAATATCGGTCACTACTTGTTTTGAGGAGTAAACTCACCTGCCTTGCTTTTCCCTGTGCAACCAGAAGTTTGCAGTAACTACCCTATGGTTACGCTGCTGGTGGAAATCAAATTCCATAATATGCAAAGGGCAAACCTTACAGCCCAGCAGGGCTGGAAACACAAGCAATTACATGCTCCCTTTCTTCTTCAGCTGTGGGAATAAGTGACTGCTTCCCCCTGTCCTCCTCTTTGAATGATATCAATAATTTAAATAGCGTTACAAGGTCTAGAGGAAAAGCAAACTGCTGTAACACAAGGGCACCTGCTGCCTCCTCAGGGGTGTGACTCATGAGCTCTTTGCCTTTCTGTGACAGGGACAGGGTCAATGACTTCCCCAAGGACTTCCAAGGGCCATCTCATGAGCATGAATAAGCCAATTGTCTGTGTACAGAATAGATTCATAACATCCACAGTCCTCCCAACGCCTATCTGCTATGGAAAGCCAGGTATTTGCACCTTGCTTCCCAGAGAAAAGCCATTTAGATTGCTCTGAAACAGCTCAGCCTTTCAAGGGACACAGTACCCAAAGCCCTGTGAGAACAGCCACATGACTGCAATCAGCTACTCCTTCTTTATGTCCACCTGAGTGTCCTACAGGACAAAGGACCACATGAAACCACTTGGTGCTGAGGCATCTGATGGATCTACCTGTGCGCGTTGACAGTTATGGTCTCTGTCACATTTATTGCATACACATTTCACAGCACTGATGTTCTCTGTTGATATAATGTGGATAATTGAAGCATGGGTTGCTCCAAGGAGGTGCCCGGAAACACACAGTGAAGAGTGACAGAACTGGGATGAGAATAGAGTTTTTTGGCTCCCAGATGTGTGGTCCTGACACATTTCAGGGAAATAGAACCAGTGGGACAGTGCATTTCTTTCAACATTAAAAGAGCAGCCACACAGTGCTCTGCTCAGCTATTTTTCTTTGGCTACTTATTTGTAGGAGAGACCAGAAATATGCTCTAAAATGTACCCCAGATGCAAATTTCAGCTTCAAGACGACTATAACAAGCAGAGTGAGAAATTACCTCACTGAATGAACTTGCTTTATGTAGAGCTAGAGAAAAATACCACATTTATGCTATTTTTGGAAAAAAAACCACAAAACACTTTTCTATATTATAGCATCTATATGTTCTACTATAGATGACTAAGCATTAATCTTTCCCATCTCCAGAGGGGTGGGATAGGCAGAATTTAGCTGCCAGCTGTGAGGATTTGGACAAGGAGTTCACACATAAAAATGTTCAACTCGGGGACTTTTACACTCACTGTTTATTTAAACACTCACTGTCATTTAAATCTGAAACTTAGAACTGCAATAGTAAAGTTAGATAATAATCTGTCCACTCCAAATACGTCAAGCCTTAAAGCTCGATAGCTACAGAAAAGATCTAAAAACATATGTTTTTTTCCAAATATTAACTCAACTATTCTAGACTTGGGCTTTCTCTTTCTAGCCATCTCATTCCTTCAAAATGGGAGTTACTTATTACTTATTTCTTAAGTACTCTAGTGTCTTCCTAACTTCCAAATTAACATGTTACACTAGAGCTTTTTCTCCCCAGCTAAGATGACTCTGGATTACCAGGAACGGTCAGCCATAGTTTTAGTTCTTAATTATAAAGGGTAAAGAAACAAATATTTCTGAAATTTTTATTAATCTATTCTTGACTTCTACCTACAGTAGCTACTAGGAGTTTGGTCAAGAGACCTTTACAGCATGCCTGATTTACAGCTGTCAAATCACAGGAAAATGAGTATTAATTGTTACTGAATCTGACAGTGTCACGGAATACCCTTCAAAGTACAAAGTTGGCCTCCAATTCTTGATTTTGGGACTTGGTATACTCATATGTGCATGTCATAAGAAATAAGAAAAATTATATCCATAAAATTAAAATTCCAGTTCATTACAGCTTGATAATCCAAGGGTGGGTCTCGAAGACACTTTGCTTTGGCCTAAGCGTGCTGCCATTGAATGCTGTCAATAGTAAAACCCTCACTGTATTCAGAGTGATGAACTGGACCAAAGTCCAGTGCTTTGAGAACCCCTCCCTTAACATATAAATCTAAGGTACGGGTTTTCCTAGGAGAGTTGAGGTCCTTTGAACAAAGGGGGAGATGTCATCTGAAAATGTTGAGAAGGAGATATCTTCTGTTAGACATAGAAAAGCTCCTCAATGTCCTGGAGATTCACAGGGAAAACCACCACTGCCGTCACTCTGCATGTCACAGCTTACCTCCCTTTCCTGGGGTGTTTTTGTGTCATAGTAATGACTGTAGTCTAAACAAAGTCTTGGAGCACAGAAAGTCTTGGAGCAGGAACTGTTTTTATAACACAATGTTATATTAATCTGTTGGCTTCCTCTGTAAGTGTCCAAGATTGCATATTTTTATAAAGTCATTGGAGTTAATCATGACCACTCTAAGTACTTCAGTGTTTTACAAAAGAGAGAGGCAAAGCTAAACATATCTCTTGGGGCACTGCTGTCTCAAACCAGATGGGAATTGACCTGAGGTAGGACACAAGAAGAAAGGCTAGTAGAAATCAAGAGTGGGGCTTGACTATTTGGCTTCACATGTCTGCTTCTCCACAGATTTCTCATGTGATCTTAGGCATGTAATTTAATCTTGTAGTGCCTCAGTTCCCCTTCTAAAATATGAAACATTGCAAATACACAGACTGTCAGTGGTACAAAGATGCAGTAATGGGAACCATGTATGAACCTGAAATATTTGCAGACAATCCCTTTTCAATCTAAAAGTGCACAAGAACAACAAAGTGAGTTCATAACATGTCTGATTTTCTCATCAGCTGAACTGGTTGTCCTGCTTAATGAAGGAAGCCATGTAAACAAGTCACAACTCATCTCATCTAAGGGACAATTCTAGAAATATTTTTACATGATCCCTACTCTGTCAGTGACAAAAATATTCCTCCCACGTGTCCATCACTATCAAGAAGCAAATCCAGAGTCACAAATATCTGCCAATAACCAATAACCTTCATGGGCTGCTCTTCAGAAGCTCTAAGTCAAAAGTAACCTAAACTCTGGATCCACTACTACATCTCATTACAAACACTGCTGACTGCAACTCTCCCATACAACCTGGCTTAGCTCTCTTTTTACTGTTGTTTTTCTAGATTTTTAGTATCTATAACTAGCACGGCACTTTGGCATTTTTTTGAAATTCAAAAGGTCAAGTAGGCTTAGGAGAGAACAGTTAACCATCTCATTGATCAATTTTATTGATCAAGTTTTTGGTTTTTTGGTTTTTGTTTTTTTAAGTGCAGGTTGGAACACAAAGGAGGAATCAAAGGACAAAGGCCTCAGATATTTGTGCAGTAAATCAAAAATCTATAATTGCACCTAGAAACTCCAGTGTGATTATTGGCTATTTGGGGACATTTGTATATTCTACATTCAAACTTACATAGGATTTTATTTTTTTTAAAACCAATCTCTCACTGAAAACAGTGCATGACCCCCTAGATCCCACACAGGTAGTCTCTGCAGCTGGATCTCTGGACAGCTCAAAATTTTCAAGTGGCTCTGAGGAATAGCTCTTGTGAAACAGAAAGAAAGTGTTAGCCAGAAAGCCTTTAGACCAGGTCTGGATATCAGAAGGTGGAATGGCCCATATGGAAGGTGTAACTGCAAACATAAGTTTGAGTGACAGGCAATCTGCTGCTGAGTAATTAAGATCTTTGCTTCCTCATGCTGAGCTTCAGCTGGTGGCTGAACACTTGGCAGGAGATGACAGAAGGACAGAATACAGTTTTTAGTTTGGACAGACACCTGGGTCTGAAATGCAGAAGTCATCAGCACAGGAAAGACATCTGGACGTGTACTTGCAGATGAAGTAACTAAGATAAGGTATAGGTAGGGATAGATGAACAAGATAAGATAGAAGTATATGTGTAGGGTGAGACTGAAGGTCCTTCCAGTCTGTCTCCAGCAGTGGATGTCTAAAGGAATGCTATAGGTACTGGACAGTCTTATTTGATTCCTCCCCTTGACACTCATCCAGCCTCCAAGCATTTTTCAGTTCAGGAACTTTCTAAATTGAAAGTGATTTCTAAGCATTTGGTACTCCTCAGCGGATTTCTCTTCAATGAGCTTGTCCAGTCCCATCTCAAGTCCATAGACTGTTATCACCCAGCTCATTCTTTGGCTCCACAAGCCCATTGTGGGAGAAAACACCAGACCAACCATACTTGCACAGAACAAGTCTGCCGGGTCTCAGATAGGATAGAAAAGCCCTACTGCAAAGAACCAAGAGGAGTATGAGAAACAGCCTCATTAAATTGGTCTCTGCAAGGTGCTGGGAGTATTTTTTTTTCTTTAAAGAAAATAAATTTTCTGAAATTCATGGTAAATTTCAAGAGAGAAAAATAATTACATGTAATGTGGGCTAAAGCTCGCCATCAGTTCATGTCTGAAGTTTGCCAAGCCTGGGCCTCAGACAAGTGCCAGTATGAGACAGAAATGCCATTTTAGAGAGCCAAGCAGCACTTGGCTCTTTACCAGTTTGATTTACTCAAATATGAATGTTTTTAAAAGTTCAGGGAGCTGCAATGTTGAAACGTTGAAGAAGACAGATTCATGGGCAAATGGCTAGATCAAAGCTCCATTTTTTTTTTTTCTTCCGAACAGACTTTGCAATGCCTATATTCAATAATTATAATAATTTAATAATTCCTCTTTTGGCTTGCACAGCAGAGGAATTTAACACATATTAAACCAGCATGGTTTACCAAATTATTTAAAACATAAATAAAGTATAGCTTTATTCAAACCTAAGAACTTTTCCCATTTTAGTAACAACACAACATACCAATTACTGTAATACACTTAGTTAAGAGCAAGGGTGATGACTAGGTATAGATTCAGTAAAGTCTCCCATTTAAGACCACAGCATGACAAGTGTGAACACCAGCAACTCTGTGGCTTCAGTGCAGTCCTTAGCATCCTATGGCTCAGTGGGGATACTTGGTTTTGTGAGTTGTTAGATAAGGGATGCTCCAAGAGTCCAATCCAAAAATTCAGAAATGAGAACAGGAGTTATTCTATCAGTTTTAATGAGCTTCAGATCAAGTCTCTTATAAACTGTATATCTTCCTCACAGTATGCAGTAGCTCTGAAGCAGAAAGGATGCAAAAACGATCTGGAAGCTCTCTGGGAACATTTCAGTGACTTCACATTTTACATACAGATTGTTATGTTAATGCTGCAGTAGAGCAGCAACTTTGGGGTTAGAGTTTGGGTTGCAATTTAATAAAGAAAGAAACAAACAGGTATGTCAATAAAATTCAATAGGTTATTTAGTTAAATAACTGTGACTTTGTGAAGTGGGCTAGTGGAAAGATGAATCACAAAGACAGGTGGGTGCAGCTCTCATACCTCATATTTCATACCTGAAACTGTGCTGCACTCAATTCTTTCTGAGCCTATGCTCAGATTACTCAGATTGCTCTTTGACATCAATATTTCTCAGACTCATCTGCAATTTTAATACTAACCTTGTTCTTGCAAGCAAACATGAAAATTGATGCCTTTTAATCACTGCCCGAATAGACTCACAAATAGGTCAGAGTAGGTCAATAAGGTGCTATCTCCTCTCAAATAAAATAACAGGGGGATATTAATGACACTACAAAGCTCCCAAAAGTATGTCTACAATTTGGTCACTACAACAGCGGACAGAGCTGAAGGAACACCTGCTGAGAAGGCACATACACAAAGCAAAGCTTCTTGTTATTGCAACCATATTGCTTCAGTCTCTGAGCTCCTCATGGAAAGGGTAGCAAATGTACTCTACACTGCACTGGAGTTTTCAGTGCTCATTCTTCCACTTGCCTGCTGTACTCCCCCTTCCACAACACACCCAGTGTCACAGCAGCAGCTGCTCTGCACAGCATCCCACTCTGCCTCACCATCTCTGCCACCTCACCAAGTACATTTTCCTGACCCAAACACATTTGAACAGCAGCGAACAGCAGACCAAACTTGGGTCCAATGAGCTGCACTTTGCTTGCAAATCTGCTCTGCTCCTTTAAACCAGAAGCAACTCCTAAATCTTAACAAAAAATACATTTATTAAATCTTCCTATGTAGAAAGTAACTATAAATTAAACATACAACAGATATGTGTTTGCATGATCACACACAGGTCTATGAAGTGTTCAGTGCTATTACTTAATAAATAATTTAATAATAATAAAAATAATTCTACTCAGGTCCTCACCTGTGGAAGGATAACATAGCCTGTCTTCTGGAGAACAGTCCTCCATGAAAGGCAGAGATGACCCAAAGGAATTCCCTTCTCTGTCATGAACTTTACTTCTCAGTCTATCAAAGAGTGACCCAAGACTACCATTCTGTGCAGAGTCATCCAGACTGTCGTTGGAGGTGTTCTTGGGCTCTGAAGATGAAAGAAGGGGGTACTTTTCATTACAGATAAACACATCATCCATGGGAGCCCCTGGAGGAGTCTCTTTAAAGGTAAACTTTTCTAGGAGTCCTGGGACATCCTCCATCCTAGTGCAAGATGATTTCTGAGGTATACTGGTTGATTTGGAAAGCCTGGTGTGAGGACTGTAGACTGGGAAGGATACCTCCTCACTGTAATCCCTTAGAGATCTCTCTTCAGAGCTGACAGAAAAATTGTATGGGTTTGAGAAAGGGCTCCCATTTCCTAAATACTCTCCTGCACACTCCCCTACTTTAAGCTCCTGTGGCTGAGTGTTATTTGCTGTATTATTGTTACCGTTCCTTTGGCTTAGGGAATAGCCAGGAGTACTGGGGAAGCTGAAGAAAGCTTTTTCTGAAGGGGCTTTGACTTCGCTGTCTGAGTCCTGCTTTAGTCCTTCTGGAGATGAAATCAGAGGCTCCCAAATGGACCTTTTGATAGCATTGGCTATGAGCCTCAGTGGTGATTTCGGCTGGCCAGCTGTGTGCTCCCTGGCAGCTGCATCTAGACTCCTTAAAGCATCTTTTCTGTCAACTGGCAAAGTTGGTGGAGCATCATCTGCAAGTAAGAGAGGCACAGGACAATCAGATACTTTGAACACATCTTTTGTCCCATCAGCATCCTTCTCCTCTGAAGTCCACAGTGCTCCTTTGTCTTGATACCCTGGACTGGTTCCACCTAAGTCCTTCCCGTTTGAATTGTGTGACAAGGGTCGCTGTTGAGTACAAAGAAACAGCCTCTTTTTTGCCTCCTTTGATTCTCGCTCAGGCTTTTCTTCTGGGTGCCTTGTATTTCTGCCATCTTTCTCTTTCAAATCCAGAGATGACAGCACTTTTGTCTTCCTGTTAAAATCTCCTTGTTCAGAGGTATATTTCTGGTTTTTTTCCTTCCAGCCCTGGGCTGTGTATGTCCCAATGTCACTATCTGTATCTTCAGGATCAGAAAAATCAGCAGCCACTGTCCCATTCCCAGGAGGGGTCTGTGAAAAACCTCTGGTGCTGCTCTGCAAAGGACAATGGGGTACATAGAGACTGATGTCTTCAGGCATCTCTCTGACTCTTTCTTTTCTTTGAAATACTGGGCTGTAGGGTTTGAAATGTCCTCTTGTAACTTCAGGTGATTTCTTGTAAGAAGCCAACTGTGAAGTGCATGAAAAAAATATTTTGGGGTAGAAAAATACAGTTGAGTGCATCTTTTATTTCATAGAATATTTTAATCATAACGTAATACTAATATACATAAGATTTAATTTATATACACATATACATACATATATATATGTAGATGATAATACAATAAGAAGCAAAGCTTTTATCCCTAAAGGGCTAATATTTCTCTAGGAGTGGAGATCTAATACTACTGGAAATTTTAATAGTCTAAAAATAATGTTATTCATGCTGAGAATCTGTCATATCTTTATGAAGTGCCATTAATATTATCCTTAGAAAGAAACTCTACTACGTACAGGAAAATAAACAAGAGCAGATCTGCTCTATTCTCCCATGTGCATCCCAGTTGCATCACCTTAGAGTTTCCAGCAAGCACAAGAGACCGTCATCCATCTGCTCCAGCTGCTTTTATAATATTGCATGCTTACATAGCCCAGGTAGGAATGAATGAAGTAACCCAGAAAAGATTGTAAAATGCAAGATGGTAGTTTTAAACAATTCAATTAGTTCTCTTTTATAATTATTTTCCTTTGGTGAATATTTAAATTCATTACTCTAGCCACTGAAATTTTCTGCTGGAGATAGTAACAAGGATAAATGCCCACATTATTTAGCCAGCAGACAAAAACTAGAGGGTTTTTTTCATTCTTAAAAGAGAGGCATTTTATTCTCAATGCTACGTGATAATGAATGGGGTGAAGATTCAGAGCCTGTTTCCACTTATGTGCCAGATTCCCAAATTCACACGGGTGAAGCCATTAATCTGTCTGACTTCTTGTTTCCCAGAAGCATCAGAAGTAAGGCAATAATGATTACACCCTGTTTCATAGTTGTATTTGATGACTAAAATTAATATTGGCCAGTATCTCAGATAGAAAAACATGAGAAACACCAATAAACAAATAAACGCCCTCTTAATCCTCTCTCTTTAGAGTAAGAAAAAGGCTGCTAAGCACTGCTTATAGAGTGGGAGCTGCATGGAGTCAGCTCTCGTCCTGCGTGGCGTGGCCAGGCAGCATTGTGCAGCTCTGCTCCCCTGGGACGTTCCCTTCCTGGCCCTATTGTCCCAGACCGGATTTCAACCACCACCGTGGACATGGAAGTCTTGACTTTTTTTCTAACACAGACCCTGAGGTCAAGCAATTTTAATCATGTTTAACCCAAGGGTGAGGACAATGGGCTAGGACATGGAGGACGTGGGCTGGTCCCCACTCCGCCCAACTCCAAATCCAGGGGACGTGCTGCCCTTTGCTTGTACGGTTGGTCATGACTCCTGCTGCAGTGCTGCACTTACGGCAGGCCCACCCTTCCTCAGCCTTAGGAAAAGTAAAATTTTTAAAAATACAATGGAAATACTAGGTCCTGAAGGAAATTGAAGATGATCTTGAGCTGTGGGAAGTGTGGAGCCACGGGCCTGCTGCAAATTAAGAAAAGAAGTCTTATGCCCACCGGATGCAAGTGGTAAACATTAGACATGGGCACACCTATGTCTAAGGGCTGTAATGGCCTAAAAAATCCCCCAGTCTCCTATGCCAGGTTTCCTATGGCTGGCACTATGCGAGCCCTTACCTCAAGTCCCACATTTGCTCTCCAAGGCTGGTGTTGGCACTTGCCTTTCGCCCAGTGATGCACTGCTATCAAGTGGCATTTAAGCCACTCAGATGTGATACCCTCTCACCCCACCACTGCTTGCACATGGCCTTCCCAACATGCTACACATTTCCATCCAGCCCTACAAGCACATGGGCAGACCAAAAGCCAGCTCAGGAGCACCAGGGGACAGAGGTTTGGGGGATTTCCTCTCCTTTGGGCAGAAACTGTGGCACAAAGGAAATTCCAGTGGCAGCTAAGCCCCATGATGCAAGGGAAGGGCAGGGTGGTGGTGCCTACATGTTGTCTGATGCAACAGATTAGTACCTAACTCTCAGTCAGATCAAGGTCTGAGTCCCACAGTGAATGTGACTTAGCCACATGATTTGGGAATGGTTATATCAATCAGAGCATCAAAGTCTCTATCCCCCACAGGCATAACTCCAACTTTAGCAGTTACTGTGAGGACCAAAACTATTTGAAAGAGCAGGGGGTGCTCAGACAGCCTGCCCAGAGCAGACATGCCCCAACAGTAGCGACGCTCATTTTGCTCTGCACATTCTCCATCGTACCTGTGTTTGGGAGTGATCCTCTCCAGGACCACTCTGACAGCTGGCTGAGCTGTCCTTCCAGTGTAGCCCAGGTTTCTTGCTGGACAGTAGAGGGAAGCCTGACAAAGACACAAATTTTACCATCATGTTGGTATTATTTTTGTCTTAAATAAAGTTTGCAATTGAAGAATGAGAGTAGAAAGTTAAACAGCCATCAGGATACAGCTGTATCTGAAGAGCTGACCTACAGTAATGAAGTTTATGGACTCACTCATATGTGTGTGCACACTGTGCCAAACATATGTTGACATTTTCAGCGGTGGACCTGAACTGCTTTCACTTTTTGGCTGGACATAGTGAAGCAGCTTTTGAGTTCCAGGAAATCGTCTGGAAAACCAGCCCTCTTTAGAGGGCTTTCAGGCCTTAAAAGCAGAGGCAGTCAAAACAACCAGTGACTTTTGAAACTTTGGGTACGTCCGAGAAGTGAAAAAATGGATGACCTCTGAGAGGGCTATCTGTCAGAATGGGAAAGAAATAGGAAATGCAACCACCTGCAGGCAGTAAGGGCAGAAATAATCCTGTTGTCTCCCAAGCCAGGCCAACAGGCAGCATGCTGGGGGCTCTCCTAGGATCAGGCAAGGTAAGTAATTGCTAAAGGCCTTGAACCAAAACTAGCACAGACAGACTTAGACCTGCTGGAAGAAAAAGTAGGGAAGTAACTTGCACCTGAAGGGAGTCAGGAGAGCTCTCTAATATTTGTGCCTGGGGGAATTTTACATAATAAATAATATTTGAACCGAACAGAAGTATCCCTGAGCCAAGATATTACCGTGTCAAGCTATAGCATGACAAATATATTTATAGCTGAATTATTAACTCTCAAACCCAATTATTAGTTCTGAAACCCACAAAGGTTCCCAAAGTGAACTTTGGTTCTTCTACATAGGAATTAAATGAGCAAGGACAAAAGCAACACACCAGAGAGAAGACAGTTCCTGCACACGGAATTCAGAAAAGGTAAGCCAGGGAGAGAGGCCAACTTTACTTTCCTCTCAGTGTCTCACCTATTCATTCCCAATCTTGATGCAATTTGTTGCATTCAGTCAAGAATGGAGGGAAACGATGCGCTGGAGTTCGTTAAGGAACTCCCGCAGTGACTAGCAACCAGGGGCTGACCTTTATATTCTGTAAAGTGAATTGAGCCATGAGAAAACATGAGAATCCAGAATTAGGATAAAAAAAAAAATCCCATCATCACCTGCATAAGTGAGCCAGGGAAGGGATTAGCCTGATCCACTAAAGTCCTGAGCCTCCTGGCACGGGCAAATGTCATGGCTCAGCACACTGAGGGGAAATGCAGCCTCTGCAGCAGCAACAGCCATAACAGCGATGAAGGCATAAACCCCATCACCCAGGAGTCTGCAGGGTAACAGCACGTGCCCATGAGGAGAACTACCTCCCATCATGGCTCTTGAGGGCCTGCACACGCAAGAACATTGCTTCATGCAAAGCCACAGCTTGCCATCTTTCACAGAGATAATGGATTTATTACCGCCAAGATGTTGAACCCATATTTGCAGCTTCACATTCAACATTGGATTTAAAAAAAAAAAAGTTCCCTAGGGTCCTATCATGATCTGCTTGGCCCAAAAGCTACTCCAAGTGACCAAGATAAATTAAGAGCGCGGTGTTCCCCGTGGCTGTGCAACAGGGATTAAAGATTTTGAAAGGTAATATCCTGCTCTGAGACCTTCAGCCAGTATAACCATGACACTGATTTCCTTTCCTTGGCCACGTACCTCATGCTGTTTATGAAACATATGTGTTTTGGGAAATAAGTCTGAAAAAGAGACAGATTTTTCTTTCATGTGACTGATGATCATATGCATTCTTGTAACCAAATATTAAGTGGCTTAAATATAGAAACTAAGACTTACAGTGCTCCTCTAGAGAGTAAAAAATGCCTTTATTCTGTTCCCAGTATACACTGAATGTGCTTTACACCTCGTTTAACAGCATACTTGAGGTTCAGACAAAATCATGTAGTGTGTCCCTTTCCTCTCACAGGCTTTTAGCTCCCTCTAGAGCCCTTCAGAGGCCCACGGAAGATTTTAATAAAATGATGGGAAAAATAATTGGCAAACGATGCATTTGCTGAGAACAAGCTGAAAATTAGTGGAAATTAAGAGTGACCCCTGGTCTTTTCTTCCTTCTCTCACAGTCTTTCTTTTTTTCTCTTCAAATCTGGAATAAGCATAATTTTTGTTTGATCTTTTAAAAACTGAGATCAATGAAGGCAAGACTTTAAATCCAAGCCTTTGGTGAAGCCAACACCTGATTATAAGCCAAACCTCAAATGCTGTACAGTGCTCAGAGACATCTCTGAGGCTGACAACAGATGCCACAAGACTTTGAGGGCACCCTGCTCTGCTTCCCCATCCAGGGCATGGGATGCCCTTTGCCCGGGTGGGACATCCCGTGCAGCTGCTCCAGGGAGGCCTTGCAGAGCACAGCAAGTCTTCCACACCTTGGAGATGCAGTGAATCCCAGGGAACGCAGCCCCATCACGGCCTGTCTGCCTGTCTGTCCCCCACAGCTGCCTCTCTGGGGACAGCCCATCAAGGGGCTGGTTTGCTGAAGCCAAGCTTGGTGGGAGCATCCTCTCAGGACCATGAAATAGCCCCATACATGCTCTACTGAGACTTCCTGAGTTATCCCAGATGTGTTGCACCAGGGGCCTCCAAGGGACTGCAGGGTCAGTAGCGACAGGGCTCACATGTACCTGCGGGCATCTGACTCAGAGACGAGCCCTGTGCCGGTGCTGGGAAGGACAGATGCAGCTTGTCTCCTCTTTCAAGATGTAAAAATTCATCTCACAGTGGGTACGTGCAAATAATCATCAAGTTTGCTTGTGCATTCAAACCAAGCAAGCCAAGATGCCTCTTTTTTGAATGCTGGGCCCATAACAGACATAGGGATCCTACTTGTTTCAGAAACCTTAATTTCTCTGAAGGCAACTGGGACTCTGAGCAGCAGCAGCAATCCCCCTTGTTGCAGAGGGCAGCTGAGGGCAGGGTTAAAGAGCAGCTGTCACCACCATTCCCCAAAACCTGCTGTCTCCATGCCCAGAAACTGTGGCACTTGGTCACATGCACAAATCTCTTCTTTCCACTGCTGTACATTCATGTTTTATACTTCAGGCTGTCAACACCCCAGTCTAACAGATACAACTGTGTTTCTAACCAAGTTTTGAGAGGGTTTGGGATGCTGGTAAGCTTACACAGCTCCCATTATGGTATGATCAACCCTGGCAGGTACCTGCGAGTCCTTAGTGGGGACTGGGTAGGCACTGTGGGCACTTGCAGAGGGGCTGTGCCAAGGCGGGCAAGCAACCCTGTCACAAGCAGCAGAGGTGTGACCAAGGACAGCTGCCTTGTTTCGGGACCACAGCCCAGGAAGATTACCTAGATGCAGCCTCAGCTGTGAGCGGTGACCACACTGTGTTTCGGAAGTGAATTGAGGACAGACCTGATTGCTATCAAAATCACTGCGTGCCTGTGCGATTCCCATGGCCAGGGACGGGTCAGCCCAAGCCAAGTCAAACTGCTAGTGGACAAGAACTAGTAACACTTATTTTCATCAGTTCACCTCTTGGGATGGTTGGTAGTACTTTCTCCCTTTCAGTAATCCAGAAGCATCACCTGTTTTTTTCCAACAAAAAAGAGGTGATAGAGCACCTGTAGATGGGTGTAAACGGGCACCTCCAGGAGCAGTTCTAATAAGCGATACTCAAAATCTTAGACCCAGCGTTGCACCTAATCAAAAGCAACCAGTGCAAGGCAGGGCTAGAGACAGGCTCTGGGATAGGGGTGCATTTTCTTGGCTGGAGAATTAGCATGGACACAACTTGCCAGTGGGTGTAATAATGTAGGGGACAGTCATGCAAAAAGGGAATTTGATCTTTTCAGGACAAGAAAATGGAAAATAAATACTTGGCGTGTTTTAGATGTCAATTTTCCCAGCTACTGATGCAAAAATACAAAACTTTTAAAGGAAAGAAGGAAAAACAGAAACTTAAGAGACAGGAAAACAGGATACAGCATAAAGAGAAGATACAATTGCTTCTCAGGCTTTACTCACTTGCTTGGAGTTTTCTTCTCCAACTCTGATACTTATTTAACGCCGTGGAGTGAAAAGTGTTGGCTCTCTGTAGCGCTGAACAGAAACAGAAAAGACACATAGTCAACTAACGTAGTAAAAGCCAGAGAGTGAAAACAGAGAGAGGGGAAGGAGGGAAAAAGAAAAAAAAAAAAAAAAAAAACAAAACACCAAACCCACCAAAAAAACCAGAAAAGAGAAGGAAATAAAGCAGGCGGGGGGTAGTTTCCTACCGGTGTCCCCGCGGCGGCGGCCGGGAGGGGGCAGCGCGCAGCCGGCCGGGAAGGGCCCTGGGCCGGCGGGGGACGCTCCAAGGAAAAGCGCTCCCCTTGTTCCCGCTGATCCCCAAACCGACACGGGCTCTTTTCTCAGCGAAGCCGGCCCGAGCAGAAAGGCAGGCAGACAGGTGGGGGGACAGGCTCAAGCAGTAAAAACTTATTAAGGGCGCTATAAAGCAGCTGGGTGACGATGGGGAGCCGAAGCCAGGCTGCTCATGAAGATCAAGCTAACCCGGCTGGCATGGTGGGGAGGGAGGTGACATGAGCAGCCGGGGGTGGGGAGAGCAGGAAATTGGGGAGGAAAAAGTCTAAAATCCTTCAGTGACTGCACGGGGACACACACTGCTGGGCACCTTTTGATGTTTGCCACTGTCTTTTTTTTGCCCTAAACAAGGGCTTTGTATTCAAGAGTCAATTTAAATCGCTGTATGAAATCTCCTCTTTTCTGTCTGGATTAAAAATGCATATATGGATGTGGGGGTGGTGGGAGACAGGAGGAAATGAATGCTGATGGCCTTTTATTTTCTGCAAATCCATTTCTTTGGCTGGTTTTAGCACATCTTTTAGTTTTGACCAGCTCCAGAAAGGAGTTTTCACGTGGAGTCAGACTGTTCCTAAATGTTTCCCCTCCCTTTACTCCTTGTGCCTTCAGTGGATACAAACATTTTAAGCAGCTACTGATAGAAACACAAAGTGAACCAAGCAGAGCTCTCTAGTGCCTCCCACCGTCACCCTTGCTTAGGCAGCACTGCACATATCGCATCGGCTCCCCGTGTCCAAACTTTCTGGCGGTGGGAAACACTCAGCCCACCCCTGCAAGCAAAGCACCTTTTACCCTGCATCATGGAAACGCTGTTTCAGCTACAGCACACTAAAGGCAGAAATCCCCCCTAAAAAGACACCGTTAACGGGTACAACCCGGCCACATTTCACGCAACAGCCCCTGCTTCGAAACTTCTCCCCTCAGCCCTTGCTTCAGCCCTCAGGAGAGGGTGCTGGAGCATCCCTGGGTCAGGACGCTGCTTACCATCGGCAACTTTGTATGTTTTGGGACTTTCCTCCGGTGCCACAGGGCTCCTGGCAAGCGATGCCCACCTCCGGACAGGGTTGGGGCAGGCGGGGGGCTCCAGCAGCGAGGTCTGTCCTTCGCTCACTTCAGAGTTTGATGAGTTACCATTAAAATCAAACTCCAGCTCAGAGCTATGGGGAAAAAAAGGTGAGATGGAAAGTGGGACATATCAGAAGAAACACGTAGCTCTGTTCCCCTTCATTCCCAGGGGTGCAGCAAGCACCAGTGTCAGCCCTGACAGCCATGCGGGCTGCAGAGAAACAGATGATTTGCAGCCAGAACCAACATCCTTATTTTGCTTTTTTCATTGTTGCTATTCCAGAACTGTAATTTGCTACACGGTTGGTATCCCTAGTCCCATCAGACTTCTGCTGCCCAGATTCACACCCACAACCGCTACGTTCAGCGCCTGGAATCAAACTGGCATCAAGAGAGACTTGGGGTGAAACACCACATTGCTTGCTTAGCAGGGAGGGCTAAGAGAGCCTGTAAAGCTGTACCAAGATGAAGAAAGGGAAATAGCAGCATTTGCAATGCTGTAATCCACCTAAAAGCAAGGCACAAGGGTCAAAACTCTACACTTTTCACCTTTTTCCCTACAGATTTTTGGAAATAAAAGAGGCATACGTAGGGAATTCACAGGAGGCCAAATCCAGGGCAGGCCACTCCAGCCACAAGGTGGGCTTCACCTGTCAATTCATCCTGTTATTTCTGGACCCCGCTTCATCTCCCATCTGGGACCTGGAACCAGCTCCCCTCTCTGGGCGGCTGCAGCTGCCGAGTGCTGAGCCCTTGGCAAGCAGCCGGGGAGGCAGAGCCCCTCCTGCACCACAGATGCCTCCAAACAGGCATTCCTGGCAGAAGATAAAGCCAAGGAGGGTGAGGAAATGCTGAGGGGTGGGAGGCTCTCCTAGCCTTCAGCAGTTTGGGGGAACCCATGCTGGAAATCATTCAGCATCAGCCATTTCAACCCTGAGGTGACAGATGACGATGGCTAGGATAAGAGTTCAGTAAAACTCAGGTATTTTGTTATTGCAAAATTTGGGTATTTTTGTTACTGCACCAGCATAATTTCTTATCATGCATTGGACACCTCATGGAGCCATGGGGAGGGTTTTGGACCACATTGAGCTACCGTGCTTGGTCCTGAGCCCACTTCTGGGTGCTGCAATACAGGACAAGGAGGGAGCGCAAAGGAGAGGGGTGAGGACAGCCACTGGCCCAGCAAACAGGACTTAGGCAAGAAGTTGGAGGAAACTGTAAGCACCAGTCTAGGAAGGAGAAAACTGAGTGAAGCTAAGTGAACAGCCTTCAAACATGCAAAAGACACCTATAGGAAATAAGGAAATTAACTCTTTGGGAGCCACTGGGACACCCATTGAACAGCGAGTGCAATGAGGCACCTGAGCTGATCGGAGGCAGATTTTGGCATACCCTTCCTTAAAGGTAAAAATATGCCACACAAACACACGTGAATGGCACACACGTCATGACCTTGCCTCTAGGCAGGAGAATAACTCTTTAAGGTGATTATTAGTCCTTTTTTTTCAATAATCATAGGATTTCTTTCATCTCTAAAGACCAGACTGTAGGGAGCAGGCACTTTCAGGACTTCTGATGTGACCGCATTCCCACTGCCATAAATAAGCGTGCCACCATCCCATTTGGCCTATTTTTAATGCAAACAATACTGCTAACCTAATTAATAGATTTATTGTGATTAATAGCTCTACCTCAAAAAAAGAGGAGTTTATGCCATGATTAGTCCTGTTGGTGTGGCAGGAGAAAGCTGTTTCATGTTTATATAGCGCTGCCTTGTAGAAAGTAAAAATTTATTGTAACAGCCCAAGGCACAACCCAGGAGGCAGGAGGAAGAAGAGCTAAAGGAAAGGCTGCAGACAGTATAAAGCCAGGGTAAATGCCATACGGTTAGTGTCTGCCAGTCCTGCACCCCTGCTTCTCTCAGATCAAACCAGCAGTACTGGGAGGCCAGGGTCAGCAAGGCAGCAAGGATAGGAGCACTGTTCCAGGTGTGTTGCTCTCTCAGTAGGCTGAATCAGAGTGGCCTTAAATTTCACCACTAACACATACTTTTTAGGTGTCTTTCAAGCTGTGTCAAGCATACAGATATATATAAAAAAATATAAATACATGAAGTCTTTGATAGCTGAGATGCTGTGTGGATGGGGAGATACCACACTGAGATTGGGCAGAGTGCCACACAAAAGAAAAAGACATGCCATTAACATTGATTGATATATTTCTGTTTTAAAGAGCAAAATGTTTATTTTCCTTGGCTGGCAAGGATCTAACTGCTATAGTATGAAGCTTGTCCTATGATCTCTGCTTGATAGGTGGTCATTATTCACAAGTACCTAAAGCCTGAACTGCAAAGCTGTGTCACCATGCTGGTCGTTTTCCCCATCCCAATGAGTCCCCCCAAGTCAGCTCAGCAGTGCCATTTGCCACTTGCTATTTCTCTCGCCCCCCCCTTTTTAGGCAGGGGGTGGCCTGCCGGAGCCGTGTGGACTGAAGGGTGTCCGAGAAGCCACAGCAGCGGGAGGCTGACCTCGGAGCTGCTGGCACCAGCCACGCCAGTGACAGATGTGGCATCACCCCTTGTGCCACATCCCACTGGAGGGGAACCAAGGCCTTGCTGTCCAGCCACAGGAGCTGCCGCAGGGAAGGGACCTGAGCCCTCAGATCAGAGGGATTAGTCGGCTCTCGTTGCTGCCCAGGTGCCATGGGGCCACCATGAGCCAGAGGGTATTAGCAAGGGATACAAGCACACGCTCCGCAGGGGCGGTCTGTCAAACAGGTAGGAAACCCTTCCCCGAGCTCTCCATTCCCTGTGGGTTCATCCTTCCCCAGAAGAGCACCCAGACCCATGTGGCAGAGCACAAACACCATTTAAAGCCACCACAGGGAATAGCAGAAAGTTGCATTTCTAAAAGCGTTGCTCTCCACAATCTACACACAGCACCACAAATAGGTTTTTAAAACATGTCAAGAATTTGAATGAGCTTCCTTACAGAGCAACAGTTGGCTTTGGGTTTGCCTTTTTTTTTCTCCTTCCCTCTCTTCTTTTTTAGTTCTCAATAAGGAAAACCACTTTACTCAGAAGATACCAATCTAATCTTTAGATGGAATGAACACCCACAGAATCCTGCCCAGAAAGCCAATATATTCTAATTTGTACACAGAAATCGGGCTTCCTTTGGCAGGTCCCCAAGGATCATAAAATTTCAGATTTCTTAGGGGTGGGCAGGTCCTCAAAGGCCCTGGGAGAGGCCCAGGGTGCAGAGCTGCAGGATGATACCCAAGGTGGGAGGTGGCCACGTCACAGGATGCACCTTTTGCCACAACACACTCACTGCCCTAATCCCTGAACTGACATTTTTTGGTACACAAAGAACTGAACCTGGGCTGATCAGGGCAATGTTTTTCTCTCTGATTCAGGCCCCTGTGTGGGATGCAAATATTTGAAGATTTCCTGCAAAGTGAGTCATGTGTCTGGGGGATTTACGGCTGTGGTAAAGAACAATTGTTATTCTGAGCGGTTTGTCTTTTTTTTTTCCCCTCCAGTTGTAAGTACATTCAGTACTGTATTTTGTTATATTCTTCCTTAGTGTTCTAGAGAAAACCAAGCTGCACTTATGGGCCTTTTTTATAGGCTTACTTGTATTTTAAAGTACCTGCTTGCATCACTGGTGACCATGACTCGGATAGCGAGAAGGTTGTGCTCAGTCATCTCCTCCTCGGGGATGACCCTCACGGTGGCCCACTCGGGGGAAGGGGGTGAGAACCAGCTCTCCATGTTGTGGCACTCAGGGATGCTCTTCGCCTTCTTCGGGGAGATGGGCTCATCGGCTGCAGGCAGGCAGTGGTCTGGGAAAGCACAAAGGTGATAGCAGGGTGTTAGGGGAGGACCTTTAGCCTTTTATTGCAAGTTTAGGTCAATTTAGGACAGTGGGAGTGAGCAAAGTAGACACAGGCTCTTCAGGTTATTTTTGAATGTGTACAGCAAATGCAGACACTGATTTGGGAAAAGAAGCAGCATCACAGCAGTTAAACAGCACCATTCCTGAACATCGCATTCAAGCAGGAGGAATAAAGAATTAAGCCAAGTTTCCCTCACTCACCCCAGGTAATGCAGACAGAGCTAAAGACAGGAGATCATCTCTCCCTGTGAAAACCTTAATTTCTGAGCAACATCATCTATCCACAACCTCCTGCACAAACCAATACAAATGTATCAGCTGCGCAAGTTCCCCTGGGACTCAGTGCAGAAGGGACAAACGACAAGGTCTAGGAGAGTGGCTTTGCTCAGTTCACCTCCCACGTGTGGTGCTTTCACCACATTTAATTCAATACTGTTGCTTCTAATTTACACCTGTATAAGTAGAAAAAAAAATCAGACCTAGGATATGGCTTATTTTCTCATCTATTAGAGCAAACTATCTAGTAAACAATTAAACTCGTCTAACTTGCAGCTCCTCCATTTATAGCAGGAGTGCACTCACTCCCGTCCTCCACCTTGCAAGGGTTTCTAACTTGAACGCCAAGCCCTTGCATGAGTTGAACACAGAAAACAAACATGTCGAGAGCAGGAGGATTATATACACCACAGAGCCCGAGCGCTGGCCCACAGGACCCTCCGAGCAGCAATTCCCTCCCTGCAGTCCCTGCATCTGTCCCTGGGCCATCGCACATGGCTGCAGGTCGCAGCCTGGGTCCTCTCCCCCATTACCATTTCTGTGGAGCTGAAAACAATTGTTGGAGGGCTTCAAAACAAGCTGTGACAGTAAAACTATGCCTTTATTTTGCTTGATTTAGGTAGCTCCCAGCCTCCCCCACAAAAAGAAAACTGGTGGAGAAGCTTCTGTACCTCTCCCAGTTATTGTTTGTGCTCACCCCCTTTCTATGTTTGAAAATAAGCACCACTGAGGAGAGCCCAGCTGCTGGTGGCAGGGATGACTGCTCTACAGGTATAACACTTGTGCCAGCCAGGTGAAGCTCCCTTACTTGCACTCACAGACTAACATGGCTTTGCAGTCACCTTTCGTTTAGTAGTTTTACTGATTACACTTTTCCTAAGCGGCACAGAGCACTGCACTTTTCAAAAGGCTGTTGTGAGCTCTGTTTTTTCACCTTTCATAAAAGTCAACGTATTTTCTTGTCTTGAAATCTCCTCAAGACTTCACTGCTCACAAGAGTTTTGTGTGTTGGTTTTTTTTTTTTTTTAAATTCTTCAACTTCTATGTACAAGAAGCCAAGGAGAATGGAGGAGTGGCTTGCTGCTTCTCCAGAGCAAGATGCTCTCATGTGAAAACACGTGCTCAGTTTCTACATCTAGCTCACTAGCAGTACAGCAGCCACATGTTTCTTGACCACAGAGATTTCATTTCCTCTGAGAGATGGAGGAAATTCATTCCTCTCAAATTTTTATGTCTGACTTCTACTTTGGCCCAGCCAGGCCACCAAGCCCAAAGCCACTCCTGGGCAGTGCACAGTAAACCCAGCGGTGTTCAGGTGGTAGTTTGGAAGTCCATGGGTGAGCAGGGCACAGCTGCCCTCCCTCACACAGGGGCATGAAACACCCTGGGAATGGCTCCCTCTCCCCCAGAGCTGGGATGAGCCACGACATGCCATTTCTACTCTCCAGAAAAAAAGTAAAAAGCAATCTTGTGAACGAATTTGTAAAACCGAAGTCCTTCAACTCAACTTTCTCCATAAAAGATGCTGCATTTTGTATGGGAATCAGAGCAAGCAGAACCAAACAAAAGTTTGTCTATAAACTTTGTACCCATGCTGTCAATAAGCACTGCCCGAGCTCACTGCAAGCAGCTGTTAAAGTCAGTTTTGCTATTTGCTTGCATGCTCAGTACATATTCCCTTCCCATCCCGTGCATTGATGCTTTCCCCGCCACGCTAACAGGAAAGAGGAGAAAACATGTTTATGACTAACAGACACACAGCTGGAGAGCATCGAAACCCACAGACAGACAGACTACCTAAAACTATTCCCGGCGTGGTTCCTGAATGTGAACAGACTTCCAGTCAGCAAGTCCCTCTGCAATAGCCTGTTACATATCCAGTTTTCAGTCATTATAGACATAATAGTCAGAGCTGGTGAAGGACCTCAGGATGTCATCCAGGCCACCGGATGACAGTGATGGACGGCACTGTCACCTCTCTCTTCAGTTACATTCCTGTGCTTGTTTTTTTCCTTTTCTTCTTTTTTCTTTCCCTTTTTTTTTTTTTAAATCATGATATCTCTCCTTCTTGAATTCTGCACAGAGAAGCTGACCCTCTCAGGAATCTGTTAGACAGCCGAATCCTTTCTGACCAAGATAAGTTTGCATTCACAGCAATCAGGTTTAAAATCAGAATCCTGCATTAGCATCCACCTCGACCTAGTGAAAGATGTCCCTGCCAATGGCAGGGAGGTTGAACTAGCTCTTTAAAGGTCCCTTCCAACCCAAACCTCTCTAGGATTAGAAAGCAAACCCACTCTTTACTAACATATTTAATCAATATTTGTATTGTGACATAAAAAGTTGAATAAACTACATTGCACTCAACTCCATAAAAGCAGAAACTGGACTGCCTTGGTGTTTCAGTGCATGGGATGCCCATGTGTGAACAGAAACTCAAATACTGGGTTATACATTCTGCAGGACATTTGAAAAGATTAAAGTTAGCGCTGCTGTTTCTCATCAAAGGGCTGCACCCTTTTTTGTTACAGGCTCAAACAAAAGGCAAAGATGTCCCAGACGGCCGTGTCAGGGTTTTTTCGTAGGCTCTGATGATGTTACACAATTTGACTGGTCTCTCCTAAAAAGCAGCCCTTCCTGCAGCGCCAGCCCGAACCCCCAGCCCCGCAGGCAGGTGCTGCATGGTGAAATGCAGCCTGGCAGACCACTTCAGGCTCCTGCAAGAGAGAGATTTCAATCCCTGAGAACAAAAGGGGTACGGACTGAGTACAGAGAGCAGGGACAAGCTGCTGCTGGATTTGTGTAAACACGGCGGAGGAAGAGCGTGGCCAACTCAAACAAAAGCCTGGAGCCTCCACAGGTCTGGAGTCTGCCTGGCAATTATTACCTGCCTCTCCACAGCAATGCAAACAAATCCAACCGGCCATCAGCTGTGACTCTGCCGCTGGCCATCGCTGCCGTTAATTTTAAAGGAGTATCAAAAAGGAGAAATATGATCTGATATAAACAAGGAATTTAAAAAGAAAGCTGGGACTTCTTTAAGGCTCTTATTTTCCACAGAAAGATAAAAAGGGCTGTCTGAACTAATTTCTCCTGAATCAGCCCAAAGGCCTCAGACTACTTACACAAAGGTGAGGCATACATTCATGCTCCTGAACAGATGCTAGGCTAAATAAGAAGCAGCCCTTGTACCTCTCCATTTCAACTGGGAGCCTTGCAGCTCTCCCTAAATCCTGAACCACCCATCCTTGCAGCACCAGCAGTCATGTCCTCAGTGAGACATCAGCACAGCGATGCTGAGCAGGAGGACACTGATTTTTTGGAAATCTGACTCTAGGGTGGAAGCCAGGCTCTAAACCTTAGTGCCCTGACTCCCATCACACCACAGGTTGAGAGTTAAGTACCTCAGACTGGCACCTCTAGTGACCATTGCAATTCACACACTGAGCTGGCTGATAAACTGGCCCTCGCAGAGGAGGCAGACGGAACCTCGCTGGAGGCTGAGCTCTGCTCAGGCAGGGGATAAACCCGAGTTGTTCGTTACTTCTAGGCACATGCAGCATCCCCCCCTGCCAGCCCTGCTCTCTGGGTAAACTCAAGCTCTTGCAGAAGGATTGAGGTGGACATTCAGTTCCTAAATCCAAGGTGGCAATTACCACATAAGCTCCAAGATACCTAATTTTGCTAGTGCTTGAGTTCTTTCATAAGTGTGTGCGCCTGGCTGTACTTACCATGTTATCCTACTTCTTCACACCAGAATACACAAAAATGGCCTTATTGCTCTCCCTAAAGGGGAAGGGGCATGTGGGTGGACTAAGCCATTTGTCTGGGATTACCCAGGCAGCCTGTGATGCTGCAGGCACCTCCGTGGCCAGCCAGCGTTCTCGCTCCGCATCAGGTTTCCTCCCCACGACAGGAGATTTTCTACTAGAAGCTAAGAGACTGAGTCAGAGGAATTGAACTTTATAAGATAAACACATACAATGTAAAAGCTAGAGACACATCCGGTCTGTGGGACAGAAAAGGGCACAGCCTTGTTTCTGCTGATGCAAACTGGTGCCGTGCCACTGACCTCCATGGGACAGCACCAAACGTTATCAGAGGAGAACCCAGTCCTCAGGAAACCGTCACTCAAAATAGCATTTGCGTAAGATCTTACTTAATTTCCATCATGCTCACTTCAGATATCCTACTATCTATGTCTCAGTGTGCTAAAGACCTCCAGGAGTGAGTACGCCTGCTCTGGAGCACAGTTTGAACTGGAGTGCCTACTAATCCTTTGCCAAAACATTCAAATAATTTACCCGGCGGGGCACGGACAAGCATGGGAAGGCGTTAATCTTAGGTCGCAGTCAGTCGACCATATCTGTCATGCAAGTACGGCTGCAGGGACAGGCAGCACACGCCACAAGTATCTTGCAGCACACTGCTGGCCAGTTAAAGTGGAAACGTCCTAACAACAACTGACTTGCATTTTTTTAGGTGCTGAAGCTTCCTAAGCTAGTCAGTACAAGCGAGCCAAGAAGCTAACGTGCTAATTTCCAAATCCTCCATGTCCTTTGGTGCTTTCCTGCGCAGGGGTGAGGGGAAGCGAGCAGGCAGGGCAGCCCTCCTGGCTCTGCTCAGCAAGGAGCAGCAGGTCCTCCACAGCCTATGCAACCCGGTGTTTATGCTGTCTGTTTTATGGACTACACTCACACAACTGTAACTTGCTGTCTGAAGGTCTGGTGGGATTAAGAGAAATTAAGTTTTCCATTCCTTAAATCGTTGTTAACCTCCTCCTTACTCCACCGTCATCCACATAATGATCCTTCCTCATCCATCACACTGCCCCAGTGCTTTATTTTGGCCACACCATTGTCTTTTTCATTAATCTCCTGATTCTCCTCTCCTCTGCCAAGCACACTGTACCTTGTCTGATTTCCCCAGCAGCCCTTCCCAGGGTGATGTCCCTACTACCACCTGCCAGCCAGCAGGCTCCTGGGTGCTCCCTTCCCACCTCTTCCAGCTCCAAGCCTCGACAGCCCTCACCCAGATACAGGCTGGTCTGTTTGAGCTGGGCAGTTTCTGGGGCTGGAGACATCTTGCTGGCTCCACCTGGCCCAAGGTGAGGGGCTTGGAGAAGCTCTGCTCATCAAAGCAACGAGAACAGCTCTGCGCTACTGCAAAGCCAGCCTCACACTTCCTTTCCTAAACCCCGTGACAAAACCATGGGTCCCAAATCAAGAGCGGAGCCAGGCTGGGCTGAAGCACGCTGGCCAGTGGCTGCCCTTCACTGCCGGGCACAGCACAGGCAGGAGGAGGTGAGGCTGTTCTCGCTAGTCCAACAGCACTGAAAACACTGACAAAGGGCACGCTGCACCATGGCGTGGGCAACCGGTCATTGGAGAACACACTGCCTGTCCAGCTGAAGCCTGGATCACGTTTATTTGCTTTAGTACCAGACTGGCAGCAGCATTTCCACACACAAAAACCCTACCGCTCTTCTCTTCAGTGCAAGTGTCTCTCCACAGTCAGAGGTCTCCTGATTAAAGTTCTTGACTGACTTGCATGGAGAGCAAATAACATGACTTTAGTGGTTTTTTTTTTTTTGGTTTAGGAGAATCTCCCGATTCTGCTCTCTCCTCTATGTAAGGAGTGGAGCTTATCTGCCTCCAGTTATTTAAACAGCAGCAACACAGTCAGTGATTTCAACAGAACAATCCGGTATTATTCTGACCTTCCCACTCAAACACGATGAAAAATTTGGATAAACAATTTCTCCCTTGTCTGTATTTCAAAACCCACCTCATCCTCACATGGGGAGAGAAATGACTGTTTTCCTTACAGGGCGAGGATTTAGCTAAGCCATGTGGTAACTGAGAAGTATTCTTAAAGCTTCATCTGCAGGGCTCACATCTGGGTCGGCGCTCACCCAGAGGTCAGGGCTGTTCAAAACTTGTTCCAACGTATGGGCTTGGCCAAAGAGCCCCTGCAGACCTCACAGACAGATGCAAACCTCTTTCCAGTAAAACACACTTCTATTCTGCATTAAGTGTCATGCCAAGTTTTCCTCAATTGAACATCATGCCAGCTCACCCTTGCATTTGGGACAGCAATTTTTGCACCAAGTCTCAAATGCGTCAGATGCAGCCAGCAAGGGACAAAGATGTTACAAGATCTCTGCAACACTAGGAAGGTTTACAAAACTTGGAGGTGGGCCTTATTGCAGCTGCACAGATATAGTCAAGAAGCAAAAATCCTCAGTTTTTTCCCACAGCACCAATAATCCAAACACCACAGTCATTTACTCACTAAAGTAATTTTACTCACTAAAGTAGTGAGAACATTAGGTCAGCAAGACCATCTTCAGCCAGTTCGTGGCTTCTAGGGGGACTTGCAGGAATACACCCATGAGACCCAGCAGAGACTGTGGCTGAGCATACCGGACCACTCAGGGAAGTTTGTACCAAGGAGCAAAGAAGGCAGCAAAGTGACCCAAGCCTTTGGGAGGACACAGCAAGGTCATGCAGTCATGCGCTGGACTGCCAGCCTGCACCCAGAGCCCTAGCCCTTCAAAAATCCTTCACCCCCCTTTAGGGGAGGACGGGCTGTATGAAAATGCTCCAATCTCAGCACGGCCGCCAAGCAGGAGCCGGGCAGGGCTGGTACCTTGGCAGGGGCCTGTTTCAAGCTGATGATCAAATCTGAGAACCGAACTGTAGTTTGTTTATGGCTCAGCAAAGTAGCAGCCTCTAATTAGGAATATAATGATGGTATTTGGAGGTCCCTGTATACATATACAAGTCCAGCAGCAGCACTGCTGCAGGAGTTTTTGAGACCTTCCCCTCCATCTCTCTGGAGATGCTGTCGCTGGACGAGCCCTGCAGAAAGCACACAGGCTCAAGGCAGCTTCATGCTAGCAAAAAGCATGCAAATTCAGTATGATTCTGCTCCTGAAAGATCACTGCAACTGTCATTTTCTCAATGACAGGCTTGTAAAATGCACATGCTTACAGAATAACACCCAGTGATGATCCACCATAACCTAAAAGCATTTTTGCCTCTTTGGTTTTTGGGTCGTTTTGGTTTTTGTTTTTTTTTTTAAATAACTTTTTGTACCAGCATCCTCAGTGGTCTGGATGTGCTTCAGCATCTAACAAGGTCTTCAAGCAGCACTGCTCTCCTGCAAAGGCTCTGTGCCCACTGGGAATGGCCAAGGAGGCAACATGGCAGCGAGACCATGCGTGTAGAGCCAAGAGCCAGCTCTGCAGTGGGGACAGCCCTGCAAGTGATCCCAAAGCCCAGAAACAAAGATGAAGAAGTCTCTCTGCATGTGGGATCAGGGACTTGGGGATCTCAAGACATTTTGCAAATACCTCAGGTTCTCCTTCCTCCCTCAGGTACAAGGACAAAGCTGACAGCCAAACATAGCAGTGGAGAGGTCTTTCTTGTCTGTAATATGCTGCATATTAGAGACATGAGCTACAAGAATATCCTTACAGCCCTGGAAAGCCTGCAATTAGTTTTGTTAGTCATTTTCTCCTGGAGTGACTTTAAGGCAGTTTATACCTGTGGAAATACAGGGCAGGTCTCCCCCACAGCTACAAGGCACCTGTGCTGGTTTTGCTCAAGCTGAACAGGAGCAGCGTGGCTGTGGGGGCCTGTCAGCCTCATGCTGGAAGACAGCAAACCCTCCCTACATCACAGGGCATCGCTGCCAGTCCCTGTGGGGACCAAGGGAGGGTTTGCAGGGGACACTGAGCTGCGCAGACCCAAATCCAGGACTGATGCTGCCTTGTGATTCCGAGATGCACCACCGTGCACTGCCTGGCGTGGCTGGGCTGTGCCAGCTCTACTAGACCGCTCTGCCAAAAAGCTCAAGCTCAGATTTTTGAAAGCTCAAATCTCAGAGCTGTTTACTGCTCCTCCGTGACTAACAAACTGCTAAATGCAGTCTACTAGCAGGCAAGCTCCCTCTGCTACCACAAAACAGATAAATGTATCATCACGTCCCTCCTTCTGGTCCCAGAGGCTTTGCCAATACACCGGCCTGATTTAATGAGGGAAAGGTGCTGAGTTACACGCTGGTGTCTCACATACACTGTGCCAATTCAGCACTGCACAGAGAAGCACCGAAACCTATTTCCATGTTATGCCATGCTTGGCGGTGCAATTACAATGGGTTTTGCTTAGCTGATGGAAACACTACAGTCCCATGACAGTCCCTGGCATGGGTCCCCTTCAGAAACCTGCCCGGGAGCAGCGTGCCACTGCACATGTGACAAAGGAGAGTCCCTTTCCAAAGGGGCTTAGCATCCACCCACCCAGGGCTTCACAGATGGCTCTCAGCACCTTCTATGATTACCATTTATAAGGCGTTGATCACTCCAACATCTGAGTGCCCCCACCTATAACGCCAGGGCCAACAGACAGACATAAGCAGGAGATGCTATTCATACTGATGACAAGGCAGCCTGACTTTCTGTATGGGCTGCTCATGCTCCCGAGTCATCTGCCAAACCAGTGTCAGGCAAATCACATTACTGTGAGATGACAAGGGCTCGGGAACCAGCCAAATTTGGGCAGAGCCAAGCCCCCGCTGGGGCAGCTGAACCGGGTCAGCCGTTTCCCCCTCACCTCAGGCAGAGCACACACTGCCCACAACGGCACAAAGCCTGAACTCTGCCAAACAACGTCCCCCTCCCCACTGGGAGCACTGGGCCTAGCGCCTCGGACACCAGCTGGCTCAGGGCAGCTGTGTTTTATCAGCTTTGCTCAGGAGCGGCTGCTCGGTGTGTGCCTCTGTCTGTCTTGGACAAAAATGGTCAAAGATGCTCCACTGAAAAATCCCCAACCAAGCCAGCTGCAGCAGCCTCCCCATCAAGTCAACACCACCATGCCGTAGACAACCAGAAGCATTCACATTTATCATCCCTCCTCCTCTTTAGCTGGTTTTAAGTCATGAAAGGGGAATGAATTTTTAAGCAAGGTACAGCGAGAGCTCCCATAGTATTACTTGACTAAGATGAGTCAGACCAAATGGGAGCCCTGCACAAGCAGAAAGGGGAAGTGAGCCTTGCTGAGCTAACTGAAGTATGAAAACTAACACAAATGCAGAGAACACCCCCGAAGGCAGATGAAAAACAGAAACAGAGCCAGGAAACAAGTTTTAAAATTGTATCAGCCTTTCTGCTTTGGGCCACAACAGCCTCAGTGTACTGGTGGTCAGGAAGAAAGTTTCTGCAGAGAGGCTGGTCCAGAAAACACCCCCAAGAGTGCCCCGATCCATCTGGCTTGGGGGGCTCCTCACACCAAACACAAAGTCTGGTGGCTGAGCAGGTGGAGAACCCCCAGCTGGGCCCTCGAAGGGCGTAAGAAGTTGTTCATACCTGCTGCTGGCAGTGAGAGGGGACCCTGTCCTGACTGCCCTGCCCTGAGGCCAGGCAGTCCGGCACCCACCCCATGGCTCAGGAAAAAGCAGAAAAGAAATGACCGATTTCTTACAGGCCTACCCATGTTGTGTATCTGCATGATGGCCCTGTTCAGCAGATGGAAATCTACTGGAATTTGGTGTTGCAACCTGCATTTGGGATGTCATATTTTGGCACCTCTGACACATCACGTTTTTGTGACTCCCTAACAGCTGTGAAGCAGGCACAGTACTTACCCACAGCTGCCCCAGCCATCCAGGACTGGCAAAGGGCTTTCAGATCCTCGGGTGAAAAGCACCACTGAAATTCCAGGTGCTGCTTTCGTCAGTGGGAGGAGGGTGCCTGGGCACCCAGGGCTGGCACCTGGTTCACCTTCCCCACTGTGCAACTGGCCCAAGACAACATAGTGCCTCCCATAAAGACCCCAGCTTGTGTCCTGCTTTTCAGCTGGTAATCCTGAGGTTCTTAGCCTGCCATTAAACTGTGTCACCCCATAACTCATTCACAGGATGAGTGGACTCTGCCTGGCCTTGTATGGAGCTGCTGACTAAGGCAATGACAGGAATGAACAATTTTAAAGTGGAGTTACTCATATATGTAGGCAGCTCTGATGGTGAAAGCAAACACCAGTTGGCATCAAAAGCTGACATTAAGAAATTCAGTCAGCAGACCACAAATTGATTTGTAGCACACCCAGCACACTTCACTGTCTCTCTGACTTCTTACTGTATAATAAAAAAAAATAATTTGTGAGTCCCGCTTATAATACAGCGGTGCTTTAAGAAAGCTGTGGGGCAGAAGGAAGGTGTCTTCATACCAGCACTGTGGAAGCACAGCTGAAATGAGCCCAGACAGCACAGGGATGAGATACAGAGCAGAAAGCACAGTCCCACGCACAGTTCATGAGGGACTGTGAGAGGGGCTGGGGGAACTATGACACCAGCTTGGTTAGACCTTGGTCTTGCAGCAATACACTGGTTACCAGTCCACACTGGAGTGAAACCCAGGCTCAAACCTGTTACAGCTTCAGCTGTGCCCCAGAGCCTGAGCCTGCAAACGTGTAAGGCTACATGGGAGGATTGCCCGTGTTAAGAGTTTGAAACTGAAGACATCCCATTAAGGTATTTCACAGATCTGCCTTAAGAGACTATAGGGCTTCTAGCAGCATTCCCAAACTGATATCCTGTCCAAACTTTGAGTTTTCATCACACCTAAGAAACTGCCAGGCAGATTTCTGTCCTTGAAAAAGGACTCCTGTAAAAGATACGATGTTTGACATGTCACAGATTTCAGTTCTCGCCACCCTTCTCCTGGTTTTTCCTCAGGCCTCCTTCATACATCTACAGAAGTCATTTCCATGATATGGTGGCTAACAGGGCAAAGAATAAAGACAACCATTGCTCCCATTTCCGTGGGGTGGCACACAGCTCCCTGTGCAACAGGGCCTGTCGCCCACCCAGCTTCCAATCACCAGAAGCAAATGCTTTCCTGCTGCCTCTTCTCCACCCATGACCCAGTGACAGGCTCCACCATGGCCGCCTCCTCCTCCTGTCTCCACGCCAGGAGCCCATCTTCTCTCACCTCCCCATGGGCCCACGCCAGCACCCACACAAGTTCTTCAGCAGCAAAACACTTTTTCAAAGCATCCATTACTTACTCAATGAACAGACACTTGAGAATTCAGGCACAAAATATAACCAGGGAATTTGAAGTTGGCAAAGCAAGACAGAGCCCAAAGTACACGACTTTTGAATGCATCCAGGACGGTGCACGTTAATGCTCTAATACAAACTAAGCAAAAGTTAATAGAGATAAAGGAAACAGCAACTCACTGAAAACCTAGTAGGTACACTGAATGTATATATTTATGAAAAATTGCTTCTCAAACAAAAACTGTTATGATAACACTATTTCAATCATTTTAGAGTAAATATATTTTTATCAGAGCAATCTGTGTTAGTCTGGTATATTAATGCATGTAATATTTGTGAATTCAGAGTGCAGCCACAACTGTTTCAGTCTCTAGAGTGATCAGTGTCTGCTGAAACATTTTTTTTGCACACAGACACAAAGCACCAAAAACCTTAAAACAAAGATGTGAATTAATACCTGCAGAATAAATGCTGAAAGAGCAAATTCAAGACTATAGTAACATGCAAATTTCTTCACGATTTCACATTTCAAAAGAACATATCAGAAATTCCAGCCTTTTCAAACAAGTTTGGAGCCCACCACCTGATGAGATGAGATCAAATCCTCCCTTCTTTTTATGTTAACACAGTTCATGAAGAAAAGGAAGGAGACTTGGGGAAATATTTACATGACTAATATATATACTCAGATCAAGCACTAATACATAATGTCTTCTGATCTTCAGCAACATGACCTTTCATGCAAAAAAAATCAAGTCATATGCAAACACGTCATGCCTTCAAAAACACAGATATTAATGCAAAATTCAGTGCATTTCAGAACTCATTGTTTTGATTGGAATGTGAGGAAGGAGTGAGCCAGAAATGAATTAGAGCCAATTATAGTAACTAATTGCCATAATGTTGTGGGAAAAGTAGACCATAGCCATTGCTTGAGGTTGGAATACATACAGAAGCAAGTTTCACTGGCATTTTATAGCTGTAGCAGTCTAGAAGAAACCAAAAGGAATAGAAATTACTCTTTTTGGTAGACTTAATGAAAGGCTGACATTTGAATTTGAGCGATTTTAACAAGTTTTGTCTGTACGCTCTTTTTCTTTTTTTCCAAATCAAGCGTGCTTAAAACCAGCAAGATCTTTTTTATTATAAATCATTAGCATAATTATAATAAAGGAAGGTTACCTTTACAGAATCCTGACATGTTTGCTTTTCATTAACAGACATCTAGGCAGGTAATACCACGTTGCTTTGAGAATAAAAGATTAGTCTGGCTTTTCAAAGAAGTGCATCTGTGTATGTATTTCCAATCCAAGTGGCCCTAGAGACAACAGACAAGTTCAGAACCCATTTGAACCAGTATAAAGAGGAGGAAAGACAGAGCAGCTCCTGAGCCTGCCAGACACAGCAAACATCATCTCTGCACTTCTAGTGCTATAATGGCATCTATAACATCAAGTAGCTTTCAAGTCTTAGAAAGTATTAACTATGTAAAGAGGCATTAGTATCATCTGCTCCAAAAGCATGATTTTTGGAAGGCACCCAGTTCAGCAGCTCGAGACCAGAGTAGCAGCCTGTTTGCCTTTCCAGCACTGCTGCCAATTCCAGCTATACAAAGGGACAAAGCATCACTGCTTTAGGGTGCATTTATAACAGCATGTGTTTGCTGGAGCCTGAGAGCACTGGAGCTTTTGGAGAGAGCTCAACACAAGAGCAGCAGGAGGATTCAGGCCTCCTACACACACAGAGGTCTGCTCATGTGGTCAGAGGAGGACAGGAGTCCCAAATTAGGTTTGTTAAATCCACACAGAAATTAAACCCAGTAAGGTCTTCCTTTAGCAGCATTACTAGTAGCAAAACAAGGAATATTTAGTTTTATTGTGTAATGATTTTGACTGAGAATGAGGGAACTAACACGAACTTGCTTCCCTCAATTTTGTCTATTTTATTTCTTTTCCATACACTGTGTCCTGTCTTGTTCACTAACATTATAGGGCATGGACTGTTTACTGCTAGGTATATCCCTCTAGTGATAGGATTTGCTAGTGGTTTGACTTTTTGGGCCTTCTGCGCCACCACGAGAAACACAATTACTACAAATTTAGACTCTGACATTACCCCAATTGCAAGTCATGGTACTGATATTTTAGCAGGACTAAGTGAAACTTTATGAGAACAGTATGAACATCTGATGCCTCTCAAAGCTTCAGTGTCAAACCAATCATCACCTTCTGCAGACACAAAAACCTCTTCTGATGTTTCCATGCCACTGCCTCTGCCTAAAATGATCAAGATGGCAGGGATGAGCCTGCTCCGAAACCATAAATTGTGCAAAGAGTAAATTTAGTTTTACCCGAATTGCTTTGACCATTGCAATTAAGGAAGTGCCAAGTATTGTCTTAAATGGTATTTGCTGCCCTATGTTTTCATTACGCAAATCATCTCCGCCTCGGACAGCCAACTTTCTACTGTGTATGGTGGCTTCTTCTTTGGCAGGGAAGATGGAATAGTTCATTGGGAATAACATTTGGTGTTCTTTAGCAATGTTGTCATTAGCAACACTTTAAAAAAAAATTCATTTCTGCCATTCAAACAACCCTAGTGAGGCTCAGTTTGAATTAACTTTAAAAAAAAAAATCACACAATTTTTCCATTAAATTATTGGGACTATTCTTTCTGGGATTTGTTTTTTTCTTGAAATACAAAGGAAGAGGTTATAGCTTAAGAATTGCAGAGCAAGCAAAAGAAAGAAGATAAAGAGGAAGACGACTTAAGAAAGCTCTTTTGGAGAACCTGCTGTTTAAAAAGAACCACATCACCAGCTTTAAAAACAAAAATGAAAATTAAAATAAACCACACCAGAGCAAAAGAAGGCAAAATAAATAAATAAAACAAGGCCACTGTTAACAGATAATAGGTCACCATTAGCTACTGCTTCCAGGGGTCCAGGAGATACAGGGAGCTTGCAAATAGCACTCCAGAGCCAGTTGTAAAGGTAAAGCTTTACCCACAGTTATTACCTGCTTTTCCTGTACACGGTATAAAATCCCAAGCACATTAACTTAGTGTGACCTTTATGACATTTGTTAATATGTTAAATAAAAACAAGGAAAGGTAACAGAAGTCAAAGCGAAGAGGACAAGTGCCATTTGTGTATGCAATACAAGCAACCCCCATGCTCACCAACACCAAATTATCATTCCCAGGAAGGATAAATCCCAACACCAGGCACCTCCTGATCAGCAGGGGATGGGAGAACTTGTCAAGGACCCCAACGTATATCCCCTTCAAAAGGGACACATGTGTGATTATACCACCACAGTGAAATTCTCTGGCCTTGGGTCAGGCCACAACAAAGATAACACAACAGCATCCACCAGAAAAGGAATTTGCAAAACGAGTGTGAAGTCACTATTAAGTCTCTGTCCTCAGGAAATACTTTTAAAAGGAAAAGATGAAACAAGGAGACTTATAAAGAACTACATTTATTTTTGTTTACAGCAGATATCATAAATAATGCTAAAACAATTTTCACTGTGTGCAAAATACATTTCCATGTGAAAATTTCCATGTGAATTTCCATGTGAAAATTTAAATACAGCGTTAAGAACTATTTAATAAAAATATTCAGTTAATATTATAAAGTAAAATGAAGACAGATTTAGGAGAAGAAGGACAGAATCCTCACTGGTCAGGAAGAGCTAGGAAGACTCTGCAACAGAGGGTAAAAAACACAGCAATGGGAAGTGGTTTGAAATGGCAGACCTTTATGTCACGACCTTCATCTCAAAGCATGCTGAGCTTTGTAACAAAACACCGTAGCCCTGAAATACATAGGAAGTCATGTCCTAACCATTTGTGCAGGAAGTGACGCTTAAAATACACAGAGGTTTCTGTGCGGGCATAGCGTGGGGACTTGCAAAGCCATCAAGATATTTCAGGATACCCACACAAATAAATACTATTGCTTTAGTCATGCAAACATACAGGTCAGCAAGATAAGGAGTGTGGGGCTCCGATCCTGCAGTCCTTCCACGTTCCTGGCTGAGGCCTGGGAAATGAGGCAAGTGGCAGAGGATTTTTGGCCCCTCCTGAAAATTGCTGCTTAGATCAGTTCCCAAAGGCCCTTCCCTTTGAAAGGGATCCTTGGCAGGGAAGGCTGGGGCGTGACCACGTCAACCAAAACCTTAGCGCACTTGCTTGTCAGACTGAGCCCTTGGTTCTTTTTTGGATTAATTTTCCCTTCTAGATTATCAACATGTGATTACACACACTGGAACTTATGTAAAAAATACATACAAGATAATCACACAAATTTGTCATGGAGAGTAGTGGCAATGTCTCATGCAGCAAGACAAATCCATTCATCAGAGTGGCAAATGGGGCCTAGTTAATTAGTTAACAAACCAATTCAAACCAAAACACTCTGGTTATATAAATTTGTCATTCTGATATAACAGATTAAAAATAGCATGCACATGTATTGCTGTTAGACCTGCCTACTATGTTAACCTGGGGCGGAAGACTGGAATTTGCATCGCTTTGGCTACTTTTTCAACAGAATCCTTTTATATTGTATGTTTCCAGCATGAAAGCAGAGAAGTGCTTAGAAAGCACCACAGTGCTCAAATGTTGCTTGCTCATTGCATATTTGAGCTCAATGGAAATAGGTGCTCACACTAACCAGGAGAATCAGCTGGCTAACCTTGTCCTGACCTTATTTTAAATCTTTCCTTCAGTACTTTGAAAGAAATAAGGCTTTAACTAGTTCTTTCAAGAAAGAATTTACTTGCCTAACTTACCTTAAAGGCACAAGGAAGTGTACATGCACAGACACAGAGAAAAACATTCTCTACAGAGAGCATAGACGTTACCTTTTCTGGAACCGTGAAGTCAGCAACAGGTTAAGTGACCATGCCAAAGCTTGCATCCATTAATATACCAGACACACACAGTTTGCTCTAAAAGTCTTAAAAAAAGTGCAATGAAATGCTTTCAAACAACAGTGTTAGTCACACAGTTTTGGAACTGGCAAGCGGAAAAATTCACCTGAGAGCAGAAAGGCTTCAGCCAGTGAGCGGGTGCAGCACTGGAATGATGAAATGGACTAAAAGCAACAAGGGAGATTGACAGAGAAGACAGCAGGAAAAAAAAAAAACACAGAACTTAACTTGGTTATATAGGAAAGCATCAGAAAGATTATCTAGGCACAAAGAAGAATTGGCCAAAATGAAACAGCCTTTCTTCATTAAATCATGAACGAGGACAAATAGGTATAAATCTTACTAGCAGAATATTAAGAGATTAAAAAAAAATAAAATCTACCAATTAGATTGATACCAATAAAAAACCTTACTAACAGAATCACCTGCAAAATCCCAGTGGAATATGCAGTGTAATTAAGATTCCTCAGGAAAATGTTTTCATTATGCAAATTCCTGAATTCTGTTGTGGGAATGTAGGGATTTTATTGCCTATTATATAAATCTATATAAAGCCAATACCATCTTTAAAAATAGAAGAAAAAATTTAAAACTTTCTACTAGTAAGATTCATTTCCTTTTAATTCATTGGACAGAGATTTCCAAGTTTATTACTATATCACCATTTTCTCTAAGTTTACCATTATGCTCACTCAGAAAATTTGCTGTAGTAAACAGCAGGAGAAAATTTCAAAAAAAAAGTTTTCCTAAAGACTGTGCTGTTCACAAACTGAAATCAAAATTGATGACAAGCCAAATTTTAAAACTTTACCACTTAGCAGCTTGCTGTGTTGCAAGAGTAACATGGTAAATTGCATTGCTGATTTTTCCTTTTTAAGGTGAAACAATTACTATCATTAGCAAATAATGAAAAAGTATACAGTGTTCCAAAGCAGTTTTTTTAAAAATGCTATTAAAAAAGGTACAGATACATTTCTTTACATATATACAGATGGCCACCATGTTACTACAATTGTCACTGTGTCCAGTCAATATTCTAGCAAAGTTTTGTTGAATACATGTTCGAGCATTAATGGTAATTTATTTCAAATGAATGCCACCTTATATCTAAACAATTTTCTTCAAGTACTTTTTCAAGTTCTGTGCAAATATTTAACATTTTTTTCCCAAAATACATAATTACTCTAAAATGTGAAAAGCTTTATCCTTGTAGTTTAAAGAAAGTCAAACTATCTAGAAGAAAAATCCAGTCTGTCATTTATTTTAAACAGAAGACACATTTCCTTTTAATACCTAAGAAACAAAACAATTCAAATCTTTTCCCACATTATATTTAAAAAAATAAAAAAACTGCCAGCCCATAAGCAGTGCAGTCATTTAAGATCACTGGAAGGTGATCCTCAACTTTGGTACTAACTGAATGCAACATTATTTCCTGTTATTTAAGCCACATTCTTTTCACTAGAAATAAATGTTACAGATGCTTTAATTTTAGGCTACACATATTACCAATGTTTATGTATTTACCTACTTCCTGATTAACTTCTTGATTTAAACATTTAAGTATTTGAGAGGCAGGGAGCATGCTTACCTCACTGGCTGACTAGGCTGAAAGTAATCAGAATTTGGGATGTTGGTGTCTCCTCGCCATTAAATAGCTTATTTAACCTGTCCTGACACCTGATTAAGGTACACCTTGTTGAGAGACATCTGAAAGACATTTAATTAACAGCTGCTCCAGATAATAGAATTTCACCTTTCTGCCATCAGCTTTAGACATTGAAATGAATGAAATATCCAACTGAGAAGTAATCTCCTTGGAATGTTTGTAGGTTTTTGCTGTTTGTTCTCAACTTGTATTTTTAAAAAATTCCAAAAGACAATAGGAGCAGCGCCTACCCAGAGGCACAACAGCAGTGACTTCAGTCACAGATGAGTGCTCCATAAATTGATATCCCTCAAATCAGCCACCTAATGAGGAAGCCTTGATTGAGGAATAAGTCAGTTCTAATTACACTGCTAGTTCCCTTGACTTACAGTTTCAATCAAGCCTTCGCTCAACTAAGATTTGCTCTTCAAATTTATTTTAAAACTTTAATTAAATTAGTAGTAAAGATTATACCCACTATCAGCAAAGGGTACCTATCACATGTAAGAAATGTAAAAGGCATGACTAGGAGCAATGCCAATTAAGTACATGATTATTATTTTTTTAAAACATATTCATGCAAGTTATAAACCTCATAACCCAGAGCAAAGATGAAAGCAAGAAAAAAAAAGGTATGCGCCATATTCAGGTTTCAAAACCCAGTCACTTGTCAAATATTCCCCAAATACCTGAAGGAACACACGTTCTTTCTTGGTCTAATGAAAATAATAAAAAAAACGGGGGGGGGGGGGGGGGGGGGGGGGGGCAGGGAGAAGAATGGCTTTAAAATGTACCAAGCCCACAATGGTCAGATCACAGGATAAAAGGCCGAGGAGGCAGGGAATCTACAAAATATCCTTCATCCGTCTCCGTGTTCTGGAAATGTGTCCGGACGCTGCCCTTCATGCTCTAACATACAGTACATTTTATACTGAAAATTGTGATTGCACCTCGTTTATATCAGAAGGAATCCACCATTCATTTAAGTCACACATTAAATTGCATGAAAAGTAAAAAAACCAACTAAACAAAAACCCTCTAGAAAATAGTGAGGCTGTTCATTTTGAAAATCTGAAAGGCACAACTGAGCAAGACATGTAGAAGAATTTAAACCCTACAGAATTTTTTCACCCATTCAAGCACATTTTCAAGTGATAGCTCTGCTTCCCGGTACATATGAGTAAGTACCTCTAGAAGAGCACAGAGGAATGGCACACCAAGGCTCAAGAGTTCGTACAAGTAGGTATAGTTATACGCATTGTCCCTGAAATGAAGATTGGTAGCGTGCAGAAAACCATGCATCCAGTTAGACAGGCGTCTGGGAATGTCAAGCAGATCCCTTGTCACCCGAAGGGGCCAGCTTAGCGTGCCCCTAAAGAAGGAAGTCAGGATACCTGGGGACCTGTCCTCTGGACTGCTAGCAGTAGACAAAGTGTTTTCTGTGGTGGTCTCTGTGGGTTTGGGTTCCTCTTGCTTCCATGCTCCTGTTGCCTCCTTATATAAGCATTAAAAAAAAAAATGTTAAAGATACTTCTAAAATATGGAAAGTCCAGTTTCTGTTATTGTTTTCCAGTCTTTATATATATTTTCATTTTCAATTGTTCTTAAATTCAACTTTACTTTGTATAGAAAAAGCTAAATTCCATTGAGAACCAAACTATAAACACAACAAACTCACAGAACCAGGTTGTTATATTTTACTACTGATTTTACTGCTTCTGGACATTAGGTAGAAAACATCTTACACACACATATACATACACAAGTATCGCACCCTGTTCCAGGTAAAGCTGCCTCAACATTTCCTGCATTAGTAATATAACCAATACGTACCTTTCCTTGGATCTGTAATGTTGCTCTTCTCTTTCTGTGTTTCGTACTGATTTTGCAGTGTGTAAAATGAGGTTTACAGTAAAATTTACCTACAAGAGAAAAAATAAATTACATTTTATCTATATGTACATGGACTGAAAACCCACTGTTGCGTCTATAAAAAGATGAGATTAGGATAATTAATGGTTGGGTAGCAAAAAGAATGGGAAACTTGCCACTGACTCTGAATAGCTCACAGGTCTGAATGGGTTTCTTTTATAGTACAGACATTTGTTAAATAAGGCAAGGTCATTTATCTACCACACAGCTTTAAGATTAATAAATAACAGAAAACCAAGATTCTCTAAACACCAAGACACAAACCAACACAAGACATCAAGCAACAAAATGTCAGATAATCATTTCAAAAAGAGTCTTTCCAGAAGATTTTCTGGACTGCAAAATAGCCACCTTTGATCCTGAGTCTTTAATCCTTTCGCAGGAGGAGATTCAGGTTAATACTCCAGTCTACTCAAACCACTTGGAAGTGGCAAGGGAATTTCAATTCAGTTTAATAATTTCCCTTAAACTAAAAGAAAAAAAAAAAAAGGCAAAAAATAATTCCACATCTTCAAACTCCAGGCTGTAGCAGGGATTGAGCGCCCAAGATCTGAACATCCTGTTCTACAGCAGACTGGAAGAAATTACACTGCTGCTTGGCCAGTGCTACTGCTTTCAACTCCTGAGCCATAACATCTTGAAAGAAATAACCTATATTCCCCCCATCCGTGTAAATCTGCCACTATCACGGCTTATCCTTCTAGATCACATTATTTAACGGCCAGCTATGAGAGATCTGAATAATTCTGTATTGTTGAAGAAAAATAACGTTTTTTCCCCCCTGCTTTGACCTGTGATTGGACAAACTGCATTTTGGTCACTGAACTTACTTTCCACTGAGGATTTTTTCATTTAAAGCTCAGGTCTGTCATTACTGGATTCTTATGAAAGACTAGAACTGCAAGTACAAGGACTCAAAGATCAGCATGGATGCAAACAACATACTTGGCAGACCTCCTCCTGACCGAGCTACTCAGCCAGGTCTTTTTCCCTAGTTCCATTAAAAGCATTAATACTCAGACATTTTAAAATATTCTTAAATAGCTCCTATATTACCTTCATCAACATCGAAGGCATAAATCCCTAAACGGAGTGTTGTAGAACATATTTCACACTTGAAGCACTCCCTGTGAAAGAAGTGGCCTTCTGCACTCAGCCGCTCCATAACATATACCCGTTTTTTGCAGAAATAACAAATGTCACTCCCCCCAATAGACTGAGGAAATTCTTTTCGCAGAGATCCCTGTTAAAAGATAAAAACAGAAATGCACATAAAGCCGTTGCACTACAGCCAGATATAAATTCTTATTAAGTGGGCAGCTGCTTTAGCTGCTTGGTTTTACACAGCACCCTCCACACACAATTAAAATAAGCATCAGTCAGCTTTTTTATTACTCATTTGCTGTAATTCTGTAGGTTTATGCGGCAATTCATAAATCAGACATCACAAGGACTTTAAGGGGTGAGTTTTCAGCTGGACTTGAATTCAGTTTTCCTCTGGGAGTTCACCAACACTTTGTGTTTACTCAGGTACAAAAGCAGCACCACTCCCAAATGCTCATCCATCACCCTGCTCGGCGCTGGCTCGGGCACTGCTGTCTCCAGGTCGTGGGCATCGGTGTTTCTCAGCAGAGCGAAAAGGCAGACCTTGCCAGCCTCGAACAACAGACATGTGTTCAGAGCTCAGAAAACAGACACCCTGAAGACTCAATTCATACACACTCTGGAGGAAAATGTAGGCTCATGCTTTAAGGTTCAGGAAGAAAAACTGACAGTCTTTGATGCTGGTGTCTGAACTACCATTTACATGGCTGCAGACGTGCCTCCCCTCTCAGCCATGTCCCTCACGAGACTACGGCCCAAGCTGGGGCTTGGCTTGTTTTATAAATTAATTTAATTCCTACCACAGACATTCAGAGTATTTTAAACTCACTGGACATTAAAATATGATCCATATTAACAACTTGAAACTATTTCGAAGTTTTTGTTGAATTTGGGCTGGCAATTAACATTCTTTAATTGCCACAAATTTCATCCTCTCCAGATATACATGCAAAAGGTACAGAAAAGTAAACTATAAATGGATTAGATGCCACTGGGCTTCCCTCTTCTTATTAGAGGCAGGTATGAGGATGTTACTTTGCCTTATTTTATTATGCTTAGTTATAGGTTGGTGAAGATGAGCATCCTGTCTCTACCACAGCCATCACCATCTCCCTCCCCTTCCACCATCCCTGCTGCCACAGGAGAGGTACCATGCATGAGACAGAGGAGGCACAGGCTTGGCAGAGTCCAGGCACATTCAGACAGCAGCATACAGTCCACACAACTCTAATTTGCCAGCAAAAGGCGGCCTTGGAACAATTTTTTAATATTAAGTGCAAATCATGACTGTCATTGTCACATTGTCTTGTGCTTAGAAGTTGAGAATCCTATTCCAAATCTTCCATTAGTAATCCATTTTGCTGTGATGGATCATTTCTGAGCATGAAACTTTCCAAACAACCATGCAAATGGAAAAATATACAAATGCATTTTTAAAAATACAATGTTAATAGAACAGATAGTTACAATGAAGTGGAAGCAATTGAATTTAGAGCTGGCTAATAAGGTCATCACCACAACACAACACCTTACTTTGCTTCCCAATATCTGACAGCTCTGAGCAGTGGAGGCAGGACATGGAGAATGAGGAACAGGGCAAGAAGCTGTAGCTCTGTCCAGAGACTGCTTCTGAATTCAACACAGAACAGCGTCAGAGTTTAAAAACAGCTCTCTTCAAAATGAGGCATGGTGATTCAGCATTTGTGTGTTAAAAATAACTGCATAAACATGTACTGTAGAAAACTTTCTTTAGAAGCCACGCTGATTAATAATTGTCTTCTGTTACTAATTGTACCAGTAATTACATTTAATAAAAGCCTCCCGAAGTTTTAATTCATACAGACAAGTAATAAAAACATAAATAGAAGACATGGTGAGAAACATTTCCAGCACATCCACACATCAGCATATTTTGCCAATATGCACTAGATTCCTTAAGAAGTGTTAGACTAAGACCTTTCATAACACTTAAAGTGCTCTACAACCAGGGTCTTAAGTCAGGATGACATTCTGGAAACACCACTCTTAAGTCGAGTTATTGGTTTTTTGTGGGTTTAGTCTTACCAGTTCAAGGGGGGGAGGCTGTGGCTTGGGTCTGTGATCATTCACATAGAGATTGACAAGAACTTCAGCCACAGCTCCAACTGCACGTGAGACCTTTCCTACAGTCATCTAACCAGAAAAGGGGAGAAGATGAAGAATAGAAGGAAGAGCTTTAGTTATTCTCGAAAAAGAATGTAATGAGAAAAGGACAAGAATGATCTGAAAACATGCAAACAATGATAAAGAGAGGCTAGGAGAAAGAGCAGAGGCCAAGTCTAGCAGAGCATAAGCATGTTCATGCGAGATCAGCATGGTCCAGCTGGTGGCCACAGAAGGCTTCCATGCAGACCACACACTTCTCCTTACGGATCATGGAGAATTAGCTGCTGGGAGCAAATGCTGCTCCCACAGCACAAGGCCTCCTGCCCTGCTCTGCAAAAGGCTGGGCTGGGAGCTACTGCCTGGCTATCAGGGTTGGACCATTCTGACAGATTAAAAAAACCCTCTATTGTTCTCTTTGACTTCTTGGGACTTTGTTGTTATATTTCAGAATGGGGGTCGAGACTAAATTTCACATCAATGGACCACAGACTATGGCATTTCTATGAAAATGTATTAGAAGTCCTGCACAGAAATACTTGGTTGATGCTCACAGAACAACCACTCTCCCTCTCCCCAGGGACTCATCTTAATGTCAGGGAAAACTGGAGAAACTACGCTCATGAAAGGCAGACATCTCCTTTAATCTGCTTCATCACACTGTGGCAGCCACGAATATTAGGCTGTTTCTAACCAAATTTATCAAATAGGCCTGCAAGGAGACTGCAGTTCCTTAGGCTGTGACTCCAAACACACTGTAGCCAATTCACTGACTGCATGGTCCAGGCTTCTGTGCCAAAACACATGCCTGGGGACTGGAAAAGGAGAAAGGTGGGTGTGCGTGTCCATGTGTGTGTGAGAGGCAGGCAGGTAGGTAGATACTCTAGTTCTCTGTTCCTGGAAAAAAGACTGTGAAGACTTCACAGATTTACTGAAATATTTTCTACCCTAAGCCAAATTTCCTGTAGTGATTTTGATTTTAGTTTTACAGTCAATATAAGATCCCACAATCTCTCTGGTAGCAAAGGCAGCAAGGGCCATCCTGGTATAGCCAGGGATCCGATACTCTGCTTCTGAAGTCAGAACATATTTTTTTTCCCCTAGAGGATCCATGATCGCATATCTTACGCTCCATTTGCCTCCCACAGAGCCCAAATTTTAAGTCTCACACTTCTCAGTGAAATTATTTTTCTACTGCCACCACATCAAGTCTTGCTAACAGAAAGGGTTTGATATATCAGCAAGTTACCATGAAGAAAGGAGAAAACTATAAATGCAATGGTATTCATGATATTTTAAAATAATTTTAAAGCATTTTCTATCAAGTTTAAAAACAATTATAATGCATTGTGGGTGTGTTTTCAAAAATTATGATGGATAAAAATATTCTTTCTAATAAAAAAATTCAAGTTCAGGAATTTGGGAACATGTTCAGCTACTTATGCTCCCTTTACCTTTTGAGAGTTATCTCATAATTAACATAATATCCAGGCAGATACAAAATACGTATGTTAAGATGACAAAGGCCATTCAAGGGACAGATTTCTGTACTGTTTGGTTTTGTTTAATATAAAAAGACTTTTTAATATTATTCAATATCTGCACACTTTGTGGGATAACAACAGCAAAGTAAACTGTTAATTACATACCACAACGCTGTCCTAAGTGGTACATTAAACTATAAACCAATAAGAGAAGTGAGATTACTTGCTACTACAGGAAAACTACATTCCTTTATATTATTTAAGATCACAGAAAACAAAATTTCCCTCGCCAAATTCTGCACCTCTGAATATGCTCAGCATCTTTTATGCCACATACAACTTACTACCCATGAGCTCCTAGGTAAAAGAAAGCATTCAAAGTCAGTTGAAAGTTTACCTGGAACTACTTAAACACTGGAGCAATCTGTTTAACAATAAGGCTATGCTTAAAGTGTAAGTAGTTGAATTTCAGGAAAAGTATCCTTGAATGTGAACTACACCTTGCAATTCATCAGGTTGGTTGATTTCTATTCTCCACCCCTTGGAGCAATCTGTGCCAACATTAAAGCAGTCAAAACAAGAAAACTGCATGTTTATACATACTTTAGAAAATGTTATTAAAAGGAAATGTTCTTGTAATGAATGTGAATTCCCATTCCATGTAAAAGCAAATGGGATTTCAATTTAATCCAGCAACCAAAAGATTGCTGACTGCTCTTGTCTTCTAATCAACAACCACCAACACAAACACTGTTGCTACTCACCAGGGGGCAAGGCAGGAAGCAAGTGGACTTCAGGGCTGATTAGATCTCATTTTAGAGAAACTGTTTAATAAGGACATATTACTGGGGAAGATCTTTACCAGTTCTCCTTACTGAATCGGTATGTGGGTAGTCAAGAGGAGATCAGTTTGCTACAGCCTTGGTACTGCACCTTTCAGATGCCTTGCAGAGGGATCTAGATAGATTGGAGCATTGGGCAGTGATTAATGGGATTTAACAAATCCGAATGCTGAATTCTGCACCCAGGATGGAGTAACGCCGGGTACAAGTGTAAACTGGGAGAGGAGTGGCTGGAGAGCAGCCCTGCAGGAAGGGATCTGGGGGTGCTGTCGGCAGCAGGCTCACCGTGAGCCAGCAGTGTGCCCTGGCAGCAGGAGGGGGAACCACATCCTGGGCTGCATCCAACACAGCATGACCCGCCAGTCATGAGAGGTGATTGTCCTGCTGTATTCAGCGTTGGTGCAGCCTCACCTGGAGTACTGTGTGCAGTTCTGGGCCCCACAATTTCAGAAGGATGTGAAGGTACTCGAATGTGTCCAGGGGAGGGCAACAAAGCTGGTGATGGGGCTGGAAGCCAAGTCCTATGAGGAGTGACTGAGGACTTTGGGTTGGCCTAGTGCAGAGAAAAGGAGGCTGAGGGGAGACCTCCTTGCTCTCTACAGCTTCCTGAGGAGGGGACGTGGAGAGGAGGCGCTGAGCTCTTCTCCCTGTATCCAGTGACAGGACATGTGGGAATGGTTCAAAGCTGCGTCAAGGGAGGTTCCGACTGGACATTAGGAAGCATTTCTTTACTGAGAGGGTGGTCAAACAGTGGAACAGGCTTCCTAGAGAGGTGGTCAATGCCCCAAGCCTGTCAGTGTTGAAGAGGCATTTGGACAATGTCCTTATCAATATGTTTTAACTTTTGCTCAGCCCTGAAATGGTCAGGCAGTTGGACTAGATGATCGTTGTACGTCCCTTCCAATTGAAATATTCTGTTCTACTCAAATGCCATTCAATCACAAAATAGAAATATCAGGGCAGGACAAAAATTCACTGTGGCAGCTCCATGAGCACCTGTCCTGCAAGGCTTGTGACTTCTGTCCTTGTGCAACAACAGCACAACCGCCAAGCAATCCCCCGTGTGTCTTCTCTAAATCTTACCCTGCTTATGGGCAAGGACTTCAATCACATCCTCACCCATTTAAGCCCGTAAATGTAACAAACTCCAGTTGCAGGAGAAAGGGCCTGACCCCAAATCTATACACATTCCTTTAGAGAACCTGTCAGCTCTTACACAGCTTAGCTTTGGTCAACAGTGCACAGATCACTGCCTGCCTGATGCCACTCATGTAACTTCGAAACTCAGTATACACATAATAGGTTTTACATTTTGCTCATGCGCTTAATACCCTTGAGGCTACTGGTGTACGTGAAGTCCCACACACACACTCAATTTTGTAGTGCTGGGGCCACTATCAACATGTAACAGGCTACTGCTCACAATTCAACGAGGTTTATACCAGTAGCTTTAAATCCTTTGTTGGAAAGGAATCTTAGAGTTTCCTTACATGGTGAATTTCAGGAAACAACCAAGAAAAAACTAAAAAATCCCCCAAGTGTTTTTGATTTACTAAGACCATTGACCTGTCAATGACATGTTGCCAAAGCTTTTCAGCAGGTTGATCAGGGTGGTTATTATGTGGGAAGAGAAAGCTGCCTTCTGTATTTCCCTGTGCTATTATTTATAATACCACAGCCAACCAACAAGTAAGTCTCAGTAGTATTTTCATAAAACAAAGAAAACATGCTGTCTGCCTGCAAAAGCATACAACGCTTCCCCTTTGTTTATATCCTTAATGATTTTCCTGGGCTTATTTTGCTTTGAGGGCAATTTATTTACTTTTGGTACCACCTGCTACATATATTTTACCTCTGAGATAAACAACATTTGAGTAATAAGTTACTGTGTGTAGGAAACACCCAAGCCCTGCTTACTGCTGGTAATTAGAGTCACGTCACTGAAGGGAAGTAGTTGGTCCAAACTCTGCAGGCAGCAAAGCCTACTGATTGCAACATCTTCATAGTTCTTATGACGTATTGTGTGCATTCACTCATGCAAAGCTCAGATGAACACAGTTTTCTGAAGGTCAATCCAACTTTAAACAGAAAACAGGAATAACCAAAGCCCAGCCTGTAATACACTATTTGTTAATTCATAATCCTACCTATCTGAATTTTGACAGCTGAAGGTAGCTTTGATTATTAATGACAACTTGCATATAATGTCATATAGAAGTTAATGAATGCTTAATAAGTTGTAATGACTGTATGTCTTTAAAAGAAACAATATGCTTCCATAGCCTTCTTTTCAAGTGCTCCTTTCAGGACTGAGGCTTAATAACAGGTTTCTGAAATAAGACAGTATGATTTCTTAGCCACCATTTCCAAGAAATATGCCACCATAACTAATACTGTTCCAATGAAAAATGAACAGATGCAGAGGATCGTCTGATAACAATCTCAGTACTCACTTGAAATTAAAATGACAGTACTATTTAAAGGATGGGAGGGTGCTCATATTTATAGGTCATATCTCATGAAGTCTTACAAAATTCAAAAGACTTCTATTATCTTCTGTTCTTCTGCTGGGAAAAAGCAGAAACAGTGCGAGCAACATGAGGGAGACTCTTTCTGTTGGCTTACCAACCCTAAAAGCCCTTTTTCATACTGAAGTCTGGGCTTGCCTAGTGATATCTCTCAGACAGAGACCAGAAATACAAATTCTGGGTCCTATAACCCCACTCTCAAGATAACACAAACACAGGCTATTACCAGTACATATTCACAGCAGAGAGGTCCAAATGTACTGTTAAATTACCACGCACAGTACCACAGTACTTGAAGATGTGCAACTAACCAATCCCATAACATCCAGTCAGCTATACAATGTGAAGCTCTTTCTCTGCTAGGCATGTCTGTGGCATTTTTCAACAACAGAACATTTAAAATAAGCAGCAATGCAAAATTTTCAGAATTGAAGTAAAAATTTTGTTAACTATTTGCTTTGTTTTTCAGCTTTATACCTGAACCACTTTTAACGATGACTTTCCTCTTACAAACATGTAGAATTAACAACAGCTAACAAAGTAAAGTTTGAGTCAAATGTGAAATACAACCTATACAACAGATCTGCCGGCAGCGCCTTCCATCCAAGCCATTTCTCAAGCAGATTTACCACAAGTTTGGATTTTAGAGGAAAAAGCTTTTAATAGAATACCTGTCTAGAAGGAACAGCAGGGGAAGCTGAACTGACAGATGATGGAGAAGAGGCAGCAGCTGAATCATGAGGTGGAAGGCAAGAGGGAGTTGGGGGCTGAGAATGGGACAAGCCTTTAGTAGGTAGCTTACTCTGTGTAGAGCAGAAACAGGAAAGTTATCCAAGAGACAGTGACATTAGCACAGGTTAAGAGAACAATTTCACAGTCATGCATCAAAAAAACAGAAAGAGAATAACTACAATTCTGCTCTTTCCTCTATTTCTGCACACTGAGGAGCCATGGAAATCATCACGGCAAAACCTTCATGGCAAATGGTATTATTGTACTCAGTTTTTTTATCAAAAATATTTACAGTAGGCAGTAAGGTAAGATAGTGCCGGAAGAAAGCACGACAAAACATAAGAAATGCCAGATTGCACCAAGAGCTACTGCTCACCAGTTCATTAGAAACTGTGAGCTACCAGTGTACAGTTCAGCACAAGACATGGTTTATTCTAACACGTTTCTCTTGTGCTAAACTACTCTGACCAGCTTTACAATTTACATGCAATAAAGCTTTTTACAAGTTTCAGTGGAATCCACATTACTTTTCAGATCTACCCAGGATGAAAGGAAAATTAAAACCAAAACCACTTCATTTCTTCAGGTGCAAAACCTAATATTCACCTTTGGAAACTCCATGTAGCCAAACATTGAGGCAAGATGTTCTGCTTTCTCTTTAATGTTCTTTTTTTGGAATTCCCTATTTGCTATGGTCTGAGCTCTTTTCTGCAGTAAGAGCCAGGGAAGGAAGCCAAGAAAAGAAAGAGAGAGAGATTTCAGTTAATGTCACATACATCATCAGAATACAGCAAGTTTATAGAAAGACTTTTTATTGTCTTAATATAACCTAAGCTCAACAGAGAAAAAACCAGCACATCCAGGGAAAATACAGCATACAGATTAACACATGCAGTTAAGAGACAGAAAGGAAAAGAAATTGCTTGTCACCTGTTTCATTTTTTCCTCCAGGTGCTGAAGTCGCTCAAGCACTCCAGAGAGTACAAATGCAGCAGAACAGGCAGATGCAAGATTTTCAGAGGTTTCTGACAGACTGGGCTGGGTATCTGGTTTTAGTACAGTCCTTGCTCTCCTGGCCATATGATCAGAACCGTTTAAAGACTGTTTGGGCTCCCTGACCTCGTGTTCACTTCTAGCTACCACCTGAAACTGGGAAACACTTGAAGTGAAAAAAAATCTTTCTGCACTACATGCAGTATATGCAGCTTTTAAGGATGCTTCTGAAAGCACAGCACAGTCATGCACATAACTAGAAATAAGATGTTCTCACATGACTCCTTGCACACTATCTACTGCATCTCTGATGCTTGTGTCCATGCACTAAAATATATTACTCCTACATCACTAATGCAGGTCTTGACATCCTTCTCTAGGTTTGTGTCCATTTTTATGAATAACCCCAGATAGCATCAGTGCAGAAGAATGTGACACTACATCTCCTTCTAGGGTTTTCACAAAGGTTTGGGGTTTGGTTTTTTTTTTTTTAGCATCACATCTGCCTGAAACTAAACTTACAATCAAATTGTAAGAATATCATTGTGGTTCTTGGCATAATTCTAGACCTAGTCTGACCCAAGTCAAGCTAAAACGTATTTCAGATTTAAAGCATTTTCCAAGGAGTTCAGAATAGGCCTTTGAATTTGAATTTTCATATAAAATAGCATTTGAAGCAAATGAAACAGCTGAACCAGTTCAGCTTTATCAATCTCAGTCTTAAAAATGACCTTCCCGTTAGTCTTTTCATGACAGTTTTCTACTTCATCCTATCTGTCCAATTAAATTTCTCAGAATTAAAATTAAAAAACCTAATGCCAATCAACTTGCAGTGTGTTCTGATGTTTCAGGATCGCACACACCTGCCTTTAAAACAACAATTCTCAACCAGTTTATGAATCTGCATTTTTCATCAAGCTGATCTGCAGATTTCCACATGCAATGCAGATCTCGTTTCACTGCAGACTACTCTTGAAATGCCACTACAGGATATTTACTTCCATTTAAAACTCTAATGTAAAGTGAGTGTCAATACTATTTGATATGAGATTACTTTGATTGGAAGTACTAAGAGAAAAATTTAGACAATGTATTCAAAAATGTTGCTCCATGTATGTGATGCTCCAACAGAGCTTTCAGCAGAAAGTCTTATCACAAGTTCTACTTAAAGAAATAAAAACACCTGGGCATCAATATCAGCTTTTCAATACTCAAGTTCTTATCTTAGACATTTTTGCCAGGTTTCTCGGGGTGGAAAACTCCCTTTGCCTTATCATTACAACCACCCAAAGTATCGAGTACATGCACAGACAAATTTTCAGGTACTGCTGTAATTTTCTCACATGTTAAATATAACTGTGTAATTATATTTACACAATTTGGAGTCTAGATGTGATAACACAGAAATCAACACCTATATTTTTAGGGTTTGTTTTCACAGTTACTCATTCTTTCAAATAGTTTTCTCATCTGGTCAAGCAGGTGTAAGATAGCCTTAAATTTTAACTTAGTTTTCATAATTCTCAGCTAAATGTATCTGTTAACTCTGCAGATAACATCCAAATATTGTTTCATATATTTTGTAGTTACACAATAACATCGAGTTTCCAGCAGTAAGAGAAATGGTGCACTTGTGAAGTGTTACCCATACGAGTTCCTACCTGCCTTTTTGGTTGAGGTGGAAAAAGACTTGGATCCTTAGGTTTAGCAAAGCGAGGATTAACAGGAGGGTCAGAAGAGAGCAGGTCTGGTCTATCTATTAGCTCCTTGTGAAGCATTTTTAAAATTAAAAAGACAGAGTGGAAAAAAAAAGGAAGATGACAGTAAACAGGATTCAAAGCTCTTTTGTAGCAGAAAGAAACAAAAGCTTCTTTTAAAGACATGTTACTATGGAGCTTAACAACACATTTTGGAGATTTTTGTCACTCTTTATTAACCCCATCTACCATCAAAGATATACTTAAAATTCAGCACATTCAGTATTCTTTAGGAGAGGTTATGATCAAAAAGTAACGCATCAAGGCTTCCTTCAACACAACCAAGTAAACCTCTGCACACATATCACGTGCAGAAAGCTCAGGACATTGATAAGTAGCCAGGTAGAGTGCAAGCAACAGTGGTTCACACACTGAGAAAGTCACCTGACGTCTATAAAGCCTACTCTTCTGGAGGACTTAAATATGTAAATAAACAAATGGATACAAGCACAAAGAATTAAGAAAGCCACCACCCTTGACAGAACCTCGACACCTTGCTCACCTTTCCTTCAGGTATTTTAAGTGACAGACCTGAACTCAGCTTACTCAAACCATCTCACTGGCTAAAATGTGATTTTGAGCTGATCATCTCTACCTTGACAGCATAGGATTATTTTTAAAGCATCACTAATCACACTAACAATACACCATGAAAGTGCTGTGGAATTGACAAATACATTCCACTATGTTTACTTTCGGAATGGAAATGGCAGCCAGACATATCTTGCAAGAGATTAGGTTCCCTTCTTACACTTTCTAAATTTTCCACAAAGATTCCACTGGATATGTAGTGTCCTTTATTCATACAATATAGGGAAAAAAAGCTCTTCTGTAATACCGTATGCAGCCAGCTTAGACTTCCACACAAAGCAAACATTCTACAGACTGGCTTACAAGAGAGTTCTAGATATTACAATTCCACTACACTTTATTAATATCATGTATATTAATAGATTATATTGATATGCATTAGTCAATCTATATTAGTCATATTTGTTCGCTAAGTATTGAGAGGAATACCTTTAATTTGCATGAAATGTCAAACAAAGACAAGCCACTTCAAACACATAACCGATCCATTTTTTTCCTTTGGAAGTCTGTATCACATTCACAAGGAGCAACTACACTTTAATTTCAGAGACTACTTTTATGTTCATCTACAACCTACCTGCCTGCGAAAAATTGTATTTGGAGCATTCTCTTCAAACTTAGCCAACAGTTGAGTTGCCATTGATTTAACTTTATTCTGGTTCATTCCTTCTCTGCCATCACTCTGTTCTTTCACAGCATTTGTCTCTTGGCTTGAAAAGCCCGAAGCCTGCAAGGAAACAACAAAATATGGGGTTTTTGTGTTTACCTATGACACTCATGAAAAGAAAGAGAGAGATAACATCCTTATCAGCAAAGGGTGAAAGGAAATACAGTCTACAGTATATTAAAAATGACACTGTTTAGCATGCAAGAGTCAACAAAAAATATTTTCTTTGGTCCCCGAGTACAGTAAAAGGGGAATGTTAATTGGTGCTGGTGATGATAAAGCAGAATCACAAACATAACTAATCAGAGTGGGGCAAGCTGCAATGCAAACTCTTCAAACAAAAATTTGTTTAAATAATTGAGTTGGGAAAAGTTAACAAAATACCCCAATACCTTAAATGTTCTTGGGTCAGAAAGAAAACTATTGCAATTCAGGTAATGCTCTCCTCACTACCAAATGATTTAAATAAATTTAGCTCTTTAGTGCACACCACAGTAAATTCAAGGTTTTAAGGGAAGAGGCTTTTTGCTCCTGACAAGGACAAGAGCCTAAGCCTTGGCACCTCAACTCCTGCTTCTTCCTCAGCTCTGGTGTTCATCAAGGAGCTGGATATGTGTGGAGACAACTGAACACTAACCTCCTCAAAGACACCAAAAAGACCTTTTCGACGTCTTTTGTTAGTCTCATTTTCTTCTGTTTTCCCTTCAACCTGAAACGGTAAAGCCAAAACAACTTCTATGGATTACTGCAGCAGCTACCAGTTTTACCAAAGCAGTTCCTCCCAGGATATTAACTTCCATAACCAGGCAAGTGTGGTCTGGCCTGTGTTAAGCAAGGCAAATGCAGGTGAGCACTGCCAGCACGCGGAGGTTCTCATTGTGCTGGTGCACCTTGTTGGGCCCCCCCAGCTCAGCAGGATCATCCTCATACGAGGAGCCTGCTGGCCCTCATGACAGCTACCACGTACGTAAAAGTTGCCCCGTAACCCCTGACTGGAAGCTTTCGCTGGACTCTGATGGGTGAAAATACATGCTCATACATTCTGTTGAACACAGGTCCTACAACACTGGTGTCTACCTTTTCCTCTTTCAGTACTGAATAGTTTATAATTCATAAAGCACTAGCAAACCCTTGAAGAAAAAGACATTACAACATCAGATATTCTGTGAATTATAAACTAGGCTACACTGGTTTCCAGATAAGTAACAAAATCCAGAAACCCCTTAGTCTTTCACTTTAGACTCCATATCTATTTTAACCTAGATAGCTACGTGCAGATCATGTGTTCATAGCGCAGACATATCTCCTTTTTTGGAGCAATTACTGTCTGCCTTAAAGGTCTGTCTCCCTTGTAAGGTTAATTTCCCTGGCTATGGCTTTACATCACAGTACTTAAGCAACCAAATTGCCTTTTTTGTGCTCAAGCTATGCACATATTTAATTATTTTACTGAATTAGAGATTACATAAATAATGAGTAATACTTCATACTCAGTCGGCACAAACTTGCAAAATAGTCAATGCTTAAAAATTTGTATCAGTACTTATTAAACTTCGTCTTGAAGATTTGGTACAATGGAGATTTTTTTTTTTGTCTGAAAAATGTCATGTTAGGTTATACTTTATGAACAACAAACAACAAACTACATTCCACTTAGTTGCATTTGCCCACACTGTAACTTAAGTGATTGTTCAGCCAACTTAAAGAAAAAAGAATAAAGAGAGAAAGATCAAAGAATACAGGCTTCCTTTTTACATATACACTGCTTGTAATAAATCATTACGCAATGAATAGTAGTAATCCCAAACAACTTCTGGGCAAACACCAGAAGAATCAGATGACAATATTTTGATTACTTCGTATGCTTTGGTATATTGTCTTTCAAGCACCAGCTCTCAGTAACCTAGTTTTACACTACCTATAGTCATTAGTCTACCAAGGAAGAGTGAACAACATAACAGCACAATGTATTCTGCATAATAATCGGTACCACATAAAAGCAGAATTTGCCTAAGTGAATGGAGCAAACACGATGTTGCCTTTCAAAAATCTTACATAAAGGATTTTCATTAATGTATTTACAAAGAAGTGAAAGACAAAGCAATTTAATTGCCTAGCAAAACTCCAAGAAAAAAGGACTGTGCCCTTCATTGTGTAAACACCTCCATTCATTTATTAGTCTGGAGCACAGGAAAACTCAGTTCCTCTCCAGCCCAGCTGACACTCACAGGAGAATGGAAAACATTATCCAGCCTAGCACACACTGCCAGAACAGCTACCGTCACAGCAGCTCGAGGCCCCTGCTCCCTGGTGTCTCTCAACCTGCACCCTGATAAGGATCCCTCTTCCAGCCAAATAAAAGGACAAACTAGACGGTACAGAAAATTTAGTGACACTGGTACCCCAGCTGGTTTTTGACTCTGTGATACATGAGTGCTCTCCTACTGTCATACCTGGATGACAGCACCATTTTTTGCAGAGAAAAGAACCATAAAACTGAAGCCACAGCCAAACTCTTAACTCAAGCAGTTGCTTTCCAAGGAACATCACTTCCCAGCTAGTTTCAGATGGTTATGGCACTCACAAGTCTCTGTCCTAACCTAAGTACTGTGTTTGTTGCTTAATTACACGCCCCATCCGTGACAGGGGTGCAAAGCCTCATACAAAATGAGGTCGTGACAGTCCCGCTCCCCAAGCTGATTTGGAAAATATCACTTCCACTTCTCATTTCAAATGAGACCCTCTAATGTGAAACCAAAGGGGCCTGTCAAGCAAATCACCTCATGCTTTCATGTAGTGCCAAGAACTGTACCTCCTGTTATGACAGAAGGCGTATTTCATGACGGGAGGTTAGTCAGAGGGCTGTATGGCTTAGTAGTGGAAAGCTCTCCCACTACTAAAAGTCTTATTTACTTCTGCAAATAACTCATGGAAAAACAACACCACTGTGGTCATGAAAAAGGTTTTTCTTCTAAAGAAGCCCCCACAAGAAAAAGCAATGTTTATTTTGCCTATTTGGTTTCTCACTGCTTGGTTAGCTGGGAAACATGTCACTTGGTTTTGTGTATATGTGGGTGGCAGGGAAAAGTTATTTCCTAACAAGGATGTATGAGCTTACTGGGCAATTGACTATCCACAGGTTTTCCAAATGTGTTTGTGGATGGAAAATATTCAAGACATAAGTCAGTCTAGGAAATATCTGGAAATTCTGGAGTAATTCTTCATGTGGGGGTGCAGATGGGGAGTGGAAATGAATCACATTTCTACCAAAACTGAGAAGATAATAACAAATTTAAAAAGCAATATATTAAAATATTGAGAAATGCAGTACATACATGTACACCTAAACTTTTTATTAAGGACACTGAAATCCAAAAGAAGTAGGAAATCTGTACTTCTGCAGGCAAAACTTAAGAGTCTCTGCATAGGTGCAAATGAAGCAATACAGTTAAGCATTAAGGAGTTCTGTTCAAAAAAAAAAAAAAACCCTGAACGAAAAAAACCCAAACAAACCCAAATGCAAAACCAAAGAAGGAAATTGAGAATCGTAGTTGATACACAGTTTCTGGCTAGCCCAGAAAACTCACAACCTGGAACAGTTTTGCATAAGCTGTGTTTCAGAAAATGCGTAAGTTAAATTCATTTTGGTGGAGGAATACAGAGGAATATATGCTGCTGTCTAAATTGTGCTGGTTAATCTGCAAGAGTTGTACTTGAGACACTGCTGCCTCTAAGCCAGGTTGTGCAGACGCTCCCCATTTAAATTGAAGTTAAAATGAAGGTAGGCTTGGCTGTGAAAGCAGAGCCCCTCCTCAAGGTCTCCTTTCAGAAGAGGACCAAGTTAATGAATAGGAAGAAGGTGAAACAGTTTATTACTGAATAATTTCACTAGAGTAGCTTTCAAATTAAATAACATAAAACTTTTGAAGTTATAATCCATTCAGAAACATGTAGACAACACTCTCAGTACACACAGTCCTACTCCAGACAGTATTAACTCCATAACCCTCCATAACCCTTCTAGGCCACGGAGTCTTTAATTGCAACACATATGGGCATGGATGTGTTCTATATAGGGAAGTAAACAGGGCATGTCAATAAGTTTTCATTAATAAGTGACCAAGAGAGAAAAGTATATGGGTATGACCAAGAGATCATTATCTCAGAGTCATGATAGTCAACCTGCCCACTGTTTGTCACTGTTGCAGACTTTATACACCCGTAAGGGTTTGAACACTTCCCTCCAGAACCTTGACAGCATGCACAAGCTGTTCAAATCACTGCTCTCATTAAAAAACAGTACTCCCTCCCAATCAACAAGCATTCTAGTATACCAGTGATTATTCGAACTGATATATAATATTATGCCTGTATATTTAATTAGGAATACAGAACTACAGTACTGTTTTTCTTAGAGGTAGAAATAGCCCAGAAAAATTCCAGAGTTTCCCATCTCAAAAAAACCCAAAGCCCACCAAAATAAAAAACATAGCATCTAGTATTGCACAAAACCTCCTAAAAACACCTGTTGAAAGATTTCCAAAAATAAATCATAAGAGACAATATACAAAACAGAGCCAAGATCTCAAATATTTCAAGTTGAAAACCGCAACTTATAAACACACCAAATAAAAGATCCTCCTTCTCTTTTACCTACACTGAAGACGACTGACATGGACAATGGATACAAATTCTCCCCAAATATACCCAAATTCTCACCATGATTCAAAATTTTGCATTTACAGAGAACACTTAACTGGGACTTTTATTAATGCTTCAGCCATCTGATGTTGATAATGCTTCACTTTTATCCTTACAAACATCATAATGATTGAGTGTGCATGTGTGTGTTAGCTTTGTTTACTGTTAAATCTTATTTTACTTTTCTAATATGCTCAAAAATCATCTTGTACAGGTCTTTTAATAGTAGAATATACATAAACCCCTTATTTCTGAGCCTGACAGTTTCTTTTCATCTTTTTTAATGAGAAAGATTTATAGGGTTAAGTCTTCCGTCACAACTTACCTTTGGTACTCGTTTTCTTGGTAAAGTTAAATTGATATAATTATTAAAGATGAAGTTCGATGATTTTGCTGAACAAAGATCATTATTTTCTCCATTTTGCTTGTCACCAGCATCTGTTCAAAAAACAACTGCTTAGGATCTTTGTTCAGATTTCTTTTTTAAATACTTTGACTAGGCCAGAACTTTCCAGTTGCATGCTGGTAGCAATTATACATAAGAAACCCAGGCAAATAAAAGTAAATACATACAATGTAGGGTGAGTTTTTTAAAAAAGGAAGAAAACCACCCAGGAATGGACATACTGTCTGCAGTCATCCTTACAAGAGAATCACTCTAACAACCCGATACATGAACTTCATGATGTTAAGCAGCAGTTATCTAGCTGCTCTCATTCTCTGAAACCACCAAGGACCCACAAAACCCTGGTCTCAATCAAGTTTTTCCCCCTTTCCTTTTTTAAGGACAAGGTAACTATTGCAGACAGAAGCGGGCACAATTCCATGCCAGAATAGCTCAGCTGGGAAAGAGCTCTTGGCTCAAGAGCAGTGCTTGTAAGCAGCCTGGATGAAGTGCCTCTACTCCCCAAACTTGCAAGAACTCTGAGCAGTCTGGGTTCAGCTTACCTACTGCCCGCAGAGGTGTGCCCCTGAACAGTTCATAAAACTTGGAGAGGTACATGACCATGCTGAGCTTGTCCGGCTCCCTGGCTGACCCCACCTCCTTTCCCGTGGTCACAGGGGGGATCCCAAACTCCTGCTCAGCAACATCGAATGCCAGCTGGTTGTTTTTGACAACGTCCTCTTCATTCAGAGCATCAAAGTCACTGCAGGGACAACACACTGGCATCACTGGCAGTTTGCTCTCTGCCCCCTCAGAAACATGCAGTGCTCCCCTGCCCATCAGAGAGGTGCAGAACAGCACCATGAATGAGTGCACATGCATTTCACTGGGTCAAAGCCACAGGGTCTACCAATGCCAAAGGTAAGAGTCTCATACAAATCCCATTATTATAAACCCTGGCTTTGCCAGAAATGTAATTTAAATGCTATTTCACTGAACTGGGTTTTAATGTAGTCCCATGAAAAAGGATTCCCTTGTTTATGAAGAAATGCAATTCCTCCTCAGAAGTGCTAAGAAACCTTCTTCCTCTCCAAATACAGCTGTGGTACTACCGATTTCACCTGTTAGCAATTGACTTTTTCATCTCACTTGGTTCTATAAATCAAAGCCAGAAGGAGTAAATTTAAGCTAGCATTTTATGAAACAAACATTTTATATGCGTGCGCACACAAATGCACGGGCACTACATTTCTTTTTAGGGTGTTACACACACAGTTTGAATAAGGACCTCCCGTCTGTGTCGTAACCGGATTCAGCAGTGCACTAAAGCACATCACACATCTGGAATTCCATTATCCATTCTCTAATCCATTTTCTATGGGACCTATTCTAAGACTCTGATCCCTTGAACAGCTTCCAAAATTCATGATTAAAATAAACGTGAATAAATTACAAAGCTCCAGGCAGGGTACTTACTTTCTCCTCATAAGGAATGTGAGTTTTTGAACCCCAAAGAATTTCTCTCTCTCCCCTGCATCCACACACTACGCCCATTTCTGGAGCCAGGGGGCTGCAGGCTGCCCTCCATCCCAGCCCTGCCTGCAGCCCACCAGCAGACGCCTCTCTTGCCTGCCCTGCTTTCATCTGGCCAAGTCCTTCAGCAGTCCCATTTAATACAAAAAGCCAACAAGATCCGAACACAACGTGAATTAAACAGCAGGAGGTCTGTTTGCTCAGGAAGATAAGTCTATCAACTTTCTAGAGAGAAGTGCTTAAGAGACACGCTTTCTGCAGAAAGCAAAGACTGCTTTGCTTTCTACACTCTGCCCCCCTTACATCCACAAAGTCATCCATAATTCCCCCCCCCCTTTTTTTTTTAAACTAATCTGAGGCAAAAAAAAAACCCAAACCTTATTCTTATGTTAGCTCTTCCTCTGGCAAATCTGTATAAACAAGCACCCCGTGTACTGCTTCTATTTTTTTCCAACTTATCACACCTCATAAAAGAGCTCAATCATTTATTTCATTTATCCACAATAAAGGGAGGCTGACCGTAATTCATTCGTGACCCCAAGTCTGCGTAGGAAGGCAAGAGAATGCATTTTGGAGACTGGTGAGAAGACACAAGAGCCACCCCACCACAGACCGCATCCAGCAGGCCCAGTTAACCTCCTGCCAGCAACTGCCATTTCCTGGCACCTGTTACACACTGACCTTCTTGTATTTAACTAAGGAACCTGACAAAATATTCATACGAAGTCAGGTCTTGTAGGTTTAGGACCCCAGAAACACTGTCAAAAGAGGAATGCTGGCTTACATTCTAGGCCTAAAGCAGTTAATTTTCAAGGGCCAGCCCTTGTTGCATAGCCCACGTGCAAGGGCACCATGCTCTTCTGGACAATGAGTTGTGCAAAACCCCCATCTCCTGTGCACTTCCATGGCCCACCATTTCCCTGCGCTACTGTCACAGCAACCACTACAACACACCAAGGATGGTTCATTTAAGGCTCATCCAGGTATTTCTGTAACTCATGACAGTGCCATTATGCTGTGGTTTTAAACACACACTAAGAACCTGTCTCCAGGGACCTGGGAAGACAACTCTCACATTCTCTAAGCACTGCAATTTTTGTTTTAAATAGCCATGTAACTCCCATAAACATGATCATAAATCATAAGGTTCAAAGCCTTCCTAGCTCTTTGAAAGCATATATATTTCATTTTAAATAGCATGCAAGGACATACAGAAAAAACAAAGCAAAAACAACCTCACCCTCTCCATCTCCCAAACCGGGCAATAGTGTGCACCTCCTCGCAAAAAAACAGCAACAGAAGGGGACTGTAGAGCATCAGTGTTGTTCTGGTTGGTCTTACACTATAATTTAGTAAATGCTTAATATATCCCACACTCAGCAAGATCTGCAGATGTCACTTACATGAGGTCAGGTCTGAAGCGATGGATAATTGCACACAATGCAAGGCCACTTTTCCAGGAGGTAGTCAGGTCTGTGACATTAACGTTACGGTACCCCTCTGTCTGTTTCTGACACCAGGTCAAAAGCTTGTTCGGTCGACTATCTGACTCTGCAGTTACAGTGGAGAGCAAACATTTTGAACAGTTTTTGTATGTTCAAAAGGCTCCAAATATTAAGCCACAGCAAACATGAGATATCACATACCATGTCTTGAGAGATTCACTGATCTTCTAATGGAGCCTACTCTTTCAAGAGGACATTGTTGTAACTCATTGGTAACATATAATTGTCTCACCTACAAGTAAAAGCAATTAGTAGCATAATGTTAGAACTGCTTGGAGAGAAAAAAAGACCTTTCTTTCTAGGTTAATTTTATCAACAGCTGGTTCTAAATCAAGGAGTCTCCTAAAGATTTTGTTTACACGCTACTTGTGGCCTTATTTCTCCTGGACAAAGGATAAGCTGTGATTTCGCAAGCAAGCCTTTCAAGTACTGACCTGGTGAGGTCGAACACAGCTTGAGTTCAAGTTCGGGTATCTTGTTCCCGGATCAATGGTATACTGGTCAAAGTTCTTGTTAATATTTTCAGGGGTGGTCTGAGGCAAGAGCCGATAAATGCTCTCTCTTATAGCAAAAAAAAGATGCAAGAGATATTGATTAAAACAAATATTTTTTTATATAAACAATATTTTATTTTTGCAGCTACCTGCACCTTATTTTGATTCTACCAGGACAAGTGTTATGCACTAAGTGCATAATGCATCCACCCCATTTCTTATGCCCACTCAGCAGGAGGATGCCAACCAGAAAAAGGACAACAAAAGGACAGACTCTTAGAACTTATGCCTGTATTTTCCTGAGGCAGGAAGCAAGCAAGAAAAAGAAGAAAAAAAAAAAGGAGGTTACATCATTCAGTCATCTGGTTTTGCTTTAATGTCCACCCAAGGAGTAACTTCTTTACCACATAACAGCACTAAATCCCGTCATTCTGTAATTCCTATAACCACCACAGCCTTTTTTATTATGCTGTTCAGTTTTCCATTTGGGACTATGCCGTGTTTTGAGTCATCCCACAGGCTTCTATCTTAAAACTTCTCAAAGTACAGTATTTAGTAATGCTTCTACTTGCATTACCACAACAATGACTATTTCTATTATATATCTGCCCCAAAACGGCCTGAGCAGCTGTAATGGAGCAGGGTTGTTGCCATCAGAACCAAAGTAAGCAACTTCAACCATCAGAACATGGCGACACCAGGATTGCTGGTGTACTTAACAACGGATTTTTTGCTCTGGTCAAAAAGACATTACATAGAGGAGCTTATGATGCAGAATTATAGCAATTCTCCATGGCCACATATTTATCAGTCTAAATAAAGAAGGCATCAGCTGAAATGCAGAGTAAAAATCACAGATACCAACTATGAAAGCTGTTAGTGTTATTTATTTAGACTTGTTTCAGGAATTATTATTTTTTAACTGAAAAAAACAGGTGCTGAGAAGGTTGGAGGGTTAGTCTTTTGACACAAGATAACTTTGGTTCATTTCCTTAAGGATCACACTTAATTCTAGTCATTAGTGACTTCAATTAGTGTTTTAAACCCATGTCATGCACATTGCTGGATCTCTGCATTAGTGTGCAGAAGCTTACAGAGCAATGGCCTACTGCTATTGTAAATTGTTCAGTAATCTGAAGGAATAAGTAATTGCAACCCAATGCCATAGCAGTGAAGAATAGTATTTCTCCTGTTGGCATTCTGAATTCCACTGCCTTCTACCAATACTGCAACTCTTTAAAACACCGGAAACAACAAAGACAAAACTAGCACTCACCGTTCAGCAAGGATTTCTAACGGGGGTTTTCCTTGAGCCCAGCTCCGCACCATCCATGCAGTATCAAAAGCAGCTAAGAAGCCTCTTGCACAGCCAGTACCCATTGGCCAGAAGGGCTGTAAGAAGCATTTACATTTTAATTCCTCGTATTTCTCAAGGTCTTGTTACAAAAGTAACTGGCAATGTGAATTTGGAGTCTAGAGTTTCATATTGTCTTAGAAAAGTATCCCACAAAGAGTTAAAATACAACATAGCCAACCCTTGCAGTTTTTAGATGTTTCTCTCTTCCAAGTCTTAGGTAATGAAAAAGACTTCTTTCACTTTTTTTTTTTTTTTTTTTTTTTTTTAACACTTCTATATTTAAAAACTAAGCTCAAAAGGTAAAGGCTGAGGGAAAAAAAAAAGACTCAATACTCAAGAATTTGTCAAGGAAAAAAGGGAAAAAAGATGCCTTTCTTCTCATCTCCTAATTTCACTTTGGACTGATCTTTTCAAACACTTCAGGCTGTCAGCAATGAGTTTAAAAAAAAAAGCTACATTAGTTGCAACATAACTTTTCATTTCAGAAAGAGAAAAAGATAACATATTAAGGCAAAGAGACTGCAATAAAAATTTGGACCAAGTTCTTCTCTATGATGGAAGTCAGAAAAATTATGCCATGCACCCAAGCTGAGGACACACAGCTCACAGTTTTCAGACAGAAATACAACTTGCACAAAGCAAAAGAGGATCTCAGCCAGAGACTGCCAGCCAAGCATTAGTTATGACATAAACTATGGCATAAAAAAAGAAGAAAGAAAAAGGGAAAACCAATCTATTCCAAAGAAGGTACCATTGTTTCAGGACATATGAGAGAGGACAGTTTGTTCTGGAGGGTAGAATGAATGGCTGAATTAAGGAAAAGAAAAAAAAAAAGACTACTTGGAAGACATTCCAAGATATACCTCAAGCAAACTATCTCCAACAAGCGCCACCAGGAGCTGATGTCTGTGCCTCTCTCTCACTAGTGCAGCATTTTCAGATGCATACATGGAAGTAAAATCAAACATTGCTACATCTGGTTGCCCATAGTGATTAATTGCAAAATCCAAGGAAGGCAGCTGGTAATTGGTTGCAAAGTCAGCAGCTTCTCTGGCATAGGACAGTAAATTGCTCTGGTTCACATTTTCCCCACAGAGGAGCAACTCAGTATCAATATAGTCCTGCAAGGAGAGAAGCATTTAGGATTAGATATTCCAACTATTCTCTCTGGATTGGAATGTTGCGGTCTCATAGCAGGAGTGGCAGCCACACATCTCACAGCATAAAGAACAAAGTGAGATTTGTCGTCTCCTCCAAAAAGTTAATACACAAGCATAAGTTACTGTACTACCCCAAATAGGAACTCTCTATGCCACACTGAATAAGCAAATACTATAGTGCCTCCCAGTTCCTCGGTTATGTGTTATTTTCATAACATTACCTCCCTCCCATCAGAAGATGTTATCATCATCACTGCAATGCTTTTGTGCATGTGTGCACCCCACATCTGAAACCACACGAGAGCAGAAATGCCGACATACTGATGATGTAACAGGCGGGTCTCAGCCTGAAGGCTTGACTTAACATCTCCGTAATGACACATTCAAACTTGGATCATAGAAGCTTTTCTGTTCTGTTTAGGGCTGGGGTTTTTTCTGGCCAGTGTGGTGGAGGTCACCCTACTTAAAGCCAGTGATTATTAAGGCAGTTTCTATTTACAGCTTAATCGTAGATGAGACCCCTAATCGCAGGGATGATACCACAGAACTGCAGACTGGGGTTTCTTCCACTCAGACCTGAGCAGAGCAGGAAAACAGCTCTGATGGGCCACAGCTGCTGCTCCTCTTCTCCAGACTCCCCACAGATCTGTGGGACTGCCCCCACCTACAAACACCAGCCCCTCAGCCCCAGGGCCCACCTCCCACTCCCCCTCGCTGCTGGGGGCTGCTGCCCTTCCCTTCTCCCACCCCCACTGGGCAAGGCTGGCTGCTCTACCCTGGGAGCCCTTGTGCTCCAAAAGGGCAGGAATCGTGGCACTGAGCTTAGTGGTCCCATCAGAAAGCCAAGAAGCCTCCTGATAGCTCCCCGCAAGTACTTCCTTTGGGAAATTATACTCGACTGTTTTGGCACGGTCTTACTTTGCAAGAAAAATTGACTTCTCTTGGGTTTCCAGAAAGAGAAATTTAAATGGTGCCAAAACACTTTCTAGCAACAAAAGAAAATAAACCCATACATCTTACAGAGAAGAAGGAAAAAGAGAAAAGAAAAGAAACAAAGGTCTCAGTCCCATGTACTTTTGAAAGTTCAGGGCACTGTGTTTATAGCCTCCTTTTATCATGTTTCACCCACTTTACAGAATCTGAAATTTAGCCTGGGGTAGGTTTTAATGCTTCCTTATTTGCCTGATAAAACTGGATATAGCTGTGCTAAGATCACCCTTAAATAAATGAGGTTTTTATTTTCTGGTGTGATGACCACACCACATATTTCCAAGGTGAGTCAAGATCCCATTTCAGTCAGTTTCAGAACCAATAAATTTAGGAAGTATTGTTTTCAGTTCTCTACAGAAACTTTGTGCTGACTGGAGGGAAAACCAAAAAAACCAGTAAGACCTAAGTGATCTGAGCTTTAACAAAGTGATCTCCTAAGTCTATAGAACACCCTCTATAACATGCAACAATGTTTATGCAGATGTTCACACTTATTCTGTGCCCAGTAAATAAAATAGTTGTTTAGCCAGCATTTTTACATACATTAATAATCACTCCTTTGTCCAGAAGACTCTGCTTTTTTGCTGTCATCACAAAATAATGAGTGCTATCTTTATAGTAAACAATATTCTCCAGGTCAATTCCTGAAAAGAGATAATACATTTGTTATAAAGTACAGTACATTGTCTATGTCATTTACTAAGAACATGTGATTGGTCCCCAGAGGTGTCTCCTTCTTGGGATACATTCACTTTCCCAGCTGGGATGAAGCGTTAGTGGACAAGATGATATAGAACAAAACAAGAGGAGATCAGCCTTACCCCACAAGAGTTTGTCTCAGCATTATTAAAAGTTATTTAGCATCCTTTTCAGGAACAGCCAGTTAACTACAGCTTTAACAATCTTCCGAGGTCAAAAAGGAGAGCCAAGGGAACAAAGTGCTTTTTAGGTTACTAGGGCTCCAGGGCACTGGGTCTAACCAAGAGTTTTGGTTTCTATAATAATAATAATAATTATTATTTTTAAAAAATAAAATCAATTGTAAATCAAGAATGGAATTGCTTGTACTGCCAGTGGATGCAACTATTCTGAAACCCCTTTTCATAAAGATGTATTTTAACAGTTTATATTTTAAGTATTTATGGCAGATTCCTGTCTAGTTCTTTTCAGTTTATCAGATCTACACATCAAAAAGCAAGAATAAACTCCTCCCAGAAGGGCAGACCCTTTTTCACAGGGTTTAAGCTGTTCAGTATGTGAACGGATGCAAACCAAACAAACCATGTCTTAAGGGAAATCTCTGAGCACTGAAAATGCTCTTCTAAGTTTGTTCAACATAGCAGACATTTTTACAGTTGAGAAAAATTTAAACACTAAAACAATCTATGATGTGGCAACGCCCAAGCTAAAAAAAAAATCCCACTGTACCATAAATGGACACTTCCATCTCCAAGATTCTGACATCAACATCATTTTATCACTTCCTGGTTTGTTTTTTTAAAAATATACAATAAATTTAAATTGATGTTAATAGGAAGAGAAGGGTGGCCTGGCACATAAAGAGTTCCTCTACTGCCTCTTGTATTTGGTCATGGAAAAAATGAGGATGCACTCACCCGTTTCCTCTTTAAGGTCCTGGAAGAACTTCTGATTGAAGATGAAAGCAACACCGCTAATTTCTTCTACCTTGGCTTCTGCAGTCGTATTTCTGTTTATAAAATTGGCAGTGATAGCTATAGCCAGCTTTCCACGAAACTCCTTCCTCCTGAAACCTGATAAGCAAAGAAAAGAATTAAAAACACCAGAAACTTCAAACTGGACTTTCAGGGAGGGTCAGCTCAAGGCAGTTTGATCTCTTTCCTATGTCTAGTCCTACACTTCATCAAACAACACACCATCAGCAGTTTCCATCATTCCTCCAAAAGTCCCTGGAATGCAAAGAGTCTCTTCTCCCAAATTCCAGCTGCAAAACTAGAGCTGTACAGCATTCAAGATAAAGTCTCATTAAAAAAAAAAAAGTCTGGAGGGGAACTATGGGAAGAAGTTGAACATAGGAAGAAGGACAAATGAGGACTAAAGAAAAACAGATTAGAAATAGAGCAGATCAAATTTAATGGAGGAACACATTCTTAACACGCTAAATATCAAATAAGATTTTTGTTATATAGGTGGTAAAGAGCTTATGGAAAAAACATGCAAGAGATCAGCAGTCAAAAGCAGCAGAGAAAGACAAACAGAAACATCTAAAACAGTGTTTAGGTGTGAACACTACCAACTAACGAGGTTTTTCAAAGATTTTAGGAATTGAAAAATATTCAGTTGCTTAACTGTTACATTTCCAAGGTGAGACTGACTGTGAAGTATCCAAACTAACTGCTCCTTAAGTTAAATCACCTCTATAAAAGAGCCTTCACTAAATACCTGGCAGTCACATTTTGTTCATTAGTTCAAACACACAGTGCAAATTTAGGGCACAACAGCAAAGACTATGCAATTCCTGACATGTATCTTGTCAGCCTCCTTAAAAGTTAAATCATCACATAATTACTTAATCTTGAAGCAAGCCCAATGACATCATGATGCTTTCTGTAGGCAATGCAGATACACAGTACTGAGAATCAGCGATGACATTAAATTTCTTCATTTTGAGCTACAACTTAACAACTGAAGCAGAAAATATCTCATAAAAAATAGTTTCAACACAGACTTCAGTGGATTGAAAGGTAGCCTGTTGCTTTGTGTTCTCCTTTCAGATCTTCCAAAATACCCTAAAGACCGTAAGGCTAAAAGCACACATTCACCTACCTTCTAATGTGTTCCTGCGGCCGTCTGCACCAATGATAACATCAAATTCATACTCTGACAAAGGGTGATCCACGGGGAGAAATTCGGCCCTCCAACCTATCTCTGAAAACACAGAGAATAATATTTATTCATTCTTCAGTAATACAATGAAGAAGTGATTTCAGGGTCTGAAGACAGGGCATTAAGATAAACAGTCCATTTCTCATTCAAACAGAGCTGAATTCTGCCTCAGTTTGATGCAGGGAGGTGCTGCTGCAGTCAAAGATACATTCAGGTTATATTAGAAAGGTGTCAAACTCGTAAACTGACGATAAAAAAATGGAACCCTTCATTTGTATCAGCTAATGCACTACACTTCTTCTCAGACCCATATCACAAGAATATGCTTAAGCACTTCATTCTCACAGAAACAGCCCCATAATAACCTCATCAGGATAGTATATACATGTGATAACAGCAAGTAAGGGCTGGGTTTTAAAAGAAGAAAAATAGCATTCCATTGTCAATACTTTTGTCTTCTAAATAGAAATTAAACAGAAGCATACTGACAAAGCTAAATTTAATATCTGCATTAACACAAAGCTGATTATGTGAAAATGCTTGTATTGTCCGTATTTAAAATTACATGTTTTCACTACTTAATGTATTTATCCTACTGTCACTATATGACCATTTAAAGAGAGATAGCATAGTATTTTAATTAAAGTAGAATTTTAAAATATTCTATTGCTACTACACCCTAAATACTAATCTTTAAAAAAAGATAGAAAAAAACAATGAGAAATCTTTCTCTATTTTATTTAAAAATCTTGCATAAGATGGCTGATAAGACTCTGTGTGCCAGTGGGAGCTGTATCAAATGTGAAAGCAAAATGAGGCCCAGGGAGTTTAATCCATCCTCAATATTTATATTATCAATCAAAAATTGTTTTTGCAAGAGGATACCAAAAAGCCACACCAGACTCCCTGCAAAGCCTCAAACACATGCCAGAAGGCATAGTGCAAAACCTCAACTTCTCAGACTGGGTTGTATCTTAAGAATTATCAGTGCTCTATCACAATTATACTTATCATGCATATGACGGCATACAGCAAACCTAGCTGAATAAGGGCAAGAAGCTCCTATTTCTTTAAATAGAATTCAACTACCTTGAATGATTCCACATAATGCCTGACATGAAAAGAAGTTACTGTGAACAGAACTACATTATGATAAACAATACTTTGGTTTTCTTGATCTTCGGGAGGTTCCAGGACTTTAACGAATTCTAGATTCACATGGATTTCAACTCCGAGTATAAGTGCAACTTTGAAGAGGATTAGTTGAAGTTGTCGAATACCTGTAGACGGCAAGTAACAAAGATATATTTAATATGTAAGTAATCACAGCTGCTACCAGTATGCCACCCAACAGATATTCATTGCAATTGCAGCATTATCATTTCCCATACTGTGATGAATGCAAATGTAGCAACCACCACAGCATGTTGTTCTCTTCCATTTCATTTTCCTCTTGCAGCACAATCTCATAGGTAATAAAATTTATTTCAGTCAGTTTCTTAGAATATTTTTGAGAGCTTTCCTTCTTAATGATATTTAAAGGATCTGCTAAACAATATGTTGACCATTTTAGGACAGAAAATTTTACCGCATATTTCCCTGTAAAATACTCCACTTCTGTATATTTTCTCATTAAGGGTTGTGTCTGCCTTCAACATACTAGAATGAATATCAATATTCTTCATACTTCGTAATAAAAACCTACTGTTTAACAAATCCAGACTAACAAAAAAAGCTGCTCCATAAGACTGGCATTTGTTCAATTGCCATTTCGCTTAAATGAGACCATTTTTTTCCTCTGTGTGTGTGCATGCATACACTTGCACGTGTTTAAGGCAGATGAGCTTTCTGCCAAATCAAGAAAGTTTCCATTAATCTTCTGACTTCAGTATACCTCTTATCTGAACAGTGCCCATGCCCTCAGATACTTACTGATGTGATCAATAGATCCTGCACAGAATTTTCCATAAAATTTCTTTGCTCCCAGTCCCCGAAGGTCGTGGATTGTAAATGGCCATAGATGCAATACATTGTTTCTTGAAAAAGTGTCCCGCTTCTCCACAATGACAACTTTGGCTCCCAGGAAGGCAAGTTCTATAGCAGTCCGCAAGCCACATGGGCCACCTCCAATAATTAAACACTAGCAGAGAAAAGAAGGAGTCTTACACAGGGTTTTGTATTGACTTCCACACAGTTTCTAACTTACTCTATTAGTATGATTTGATATTCAATGGGACTTATGCTACTGAGAGTGTATTCAAGTCATCTATTTAAATCAATAAACAATCAAATTTTTGTTTGCATGTGGTGTTTAGTCAATTTATACAAGAGGATAAACTGTGCTTCATGCAGACATAAAAACATCTGATACAAAGATGTAACAGAAGAAACAGCAAAAAGCCAAACACTTTTGAGCATCTGCTTGTACATTTCTAACTCACATTTAGTGCTTCAAAAGTGCTTGCAGTAAACAGGATTACAGCTACATAAAAAGGAAGGGAAAGGAAATAAGTGGTCTTTGTGTAGGCTTTTTTTGTTTTAAAGAGGAAATTGGTGTACATTTGCTAGGCTTGTTATACAAATCTATGATAAGCCAGTAGTCTTACAGTATTAGTTACTCTCAAGCAAGGGCATCTCCTGAATATCACAGCCTAGTTCACTACTGCTGTGAAGCAGGGCACATCAAAAGAAGTCAGCAGACTTGTCCTGCTTCACCAGAGCTGGGGAACTTAGCCTCTCCTATTCCATTTCACCCAGTGGTCAACATTCTCACCTTCAGGACAATCACATTTTAGGAGCTTAAATCTAAGTTTGAGCATCCTCAGAAGAATTGCTTCAGAAATTATTACAGAGAATTCTTGCCCAAATGTTAGTTGACAGCTGTAAGTTTTCACAGACTAACAAGCAGAGCATTTCCAGAAAGCAAATTACTTAAACCCCAAGCATATCTAATGCTTACATTTTCCTACTGATTACTGAAAACTGATTAGAAACAGTCTTATAGCTGGACAACATTGCTGTTCCACACCTCCCCCTAAACCACGCCCAAACCCCCCAAAACCACACAGACTTCACAAAGTCTGTGCCATCAGTTCAAGCACCAGGCTCGGGCAGGGAGAGACGAAGTGGGCCTGAGTGGAGGGGAGAGCTCTGGCTGCAGGGCTGAGCTGTGCCGTGTTGCAAATCCAAACCCATTATCTCACACGCCAGACATGCTCCTGTGTGTCCCGCACACGTAGCCAGACAGTGATTACAGTTTCAAAGCGAGCACGGACTGTATCTGGAGGCTCACTGGATACAAGCCTGGTTCCCATTACATTTCAATTTCATAAAATAGAGTCATTTATTTATTTTGGTTTGTTCGTAATTTGTTTTCAAATTTAACAACTTAAGCAAAAATTATCTGGTGCTGACTTTTGTCCAACCCAAATGTATAAGTGCAAAATTTTTAAAAGAATTTAATAAATAATTTGAATAAATTCCCAATGAAAGAAGAGATCCTTTGAGGTGCTGTTGCTTTGCTTTAGGCAAGTGTTTTGTTAACTAGAGATATTAAATAAGTTAAGTTAGGTTGTTGCATTAGCCACTTGGCTTTCTTCCTCTTAAAAGAACATATTTATTTCATAATTTCAGAAGAATACTCCTCACTGCATGGTAAATACTAAGAAAACATCAACAGATGTAATTATATAAAGGAAGAAAATAAAGTGCAGATGTTACTCTGTCTGAAGAGGAGTCTGGGTCAGGTCTTTTCTGCACATGCTTGTCGTGACTAATATGGCAACTCCGAGCTTTGACAAGTGACTGCCTTCACAGCTACACAGTTTTCCAGTAATGTTTAGCAAGCAGTTAGAAACATTTTACAAATAAAGACCAAACATGGTTTGATAAGGTGGGGTTGTTTTTTTGGCTAACAAACTGTATTATATATAAATAAATGCAACTTTTTAAAAAAGCAGTCTTTTGAGATTTAGTCATAGTGGATCCTGCCAAGTAATAAAACCCACACAGAAAACGCTGTTAGTTCCTCCTGGTGCTCTGCAAGGCAGTATGTTACAATTTTAAGGAGGATTCTGCCCTTTCCCCTCCTCCTATCACCATTGACAAAATATCCCCCTAATTGCCTAGAGACACTGTGAAAAGTGGTTGTATATTTGTCATGATCCATGGTTACCTTCCATAAACATATTTATCTATGTCTCAGAACTATTTGATTTATTAAGGACACTTCCTGCTGGTGTAGAGCTACTCACACTTTGTCATCTTTTTTGAAACTTCCGGAGTCAAAACCAGCACAAAACCCTTGCAAAGGTAATTCTTACTGTGTTTTATGTTCCCACCTTTATTAAGGAGAGGGACACTGTCATGTCCCTGCCCCCCCTTCCCAGCTCTCTGCTTGCAAAGTCATAGGAGAAACCTCCTTGTAGTCAGCCTAGAACAAACCTTAAATGGCTTCCTATTTTCACCTCCTGTTACTCCAGGCTCCTGGCTCATCAGGGCCTGCTTTTGAAATTAATTTCTTGCAATTTAACACAGATCATGACAACTGACATCACATAAGGAAGTCTCAAATGATCAGTCCTGAAACGTAACAAACAGGGTTGGACAAATGCCAATAGTTTCTTGACATCCACACTGCCATTCACAGCTCAACTGTCTTTTAATGGTGCCAGATCATCTCCTAAAAAGGTAAAGGGTAACTTGACTTTTCAAAGCATCTTCTACAATTTATTCAAAGTAACAGTTGCTGAAGAGGCCTGACTAGGAGCTTTTGCATATTGCTTGTTCAGGCTGGAAATGAAGGGAGAAGGACTTGTATAGATTACAGGGCAGCTTATCCAAGAATAAGATCACAACTAGACTTCTGTGACTTGCCTGAAGAATCAGAACCACGTTGCATGCTATATCCTGTTGTACTACCAAGAGTATATCGTGTTAGTGCAAGATAGCAATACTGAGAGAAGGCATTTTTCTCAGTGAAAACCTCATAGTATAAAGGGCTGATTTTCTGCCTGCAAATGTATCTAAATACTTCCTATCAAATCCAAAGCTTCATTAAATCTAACACATGCCTCAAGAACAGCACCTATGTTACAAGACAGGAGGAGGCAAAAATACAGAAAGAATAAATGAGGATGGAGAAAACAACACAGTTACGCATTCATGTGGCAGATGAAATCGTGTGATTTTAAAATGCCAAGTTTCCTCCTTTATCCTTGATGAAAATAATTTATCTTTGCATATATTTCATCCAAAGATCTTATAAATGCTTAAAATATTGAGCACCCATCTTGTAGAGGAGGAAATGCACACACTGAGCAAGGGAGCTGTGACAAGGCCTCAGCGGGCCATTCCCTGGCCCTGACGGCAGCCCAGCGCTGTGCCTGCGAGCTCCCCAGCCAAGGGGAGAAAAGCTGGGTGTCACGAACACCCCGCACACACCCAGACAGTGGCTTGTCCCACACAGCACTCCTGCGCTCCGTCACCTCCTTGGTAACAGGACTGTGTAAGATTACGTACAGCAAATTTCCTGCACCAAACTCCTGCTAAGCAGCAACTGGCAGTACTGAAGAGACTGCCCGTACGTACTAACTCCTACAAGCAATGGTCACCATGAGGACTTTTCATGAGAATTTTATGTGAGCTAAATTCATCTACTCTTCTTGCAAATATCCGGGATATGAATTACTGATTATGATAAATGTGACAATGAAGATTTTACACTTATGATGTAAATTATCATAGGTAAATAGGCATGCTGGTTTGAGTTAAACTTCTACAAGAGCATTTTTAGAATACCAGTTACAAAATTCCCATTGAAGAGGACTAATGCAAGTTTACAGGACAGTAATAGTTGCCTAGTGATAAACTTAGGACTATTTCAGTTTAAAATTGTAAATATTAAGTAAAGCATGGAAATTTTTGTACTTCAAAATAAAACTGTAATAAGCCCATACATGTTTTATAAGAGTTGTCTACTTAAGTTGCTGAGTAAATTCTATGTTTCTACAGTACTGTTAAAAAGTACTGTACTAAAAGATAATTATTTATGTATAAATCTTGTCCCACACTATAACCAAGCAAGCTCTTCGTTGCATTATTTATCTTTAGACTGAAATAGAGCAGAAACTTAATATATTTTTTCCCCAGTACAATTAAAAGATATCAGAAAGTTTCACTTGTAATAATATAAACATACATGGCATTTGGTAAGTTTCATAAGCTTGATTCAACTCAAAGGTCAATCTGACTGTAAGAGATGCTACTTTCTCTCTATTTGTATGTTTAAGAATGGCAGTGCCTTGAAAATCTCCAGAAAATGTTTCTACACTGAATAAGAGCACTTACTGCTGAGCTAAATGTAAGCACAAGTTACCTCTCCATAAGCAGAATCACTTTTGTGCCAGGCGCAGGTTTTCGATATGATCTCCTGTATGTAACATACAAATATATGACTTACAAAATAGAAGGGGAGGAAAGGGAGAGAGGGATGCTAAGTAGGGGCCTCTTGCAACTCCTCCCGTCCCCTGCTATTAAATTGCCAGCCTGTGAATCCAGACACCTATATCCCATTCTGGAAAAACCATATGCAGTTTAACAGCTGAGAATTTGCAGAATGCCTCCATTAGTTTTCACACTGTAAAGTAAGCTTACAGAAACAGCTGAGGTTTTGAGAGCAAGAAGGGAGAGAACAAGAATACTAGCACTGGGTTTAACAAAAGAGAATGACACTCCACAACGACCTAGTCACAAAGATATCATTCACTTTAATAACTGAAAGACAGAATCTACTCATTGAGTTTGAAAAATGTAAAAAACCCCACAAGTTAGCTCTTGGCATTTACGTGCTCACAGTCAAGGAATCTACAAGGTGGTAGGAGCATGCGGGCAGGGGATGCAACCAAAGAGCACTTCTTTGCACAGTTAAGAATAGACAAAACCTGTTGTAGCTCAATGCTTTACACTGTATCATCCAACTCTAAATCCCTCACTCCTCTCCCACCCAAGGTACCCAACCATTAAATTAGTCTTGGAAAATAAAAGTATGTTCAGTTACGATTCACTCCCCATATGTTCTTGGGATGAAGACAGAAGCTACTATCACCCCAGGAATTCAAGATGTTCTCATTTCTGCCTTTCAGTTGTTTTGGAGGTGAAAAAGAGGAGATTAATTTTAGACTCCACCTCAACAGCAACTGGATAGACACAGAGATACCCTTTGTTGTCTTAAGGCATGCCATGTCAGAAGCACCACTTCTACTCTTCAGTGGAAATGCACACATATACTACTGAAAAAAATAGTGAAAGCCATCTGCCTAAATTATTTAACTTCCTTTAACTTATATGTAATATTTACCCAAATCACCAGTTGGAAATTAAAACCTATAGGAATAGATCATGCTGCTAGAAATGAGCACCAAGGGGTGGCTTTCCCCAGGTGCCTTGAAGCTGCTGGCAGGTGCTGCAGGTGCCCCCCTGGCTGTGGGCCTCCCCACGCAGTGACAGGAGGCTCTGCCCACACCCAGACAGCCTGCAGGACACAGAGGAACAGAATGCTTTGCCTTCCCATGGCAAACCCTCTTCCATCATTTGCTCTGGGCCTCAGGTGTGTCCATTTCCATAGCCACCAGATCTAGTACTTCACACCAGCCCCAGCCTATGCACAATGTCCAAAGTGACAGGGAAGCACCAAGGATTAATTTGACTGACTCCACAGCATTACATTCTATGTGGATTTGGGCAAGTGTTTATTCTCGATAGAGCTAAATGTGATGCAACACAAGATAGGCACGAAATGTAACGAAACAACACATTTTCTGGATCAGCAATGACTGTTTTCCTGGAAAGGCTCCAAAGAGAAACAGCTGCATAAGCAGCTAAGGCAGACGGCTACCAGAAGCTGCAGCGGGAAGCTCTCTCCACCACAACGCTTTTCACTTCATCCCCTTTACTAGACATGAAAATGTTTCTGGCAAAAATAGAACTGCTCAGTAGGACATTCCTGACTTACTGACTTACAGTTCATTTTGCATTTGTAGTCTCAGATTTTATCACATAAATTCATTGACAGCCACTGGATACAACAGTGCAGTCAAACGTACCCTTGAATCCACTGAATAGCCAATATAGCTTTTAAAGTTTGAAACACTATAATTGAAGTCACTGAAAAATAAAATTCTGTATGCCACTTCAGATGTTAAAAATGTCGAGAGCTAAAGCTTTGTTTTAAAAAAAAATATATAAAAAAGAAAAAAAGGTTACGCTCACAATAGGCACGATGCATTTTGTCAATCTAAGATGCAAATCCAATCCTGCTACAGCCCTGGTCTACCAAAGCACTTCAACATATCATTGCTCCCCTAAATTCAACAACCCTATTCAGATACTCGCTGCTTCTCCAGATGAAGTCCCCCATACATAGTGCTTGTCATCTCCTTTTCTACAAACCAGCCCATCCACTGGCACCAACAAAGGACGTGTCTCTATAAAATAACTGTTACCAGACACATTAGAGCTACATGAGTATAGTGCTCTCTTGACAGTAAAATGCCCTTCATTGCATGAGACGATTGTACTCGTTGCCTGCTGCCTGACTTGAACACTGCTACACCTATACAACTGGTTTTACTAAAAGGCACAGAACATGACCCTGTCAAGAACAGCAATGATAACTGTAGCTAATTATGACAGTCATTTGGAAGGTGTCCACTCAACTACATACATACATAGAAAAGGGACAGTGCCAACCTAAAACAAAGATTTTTTTTCTTCATTTTTAGAAAGAGGCCAAATACCAAAACATATACCCAAAATTTCTGTGGTTAACAGATCTATACTACATGCAAATATTAAAAGCAGAAAAAGAAATTAATTCTTCCATCAAAGGAAGGTGGAGAAGGTGGTATAGGAGCTAATTAAACTCACCCTACAAAAGTAAAGTGATCTTTAAAAGTATCTTTTCCTCTATTATACTATGTCTTATGAGCTCCTTATAAAGTTAGTAAGGTTAAAAATGTTTCATTTGACAAAAATAATACTCAGTTAAATGTATTTTAATGACAGGTCCTAACTCTCCAAAGGGTTATGTGAACACTACTTAAATGCATTACAGCTAGTTCCAAAATCTACCTTAAAATATTATTAAGACTAGCTGGATCTTGCTGAACAGAGATTTTTGGCGAGTAAACACCACATAAATACCACTGTTGGGGAAGTTCAAAGGCAGCTGCGAGCAGCGAGGCTCACGCACCCCTAAACACTTGTCCGGTGCAGGAAGCACAACATGAGTCCCTTTCTGCTTTCGATCCCACCAGTATTTTACCCTTTGTACTCCCATCTAAGCACATACGCAGTTTTGTAATGTCCCACCAAAAGCACCTGTACTGGCAATTGGCAAAAATGAAGACATTGTTATTTTTCTTCTTAAAACACCGTATCATGGATTTGCAGCTACCTAATCCAGGCTGATTTTGGACAGAGCTCTTTCCCCAGCTCCAAACCCTGCAGTTGCTGCACTTGCAGCTGGACATGGCATAATCCAGGGATCAGAGGATCTATCTTTACTGCTGTCCTGTTTTATTGGGTCAAAATGCCAGAAGTGAAACATTAGTACATTTACTGCATTCATTTGGCTCATCTTTACTGGGATTTTTTTCTCTTTTTTGGAAGATAAGCTTCTGCATGGAAAAAAACATGTGCCTTCATTTTTCCTGGATGAATTTGGACACACTTGTCCATCCATCCTCTCTGTCTCTCAGATATATGTACTAATATTAGATTTGCATATAAAAACCTTTCCATAGTTTGAAATTAAAACAATGGTATGAAAGACATCTGAAACTTATAGTCTGCTATGCAACACATTAAAGAAAGGCTGTGTGCATTCAGTGATCTAGAAGGTTAAGAGTTCCTTTGTTGATGCACCAAAGCTGTCAGGACTTTGTTATCTGGAGCTTTTCTGAAGAGCTCTCTCAGGTGGCACTGGTCATATTTAAATATGTTGACTTGATCTCAGAGATTTTATAATAATTTACAAAAATATTTTTTTTAAAAAAACTGCAATTGGTAGACATAATACGGAAAAGTATCTCTAGAAACTTTCAGTTCCCTTGCACTAGATACAGTTATCTGAAGGAAACCTGCATACATCATCTTACAAGAAATGCTATACTATTTTTAATAAACAGATTATCCACCAGAAATCAGGCAAGTACTTTAATCCAAAAAACTCCTTAAATAAAGCTCAAAATGAACCCTCTAACACCCTTTGGAATTAAGAGCATATTTGCCATTTTCTTACCTGTCTTTCATTGTAATCAAAGTGGGAAAAAAAAACCCACACCCAAAACCAACAAGAGATTGCTTTCTTTTCTTTTTTTTTTTTGGCTAGTTGCTTAAACAATCAAAATGAAAACAAGATAAACTTTGCAGAAAGAATGTTGCCTGACTGTCCTTGTCATGAATAGGGTTGGCAGCATTTAAGTACTTGGTCTTTTTTTTTGTAGGGTTACGCCTGTCATACTGAGATAATGCTTTAAGGTTATCCTTATAAAAATATCAAAAAAATCCCAAAATAAAACCATTATAAAATCCCAAAATAAAAACAAAACAATTCATCCAGAAATGGAGAACTGGTGAAGAACAGAGATGAAGAAACAAAGGCACCAAGAGCTTCACCTCTGAGCACAGCAGAGACTAAACAGAGACCAAGCCTTGAGTCTTGGAAGCCTTGGGTCTTGGAAGCCTTGAGAGTAGTGACACTCGTGAGATCATGACTGCAGGAAAATAATCCTCTACATGGTTTCAGGGTAGGGGCTGACCAGACAGTAGAGGACTCGTCTACAGACCCATGCTTTATGGCATCCAAAGCACACAGGCAAGCTGGTCAACAGCCATGGTTTTGCTACAGGAAGAAGTTAGTAATATGCTTTAAAAAAAAAAAAAAAAAAAAAAAGCAAAGCACTGTAGCTACAGCTACAGCCTGGTCTATCTAAACAGGTGAAATACTACACTGAACCTAAAATTTTTGACTAAACGACAGTCTAATAAATCAGCTAAGCTTTCTCTTAGAAATTGTTTTTTTGAAGTAAGTGGTGAGTCAAGTTATTTCAAAATATTCTGTGAAATGACCTTAAAATACATTCTAGAATCAATTTTTATATTAGGTGAATCATTAACCAATATCCAATTAAGACTTGGCTTTTAGAAGCCAGTACTGGGTAGATGAGCTCATACAGAACTAGCCATCAGGTCAGAGTCATAATCCAGATATTTTTATTATTATTTATTTATTTTTAAAGAGCTGAATCATTTAATCCCATCATTTCTAACTTTCCTAAGCAGAATGACTGTATAGTAGCGTATGACAGCTATAGCCCAGCTCAGAATGCAACGCGTACAAGGCGGCAGCAGTTCTGGGCTCCTGGGGTTTATTTTCTTCCAGCTCATTACGCAGTCTTCAAAACCACTGCCTTTTGCCGTGCTAGAATTCACAGCCACTTACCTGGCAAAGTCAAATACAGCTCCAAAGAGTGATAAACTGATTTTTTTTTTTTTCCCCAGTTTATTTAACTGGTCATTTGCACATACCAGTTTACCATGGGTAGACAATGGTTTTACTTTCTACATTTTTATTTACAATTTGAAAACACTAGGAACTGACCAACCAGCACTTCTTAGCAATATGGCATCTGATAGCATCAACAAGCAAGATGGACTTGAACAGTTCAAACAATTAGAAAATTTATCTTTAGCGTAACAGTTTTTAGGAAGGTTTCTGATAGCAGAGAAAGTTACACTTGTACAAAACAAACAAACCAGGCTGCTGGCAGCATATGGCGCAGCAAAAAATAGATTTCAGCACCTCCAGTTCTTATTTCCAAAACCTTATTGTCTGGAAAAAAAAGAAGGTACATAATAGCCCTTATTTACCAAAGGAAAGTCTTGAAAAATAAAAGTAAATATTAAGAAGGTGAAAAACATATGAAAGAGAGCATGCTTCAAAAAGAGTGGCAGAGAGTTGAATACATAAATTTGGCAGCAAATTGCACATCACAAGGTGTAAGTCTCTGATACAACAGAGGGAGGATAAACATACATAGAAGATCAGTGTTTATTTACATGGCCACATATTAATGACTCTGTTTTCACATTCCAGCCAGGGTGAAATTCAGATGGTGGCACCTGCCTCAACAACTCCGGCTGTGCTTGTTCTGCCACTATCAGGGCTGTATCTGGGCTGACAGGCAGTGAACTTCCTAGCCCAGATGCCTACAGCCAAGCAGGAGATGGAATGAGCCAGCCTGGCCCCTGCAGCCCCCTGGCCAGCCAGGCAGCAGTGAGCAGCCCCAGCAGCAGCCCCACCAGTCACAGCAGTCCTCACCTGCCAGGAAGGGCTTCTGACCCTATGGAATTATTTCCTACCTCGCTAAAAAACAAACAAGAGAAAAAGGAAATTAAAAAAAAAAAAAAATCTGAGAGAAATGCCTTTGCCTTCCACTGAGCACTTGCTGATCATCATAACTTGTTATTAATGATCTGGGTGTGTAGTCCTTAGCAGGAAGCTCACTACCATCTCTCGCAATGTTTTCTAATCTGAGTTGCAGTTTACCCTGGGGCAGCTGTTTTATCTGAATTGTAAATCCAGCGAGGATGGCAGAGAGTACAGGCAGGATGGGCAGGTGGACACCAGTCACAGAGAGGAGTATGTGCTGTTGCACAGGTCCTTTTAAAGCTGCTCTTGTAACTTATTCAAAGGGGCAGTGGAAGTAAACATCACAAGACTAATTCAAAGTGTGGCATAACCACATGGTTCCTTCTAAGTTAGTATCTTAGTCAAATAAACAAATCCAGAGAGTGATGCAAGACAAGAAAAGCAGTATCTCTCGGTTGGTTTCTTAAGCAGAAACAGGCACGACCTTGGGAAACATAAGCTGTTCTCCAGAGCTGAAACAGGAGCAGCAAATGTCCAAGGCAAAATGCAGACTTTGAAAAATGAATCAGAATTTGATCTAGCAGTGTTAGCCACACTACTAGAGAGAGAAGGTGAAATGAATAACAGTTCTGGTTGTCCTTCAAGTAACTATGTAGTGTTCTTCTTTGGGTCTTCTCTAACATAGATTAGGTGAAGGTATTTAAGCCTCTGCTACAGGTCAGATTCTCTAAAGCTCTGACCACTCTTTCTGCTCTGCTCTGGACTTGCTCTAGTTTATCTGCCTCTTGACTATAAGACATACTTCCATATGGGCAAAATATTTCAGCTGGGTTCTCATCTGCACCAACTAAATGGAAAGGAGACCACCCCAGTCTCCAACACACTACAGGCCTCCTTAGACGGGCTCCTGGGATCAGCTCCCCTTGGGCCAGCACTACACTCTATGGACTCAGGCTTTGTGTGTGGTCTATTATAAGCACCAGATCGTTTTCTTCAGCATATTCCCAACTTTCTTGGGGTGTTGCACTCCTCCATTAGAAGGATCATAATTTTCTAGTAGCTTTTGGAAATTTCATCCTCTTGATCTCAGACCATTTCTTCAACTTCTCAAGATTTTTAAAAAATTCTAATCCTGCATTTCAAAGCACTTGCAGCTCATTCCAGTTCGGTTATGTCTGCACCTCCTCGATCCAGCACTCAGATTTTTAATAAGCATGACAAGTACCAGTCTACAACAGGAATCACCGAAATCCCACTAATGCATTTCCCCAGTCTGGCAGCACACTATTCTAGCATCACTGTAAGTACAGTTCTTTAGCTGCCTGTGTGACATAATTTAACGTAAACTGCATTTGTAAGCTTGCTTGTTAAAGCAAGGGCTCTATGAAGGTCAAATCAGAACTGCAATTTCTCCTTCCTTCAGACATGCTGGGCCAGTTTCTTTGTAAAGGAGGAAGATACCTGTATATCTGGTTGTAGCGTTCACAATCAATGCAAGATGTCACCATTACCCACTTCATCCCTCATCTCCCAGGCAGTTAGTATAACAGGCCCACAGCTCTCATGTATTTCTAATTTAAAGCTTATGTAGATGTGAAGTATAGCTCTTCTGTTAGCTGATATGATGTAACGCTTGTCCTTCTCTCTGCCATCACCAGGACCCAGAACAAAACCAAGGCCCATTTGGGTACCTGCCAGACTCTCACAGTTCTGGAAAATTTGAAGCAAAATGTGACCAGCTGCCGGGACAACAGCTCTCCTTGTGAACGCTTTTTCACCACAGAAATACTCAGATCTCCCCTGCTGCCAGGTTTGTTTCAAAACACAGCTTAAACTCACCCAAACATTCCCAACCTGAGGAAAAGGTTAAAAGACTAGAGAATTAGAAAACTGTAATAATGTCACATTATGGTATAAACTCAGATTATTTGTCAATAAGCACTTTTCATCAGATATACAGGTTAAGACAGAAATATCCTAGAGACCTGAAATGGCAAACAGGTGTCTAGGTTAGTTTGCAGAAACCTGGCTGCAGACACAAACAGATTCTGTGTGTAAGCATAGACATGTTAGGGAATGTGGGAATTTTGAGAAGTGACTGGCACAAAATAATCCACCTTTACACTGTAGCCGAAAAAGCGAAACAAATTAACCTAGTTTCAAGGGTATTAAAAGGGAATTTCTACTTGGTCTTTACAACAGATCCCAGTTAAACTTTATTTTTTTCCACCATGAACTCCATCACTGTTAAGGCTTTTTAGAGAGAAATGCAAATAGAAATCCTGTTGTTTGCTTAAGAAAATCAGCTTCTACTAAAGTATTTTGCATTTTCACTTCTTCTACAGCATCTCTTAGAACTGTGGTGTTTTATGTTCTACCAAAAGTTATATTAAAAGCTATCTGCACAGATATCTAAAACAGAAAATAATGTAGGATTAGATTTGTCAGCAGAAAGAGGAAAGAGAGCAACCACATTCCCAAAAGCCCAGTTCTCAGGACAGACATGGGAACCTTGGGAAGGACCTGATCTGTAGGAGACAGGAAATTGCCTTATTGTCTGAAATCTGGTTTTTAGCAGCCAAGTGTTAAATCACTCCTTGGTAGCAAAAGTTATGTATTTCCTCACTTATCAGTACACAAACACTACCAGAGTGAAGCTGGAAACACAGCTAACAACAAAGCCCTGAGCACATCAGGCACCACAGAGGCCTCTCTGAAACCAGGAGACAGGCCTGACCTGAGCAAAGCTTTGGCATGGGCTGGAGCCCCCCTCGGCCCCCACAGCACCCTGGACACGTGTGGATGGACACACAGCCCGGCAAACCCAAAAGCACTACAAAGACACAGTTATGGGAACACACACCCCATCATAACCTTTTGTTTCAAACTTAATTAAGCCACTTGCGGTGACAATAGTAGTGTTTTGTGTGAAAGTAACTGGGTGTCACTCCCTGTGGGAATCTTTATAAAATATCTAGGAAATCAGGTCAGGGTGGGACAGTTCCCTTCTGTCCATTTGTTGCAAAGCCATTAAGCAAGGCACAGAGAAACAGCACAGTGCAGTTAAAGTACAGATGTAAAGCTACTGCTATCTTGCAAGCCAAAAATTTTAAAATTCCCAAATGCCTGAAAATCTTATTTAGGCTGTTTGATTATGTTACTTTGGCCAGGCTTCACTGCTTTTCATGACTGATAAATCTGAAAAATCATGTGTTTGTGGACATGTCTGTAGGATAATAAAAATAAAGTGATTTCATTACCAAATTGCATGCCAAACATTTGCCTTTGCTGACGTAATTTGGCCCAATCTCAGTTTAAAACACTGCTCAGAGTCAAATACTTTGTTTTTTTTCCAAAGAACCCTGTCTGCTGTGTGTCCTGTCATCACCCAAGCTTCTCCCCAGCCTCCCTCTAAAAATTCTTAGAGAAATGAATGCATAGACAATGTTCAACTGTGGCTTTATTGCATGTTCATAGGTGATTTGCTGCTTCTCCCCTCAGCTCAAAACAAATCTTCCTTACCACTCATTCCCATCAGTCCCATATCTTTTACTAATTTGAAATAACTCTGTAAAAGTTACTTATTAAAATTCTTAAAAATAAATTTACAGTGGAAATCCACTGCAAGGCTTTAGGTGCCCTGTCCTAAAAGCAAAAGCAAAACACAGATATCAAGATAAACAGCCTGTCTTTCAAGTGTACCAAACACATCTAGGTGTCACTTAAAATGTCAGTAGAATGTGTGGTCCTTAATAACCTCAACACCTCAATACATTCTGGATTCTGCTATCCAAGCACTGTGTGTTTGGATTAAAAAAAAAGGCAGTTGAATATCTTTTTGTGAAAAGTTACAACCTTTCATTCACTAAGCTTCCTATAATATAATAGTCAACTTCCAGTTTCAAGTCTTATGACCTTCACAGGAATTTTATTACAATAAGAGAGTTAGCAATGCTTTCTAATACATCTAAGATAAATTTGGTGTGTTCATTATAAATCCTGATTATCAGGTTTGGAAATCTCCCCATTTCAATTATTATTTTGAAGAGATTAGTATGTCCAGCAAAAGGGATGTTCCATCTGGATACCTGCTCTTTATAGAATAAACAGGTTAAAGTTTTCATTATGGTAAGGATATTTTTGAGTTGGAGCACAACTAGCATTCCCTTCTTTCATCTTACAATTCAATTACCCTCTTCCCAAAAAATATCTGTCTCAAGGGACACAATCAATCACAACACTTGAACACACTAACTCACTGGCTTCTCTACCAGTATATACAAAACAGAAGAAACCCAGCTGAAAATCCAAGTTGTCTCTCAAGGATCAACTAATGCCAGCACTTCAGGAGGAAATTTAGCCACAATATCAGCAGGTTTACACATACTGGATTATTTGCTTAATTAAGAAACAAGTATTTGTTTAGTGCTACAGAGGAAGGTGGAGAGAGGAGAGAGGAAGACATCTAGAAACCAACCTGCCTCATTTACTATGAGGGGCAAGACTGCAGATTAGGAGGTTTGTAAACAACTGAGGACTGGTAGGAAGCCAATTTCTACCTAATAACAAGGAGAGAGACCTGGTATCCACTCCTCATCCTGCTGATTACCCTACAGCTATGTAACATGGCAGCACCCAGCAAAGCCCGGGAGTACCTCTCCCCTTCTCAACTCTGTGGGAAGGAGAGCACCAGGCGAGGAAGGTTCTATTAACCTCCAAAGCATTCATTTGACAGCCTTTGGTAATGGCAACAACGTGAAAAGGAGCAGAAGAGGTTTGGCAGATAAAGACTGTCCCGTTTTATCATTCGTGGGCACACCAGTGTGGTTAGCACAGGGAGACGAGGCTCAGAGCCAGTGCTGAGTCAGTCACAAAACCTCCAGCCTCCATCTCCATTTCTCACCCAGGGCTCCTCCTCAGCTGACTCACACCCTGGCCCTCGACTCCCCTTCGCTTCCGTCCCCCCTCAAGCCACACGCTCTCTGTAATGCTGCCTCAGCTAAAGCATCACCCCACCAGAGGAGCCCATGGAGCCTTCCCTACAGCTGAGATGCCAATGCCACTGAGTCCAGGTAGGACTGACAGCATATGAAAAGAGCCGCTGTGTTTTTATGCAAGCCCTGGAAATGTGGTCATAAGTAATTTTAGAGTCATTCTCTTGCAATAAGTGTCCCAACAGGAATTTTTGGAAGGGAACCTAATCTATTATAAAACAAGCTTCAAAAGGCCAAGTCCAGGAATGAGGAAAACAAGAGAGGCCAACAAGGATAGAGTTCAAGATCATTTGTTTTTCAGGAACCCGTATTATATATATACACACATACATCTACAACTGCACATACGCATGTATTTATATATGCGGCACTCAAAACTTTTTAGCTCAATTTTATTTATTTGCTTTTTGCTAATGTTGTCCAGACAGGCCTCGAAACCACTGCTCAGACTGTGAGCAGGAAAAAAGTCCTCTGCCCAGGAACTGTGCCCAAGGCGGGGCCTACAATAGAGACGATGCTCAGAAGACCAAAGCCATGCACAAGGAATTTGCCACTGCCCTCCCCTCAAATGCACAACACCATCATCTGAAACTGGGTATATACAGACATAAATGAGAGCGCCTACCAAGGCATCTGATACTTATACATTAGCACTTTAAACAAAGTTTCCTTAGTTCTCCTCAAGTGTCAGCATGTGTTTTGAAAAAATAGCATGCATGTTTGAGGGGGAAGACAACACCACATTTGCATGCTTTAGAGAATCAACACCTCCCTTCACAGTTAAGTCTGGGATGTTTTCATGTGCAGCAATCTCTGCTCTCCTCAAGCATGAATCTATAGTCATGGGAGAGACAGATTTTCAGGTGCACAGCATGAGCCAGGTCCTGCCCTCTGATACATATACATACATACCTCAAACACCAGTGGGAGCCTCAATTATATGTGTATGCACATATCTCTACCACACAGGTAAACTGCCAGTAAATCAAGAACGAGTCTACTCCACACAGAAAGGTTCAAATAAATGCTTAGAGAACACTCACATATGTCTTTAAAAGGTTATTGAATACACTCTGCAACTAGCTGGATGAATTCTTGTTCATCATTGTATTATGTTTTGCATGTTCAAAAATTTAGAGAGACATTCAAACTGGTAGCATGGTGAACAACATATGTTAAACCTTTAATCTTCTGCAACTGTCTAGCTACATTTAATTTCATGAAGAAACAAATAATCATTACAGACTCCAAGCATGCTACTCTGCACTGATTAGTAAAAGATGAAAATGAGAGAGAAACTTTGCCAGGATAATAAAGCTGCACTCTTTTTCTAGACATATTTGCAAAAATCACAGTATGATTTCTAGAGTTTTGGCTACTTAGGACAGACTTCTGTTTCTCTATAGTGCTGGTGAAATGTGCAAATGCCAGCTCCAGAAACAGGTATTCTGAACAGTATTCATTCCTATTTTACAAGTTTGTGATGGAAGTAAGTGTATGTTTGATACAGATTTAACATACATACAGATGGACTCCTACAGTTTCAAAAAAAAGTTTTGTTTCTGCCCCAATTTTTGCATGTCTTTCTGCAGCACTTTGTTTTTGTTTTTTCTTTTACAAAGAATTAGAGGGGAAATATAGTCCACATTAAGGCAACTCTGAAATAGAAGTGGCTTTGAACCGCTTGAAAATTGTTCAACTGGTTTTATTCATCCAGCTTAAAATCGTATCATTGTAGAAACTTTGAAAGCCATATTTGGCAATGTTCTTCAAGAGCAGTTAAGACACAGGACTATTGTTATTTAGTTGGAGTGGAACATTCTGTATGTATAAAACTTGTGTATATTGTAATGAGTAACTTAAGTGTGGCTGAACAGTTTATAAGCACAAAAACCAACAAGTACAGCATTCAGCTCTTAAATACTGTGCAAAAAAAATGAACAGTTTTTGGGTGAGGCAGCAGGTTCTATCTCCTCCAAAGACTGGGAAGATTGCAAGAAGCCAGACAGATTGCAAAGCCGTACCTCAGCACTGTAAACTGCAGACTCAGCTACAGAGCTCATGGCCACAACCTCATAGAAAGCCTTCAAGTCATATTTTTTTTAAAATGATGCCTACTAGCAACCTTGGCTTTGTTTACAGAAGTGCAATTGCTAAAATCCACTTAGCTCATTTTTTGATCCTGCTTTAACAAGTAAGATTTGTACTCAGGGCTGATCTACTTCAACCAGTCCCCAGGCAACTCCACAGAAGTGAGAGCTTTCAGGATTTAGCCTGCTAACTCCTGTTTCCCTGCTTCACTACTAAAAATGGTAGCTGGCATAACATGCAAGAAAGACAGAAACTTAAAATCACAAGTTGCACTGAAGGAAAATCATGGTATGTATATCGTAGCCTAATCTCTCTGCACTGGCATTTTGGTTGGACTGCCAGCATTTCTGAGAATTCCTTATCTGTAAGTGGGGCAGTCAGAATACAGCACCACAATGATCAGGGAGTCCAGTCTTCTCTCAACATATCTCCTCTCATTCATGTTGCATAGATAGGCTTTCACAGCAGACTGTGATTCATGTGGGAGGAATGTTTGGTAGATATCCCCACAGAGCCCACAGACTGCGGTTACTGCTTTCATTTGCAGCAATCTGAAGATTCATGTTTCGCTCGTTAAATCAGTGATGACACAGTGCAGTGCAGGTCTGTGCATGGTCCAGGCTCATAATGAACATCTACAAGTATTTCACAGAATATCTATACACACAGTGTTCACATACAGACATTATATATTCATTTGCAAGTTGATCATATGTGCATCAGATACATCCATTAGTTTCTGCAAATACTTACACCATGCCACTAAAAATAAATCTTTACTCTCAAAGAGCAGTAATACCATACTTTCAAGACTGTGGAAGATGTTGATTAGTCTCCTGCTTGGCAACCTTATAAAGCATTACACAGGCTGTATTTTATGTACCAACTGATTTCCACGGGTCTTCTCACCATATATAAAAATTAATCACTTTGCTTAAGAACTTTGCAGAACCAGGCCTTGGCTTTATAATGTCACACTCGAGGGAAAAGGACTTCATTTTTACATTTCCCATGCGTCTTAAAACTGCTTTTTTGTGTTGCAAATACTTCCTCAAACTAACCATGGAAATTTGGACCTGGGGCTGTATGTGAGGGGAGGTGCATGTGAAATATCTCCTATAATTTGTTAATCATCAGACACTTTCTCATTCCTTCCCTTTCCTGCCCGTTTTCATTACAAAGATGCTCAATGACATATGTTCAAGGCCTTTTCAAAAGAACAAAAAGGAGGAAGGAAGCACAGGTCAAAAAGGGAAATGAAGGGAAAAAGGAAGGGAGAAAAACAGAGGCTGTCAGGAAAGCAGTGCAAATAGCTGTAACAGCACTCTTCATTTTCTAAAGAAAACTGTAGTAAGGACATTTATTACCTTAGAAAAAGTTAATAATAATTGGGAGCTTATTAAAAATGAATAAATAAAAACAGAGGCCTCTATATGTACTGAAGGTATGTGATGGGTTGACCCCAGCTGGACACCAGGTGCCCAAAGCCACTCTATCACTCCTCTTCTTAGCTGGACAGGGGAGAGAAAAGACAACAAAAGGCTCGTGGGTCAAGATAAAGACAGAGAGATCACTCACCAATTACCATCATAGGCAAAACAGACTCGACTTAGGGAAATTAGTTTAATTTATTACCAAATCAGAGAGGGATAATGAGAAATAAAAACCCTAAATCTTAAAACACCTTGTCCCCATCCCTCCCTTCTTCCTGAGCTCAGCTTCACTGCCAATTTTCTCTACTTCCTCCCCTCCAGTGGGCCCAGGGAGACAGGGAATGGGGGTTGTGGTCAGTTCACAACCCATTGTTTCTGTTGCTCCTTTCTCACACTCTTCCCCTGCTCCAACATGGGGTCCCTCCCACAAGAGACAGTCCTCCACAAACTTCTCCAATGTAACTCCTTCCCATAGGCTGCAGTTCTTCACAAACTGCTCCAGCAGTGGGTCCCCCATGGGGTTACAACATGTGTGGCAAGGTTTTAGTAGCGCAAACCCAATACAAGATACCACGGTGTCCTCCTGCGCAGTGCTTTTGAGAACTTTCAATGCAATGATGCAAACAAGAAGAAAGAGACTTTCAACACCGCCTGTCTACTGAGTCCATAAAATAACATTTCAGCAATAGTTTTAATTAAAAAGCCCTCCAGTTTGGTGTCTAGTTACCCCACAGTGTGTCCTTCCTCTCTGTTCTACCTCTATACAGTCAAGTAGCTTCTTAAAACCCATCCTTCTTGGGGCAATGTTTAGCTGTCATTTGGCATTAAATAAATGAATTGCTCTGAGACAAAGCTATTAAAAATATTCTGTGATAGCTAGATGAAACAAGTGGCATGAACTAGAGTATTTTGTACCGTTTTGTCAACATTTATACCAACATTCAGTGGTTCTCTCTATCAAAATATGGTATTGCATGCTTTGCTGAAGAGAAGATAATTTCCTGTCCTTTACACAACCAAGACGACCATATCCTTCAGTAACTACCACATAGCAATTATCTACATTCTGCTTGCAAAAAAGCAGTTACAGAAAGTACTTAAATCCAGAAATAGCACAGCATTTCCTTCTGCTTTTGTTTAGCAACTAGTGCCAATACTAGGTGACAAAGACAGATCCCCAGACCTCCAAGCAGCATTTTCCAGAGAACAGTTTAAGAACTGCTGTTGAAACACATTTGGCCAGCCCTGGTCTCTTACAGCATGCACCAAGCAGCAAACTGAGGAGTCTGCTGAATATGCTATGATTTGCACTTTGCACAACCCTGTTTAATAAAGCAAGTAGTTCTTGTGACCCTAGAATGAATGAAGCCTATTGCCTCATGAGTTTACATCTTATGCCTGATTGATGCTGATGTCTAAAGAAGGCAGAAAACTTTTTTGCCATGATTGAGGCAGATTGTAAAGCAGGGTGCTTTTAGGATCACTCTTCCATGCTGTGTGTTTCCACAAAGCTTGCAGAACAAAAATACCTGAAAATTTGTCAAAATCAGTTGATACCAGCCATAGTTTCAAAAAGTATATTAAAGGGAGGGTTACCTGAATGAACACATTGCATGTGATGGTAGAAACCTTGCTTCTACAGAAAAACAAGTTTAAAAGATTCTAAGCTGTGAAATCCAAAACTGAACTCCACTTACCTTAGTGTTCATACAAGATTTTCCACGTTTATACTCTTTGTGACTTGCTCTTTTATCAAGCTTATTCCACAAAGCTTTGGCCTTCCACGTGGTCACTCTTGACTTCAGTTTGGTGTAAAAGTTTCTATTGTCCAAAGGATCTAATTCAAGTTGACGAGTGAGAATATTAAAGGCCTGAATAGTACCTTTGCATGTTGATGCTTGTACAAAGTTTTCAAATATCTGACCAGCTTGACTGTATTTTTCAACATCGTTTTCCCCCATGTTCTGAGAGAAGTGTTTGAAAAGGATTCAGCTGGAGCTTTCTTGTGCTGGGGTACAGGTGATCAACACTAGCAAGTACTTCCAAGCATATTATTCCTAGAAAAGACAAACACAGGTCTTGTTAAAGCAGGTTCTGCCTGACAAATTAAACCCACAAACTGCACATCCAATATGAACATAAAAACACAGCGTATGAGGACTGGACAACCAGGTACAAAAAGTTAGTAGTGGCATCTAAGATAAGCATTACAAACAAACATACCATACTTGTGCTGTCATGACATTTACTTCGCAAAGACTGCTATAAAAACCCTACAAACTCAAGTCTACTGCTTCAAAAACAGCCAGCTTCACTGAAAGGGTTTCTTTAATTTTTTTTCAGTGATAAGTGCTAGATAACGAAAAATCAAATGTCCAGATGATTTTCCCAAGCAGAATTTATGTCACAGCAAGTACACCTCTGGTAAAGTTTTAGTTTTAAGAATTCTTAGAAACCTGCAGCCAAAAGTCAACACTATTTGAGGGAATTTTCTCCTGTTGCACAAGCTTGGGCCAAGACTGCAGCTTAGCCAGAGCAATTTAGAATTGGCAGAATCACTTGCCATGAGCAAACGCACAAAACAGGCTAAGCAGAAACAAGTTACACCGGAACTGAAGAAACAGAAAACAAGTAACCACAGAGAGCTCCTCTTTTTCTAACTCTCTTGCCAAAACGAGAAAGAGTTCAGTGCTCTAGTGCATATAAAGGAATTTTATCTCCACATCTCCACACGCTAAATGCTGAAGTTATGTGTTTGGAGTCTTACCTTGTCATGCGCTGATGATAAAGTAATGATGTTTGGCCCACTAAGCCCCGGTGGCTTTTCCTAGTAACATGATCACTGTCAAACTGTGCCTGATATTCCAAATACCCTTACATTCTGTAAGAGCAATGTTATTCTAAATCAACATAAGTTTGAAAGAACTAAAATACTTTCACTGTGGCACTCCCTTATCTTTCTTTAACCTTGCTCTCAATCTCTAATGGGGAGTGTCTTAGAGTCAGTCAAGGTCTACAGAAAATATCCAATTGGTTTTCACATTTTCCAAGAAAATTGTTACAGGTTATGTATAAACTTGTCCTCAGAAGAGGGTCTACCTGGACTCAAGTCCAGAGATTTAAGTCATGTATTCTTTTTCTTGCTATTAAAGAATTATCTACCAGCCCAAGAAACCAAAAACTAAATCAATGCTTGCCTAACCTCCCACATAATTAGTTATTTTGCTTGGAACATCATCTGTTGGCTGATAGTTTTAGAATAAATTGTTAGAAAGGCCTTTGAAGTTATGCTTTTTAATTTAACACTGTTCACAAACTACTCACTCTTGGCCTGCATTTCCTTCAAAGAAAAAAGAAAAACAAAACCAGTGTATTTAAGTAAAGAAGAGACCTACCATGTCTATCTGACAATCCTCTAATACAGAAAAATATTATGCAACTTATTAAAGAGATCCCATTGGGAGATATAAGGAAGCATTTGGAATACTCACATTCCCTGGCTGCACTCAAAATAAATAACCTTTGTGTGCACATCACCAGTCTGTTGTTGGTTTGTGGGTAAAATAAATTGGCAATGTTGAGAGTTAGACCAAATGTCATGATTAAATATTTGGTGCCAAGAATAAGTCAGGAAATTTTTGTTTTCCCCTCTGAATACTTCATTTATAGCATGCTCATGCCCTTTTTCTGAAGAGCTTTGTGGCTTTGTGAAGTACAAGCACAAACATTTTGTATGCCCTGACTTCTAGAAAGTCTAATTTTTCAAGAAACTGAGTGCCATGAACTCCCATTGACTCAACAGGAGTTCAGGACACCCAGCACCTTTCCAGGTTCAAGTCCTCAATGGTTAATGAGCAAACCACTCCAACAACTGCATGCAGGAGGGAGCCTGGCCATCTTCGCTACCCCAGTGCGGCTGCGAGGGGGGCCCAGTGTTCCCCTCACCACCCTGGCTTTGGGAACGCAGAGCTACACAGTGGGTTTCGGGTCAACAGATACAGAAGTTCCTAGGCAAGGGGAAAGGTAGGGGACTGCCATGCGAAGACACTGATACATGTCTGGGCTTAAGCTTTAGACATGAATGCTATTACAAGGGGAAGGCAAACAGGGCAACTAAAGATAGCAACAGCCCAGTCTGAGATGCTACAATGCTGCTTAAACAGCTTGATATAGAGGCACCCCAGGATTCAAAACCCATTGAAAAAAAAATAACCAAAATCAAGGATAAACACTTACTTTACCGATTTCCATACCTGCCCAAGATATTTTTTATAATAGAAAAGCCAAAATATTTTTGTTTTCTCTCAAAATAATTATGAATAGCTTCTTGGGGAGTGGGGAAATGTCAGTGAAGTGTTCCGCTTTAGACATTTCAGCTAAGGGAGTGGCAGCCAAATTGGGTTTTCTTAAATCGCTATAAACTCACATGGCTACTGCCTCAGTGCTACCAAAGACTCTGACCAACTTAACAGCTATAAAACAACACTTGCTCTCCATTGTTTTCATTAGCTCACCACAAGACTGTTATCACACTCATATAACACAAATATCTTTAACAGTTAACTCTGGCATATCTGATAAGTGAGTCTGATCACAAGCTCTTTAATTTAATACCTTTTCCGCTCACAGAGAGGAGATTTTTATAGCCTCAGCTGTTTCCATCCAGCAAGGAAGCAGGGGAAGAGAAAAGCTAAAAGAGTAAAGTCATATCTGAACCAACCAAAGAAAAAGAGCAGCATGTGCCAGCGCTGATAACAGTGAGGAGAAGACAGAGAGATGGTCAGCAGGAGCCACTGCAGGCAAAGGGAATGGGAGGAAAACATTTTTAGTTTGATGCAAACCAGTGGAAGTAGGTGTTGCACACACACATGTGGCAGGCCTGGGCTTCCTCTGCCTTTCTACTGGGGAAGAGAGCAGCTGGGAAGGACAGCCACACCACCTTCCCCAGCCTTAGAACTTCACTCCTGCAACACTGCAAAGCCAGGACTGAGGCTATTCATTCTGGGCACAAAATCTCCTCGCGAACTTCCAAAACACTCCCATCTTGTCCACACCAAAAAGCTGTGGAGTGGCATCTCAGCAGAGACATTTGCTCACCAGTGAAGCATTTCTCCTCGCTATGTCAGAGGTCATGTTCTCCAAAAAAGCCACATTTTGTGGTCAAAAAGGCAGGATGAAACAGTGGACTTGGGTTACTGGGGTTTCTGGCTTGCTGGAAACACCGCTTTTCTTTCTCTTTTTTTTTTTTTTTTTTTTTTTTTGGCATGAACACTGTGTTGACAGATGATGGAGAGGAAGATGGTGCTCAAAGTATCCGCAGCTCATGGAAAAGCATGCATTTTTTTCTGAGGAGTCACCAGTATTTCACTGTAGTATTGTACATAACTCACTAGAAACAATGCAATAAGGACAAGAAGTTGAATGGAGTAATTCTTAACTATAATTAAAGTTTCCTGATCTGTAACTGTCTCAAAGACTTAAGAGGCAATGCATAATCTGCTTACCTACAGTGGAAAAATAACAGCATTTAGGGAAATACGCGAGTTCTTTGAGTATTATATTTACCCTTTTTCTTCCTTCATCATATATCATATGGGGATGAAGTACAGATCCAAAAGTCTCATCTAGCTGAGTATTGATGCTGAAACTGCAAACTACGCTTTTCAAAGTGACCACTGAACTTCCTCTGGAAGCACAATCCAAAAATATAATGGGTTTATCTGAAACTTTACTGAAGTGCTACAGCGCCAAATAAAAATTCAGACCACAGAAAGGAAGAGAATTAGAGAGAAGGAAATAGTCTGGACAAACAGTTCTTTTAAGTCAGAACTGAAGCATCCACGGGTTAGATTCACAACTAACAAGAACTGCCATTTTAGGTCCCAGGCACGATGTATTAAGCACCTACAAGAATCTGGCCTTCCATGCAGCTTCCCGTGGTATTACAGGAGTCTCTGGAGGGCTCCCAGACACAAAGCACAGACACTGGGAAGAAGGGTTGCATTCTGATGATCCCTTCTACTGTAGCAAGTGAGCCCAACCTCCTTTCCGCCTCCAGTCGGGGGCAAACAGGAACATCATATAAGAAAAGCTGAGAAGTGCTGTTCATGCCTGGTGGCTACCCAGGAAGAAAGTGAAGATCTTACTACAACTTAAAGGAAAGCAGTGCAAAAGGGACAGGGAGGAAATAGAAGTTAAAGCAATGGTGCATGTACAGAAGCAAATGCTTCCAGTCTTGGTTGATATTTCCTGTCAGTGAAACAAGCTCTGTTGCTGCAGATGATTTTGAGAATAGTAAAAAAATGCCTTCACTGTCAGTAATTCCACTAATTATCACTAGTTAAATGGATGTATGGAGCTGGTTCACAACTGCACATGAAGCCTTTCAGCATAATAAAGCTAGCAATAAAGTTGACATATAGGAGTCATTAAATGAAAATAACTTAAATTTTTGACAGCAGTACTATGCGAATTGCTTGTCACCAGTGTTTTGAGGTAGTATACTCAAAAATTTAAAACCATTTTTGTCTTAGTTGTCCCACCAGAGAGAGTACAACTCTACTTTTAATTCAAACTTGCAGCACTTAAGTCCTTCCTTAGTCCCCTAATGGTCTGTTTCTAATATCTGAGCACATGTTCCTCGGGGAGATTAGAAAAGAATTAAATTCCCCGCATTTCAATACCACTAATCCTGATTACACTTTCAATACAGCCCTAATTCTGCCATGTTTACCGAGAATAAATTCTTTTATTAAGACTTCAGTTTGGCATGCAGGATACAATACATTTATTGTTTGCTTACAGTTAGAAACATCAACAGAAACGAAAGACTGGATTCTGCAGCATCTGTAGTAATCATTTCCTTTGGCCCTCCCTCATCACCAGTAAAAGCTGCAGTATTTCTGCTGTCTCTTCCTCAACATAACTGTCTAAAATCTCAATACGATTATGATAAGTGAAATTTTCAAGTGAGACTAGCTGTGTTAGAGGATCTTCTATGTATTTTAACTTAGTTTCTACTCTCATTAGGCACTTTGCTTTCATAGTGACCATTTTAAATATAATTATTTCTATCTGAAGGAAACATAGCTTTCTGGTGGTTTGGTTTCTTTGCATGTTTTCCTAGAACCGAAGGAAAAAAAAACATAAAAGGAAAAAAAAAATCTGACTCTGGTAATAACTGAAGCTCTCCCTTGCTTTGCTTATAAAACTAGTTAAAACACACAAAAGTACATTTGCCTAAAATACTTGTTTTCTATTGGTGACAAATAGAAAACACATTTCTTAAGATGCACAATCCTAACAGAAACATCAATGAACAGAAATTGCTTCTGAACAAAGCTTCGCAAACAGTCTCTCTTTATAAACAGACAGATTACTCTTCTGTATTTTTATAAAAAGCTGACTTCCACACAACTCTTGCAAAATAACTTTTCAGGCCAAGTATGGAATTCAAAACAGTTCCTACCGAGACACTCTGTGCCTATGAACTTACCAGGTTACCGTACACGCTATCAGCTTGTTTTGCTAAAGTTATATGAGACATTTCAAACATAAGCCTTCCAACAAGTGCTGCTGTGCCAGTTTAACCTGCCACATCTGGAATCATACCACAATAAAATATAGCTGGAAGCATGTGCACAAGTACACTAACACTTTGCAGTGAGGATTTTAGATATGTTCACAAAGAATCACATTAAATCCTACAGGTATGTAATTTTATTTTAATCTGCCACACGGACTAAATCACATTCCACACATTCTAAAGTTGAAAGCTTTAAAAAATAGTCCAGTTTGTTTCTTGACATTACTGGTCTGAGCTTTCCAGTATTACTGTGGGAATACACTAAGACACTGACAAGTAAAATGAGATCAGCCACATAAACCAGCTGCTTGCATATGTCTCCATTCATGCAGACATACAGCATGGGCACAGGCAAAGAACGGGATGATGCCCAAGGGTCCACAGGCATAATCCCAGAGATGGAGGCTCAAATGCCTGCCCCTGCCACAGCCACTGGTGGGCCAGGGCACGCTGTACTAGCTTTGCCATATGGCCACTCTTGCAACCCAAAGTTCAGATAACACAGAACAGAAAACTGGCAATCACAGGGTTCACACCATTCTGCCGCCTGCACAGGAAGTCCTGTCCTGTGAGCATCACTAAAACCACCAGATACTCATTTTGCAAAGCACTCGCACAAGTATTTCAAATGAATGACAATACACAGTTTTCCAGGGATCTGTATGCAACATATTCTTAAAATTGTTCATCAGAAATACTGATGCATTTCAGAGGAGTTGTAAAATTGTAACTCTTAACTTTTAAGTCTAATGATATTGAGGAAAAATGTCTCTAGCCCAGTTATTCTGTGCAGGTTACAGTGAGTATTTAAAATGATCTCTAACAGGGCTGCTAAAAGCTCTATTACTAGATCACAAGTTTCCATATAGTCTATATCTACAAAGCTAACTGTACACGATTAAGCCACAGTCATTAGGGGTTAATGTTATACATAAACAAGATATTAAAACCTGACTCTTGTTTAGACTGGTTACAAGAAAGAACATTTTTCAGCTCTGTTGTAGTAGATTAGTAATACAATGTAAACAACAGTAGAAAGTTTATGCTGATGTTTTCCTCAGTTAGGATCACAAGAGCAAAGGAAGAAAGTATAACATAAGGATAACATCAGCCAGCAAGTGCGTGCACCTCTTAAGAAAAGGCACCTGTTATTTGAAGTTAGAAAGATGTTATGAAAATACCATCAGTGAAAACATTTAAAAGGACAAACTTCAAGCTCTTTGAAAATCCTGCCTTTCTTTTCCTGTAGTGACATTTAATTTCAAGCTCACAAACTGGAACAGCGGAGATATAAAAGTTAATCACAGAACAGGCAGTGGGTTGGCTGTTTTTCAGTCAGCACAAGATCTTCTAGTTTTAGTAAGATGTTAGGACACTGGGCCAGACTAATTCAGAGAACAAGTAATATCCCAGCTACCATTACCGAAATCACATCCAGCAGGGAGGCGGGAGGGCCAGGCACATCGAGCAGAGGCAGATGACATGAGAGGATGATGGAGAGGGAGCTCTGGCACCACTCCTGCCTGGCTGCCAGTGGGAGCTTTGACATCCCACTCCCTCCCACAACCCCACGTCCTCCTCTCTGCTCTTCACCCCCAGGTCACAGGGAAGACTTAGATGTGTCTGTGAGGAGCATGAAAAAATGCATACCCACTAGCTGACAGAGCTATGTCAGCAAAATCCCTGGTATAGATGCAGCTATACCAACAAAATTGAGCCACATTTGGCAGCAGAGGTTCCTCTAGTACAGCTTCCCTTTGTATGCATGGGGACATAATTATGGAGGTAAATACACCATGAAAAAGAACAAACACATGAACCAGGAAAAAGCAGACTCTCTTAGTCAGCAATCATGGAAATAATGTTGGTTCGTGACACTTTGCGAATAGGGATAATCCAGAAGGATGGGGCAGCTAGATAGGCTATGAACTGACACAGCAACATGAGACTGCCAAGGCCTTTCGCAGTGCCCGAAGAGTTGTCATCACATTTCCTGGCCCCCAGCAGGAATCATGGGGCAAAAGGGGCTACCATCGGTGCCTTCCTGCTCTCTCCAGCTGGAAGCCACCCTACGTCCAGATACACCCTGTCCCCTACTGTGGCCACTCTTGACCCAGAGGAACTATGGAGCAGAGAAAGGTGACCAGCACTGCTGCTACTCAAACTGAGAGCTGCAGAAAGACATCAGCTGGAGACACCAGAAAGTGCCTTGCAGTGAGGAACCAGAGAACTGCAGATACCAAAATAAGACTGTCTTTTGTTTCCCCTCAGGATTTCTGTGACAAAGGAAATTAATGTTTGTTTGGGGTTTTTTAAGCAAAAATATAAAATTATGGCTGTGCTGAAGGAAACTGCCCAGGATATGTTTTGGAAGAAGAAAAAGAACAGCACCAATGTTAACTTTCACAGAGCACATGCCAAAAGCTCTCTGGAGTATGCTTCTGATTGTCTTTCCAAGTGTGGATCTCTGGTTATATGTCTTCTCTCCAGTATGTTCCCCTCTTGTTATTCGGGCTGCAGCAATTATCCAAGAGCTGAACAGGAGGAATAAACAGTCAGCCCAAGGACTGCAAGACCCCAAGAGCTCCAGGCCACAATAATTCATTTGGCAGAGCTGCCCTCATCTGTAGACATCAGACTTCCAGATCAGTAACTCGGATTAATCCACTGAAAACACAGACAGTACTGCATTGCCAATCATCAAAGAAATAAAACATTCTGGGCAATATTTCATATGCATTCACACATGCTTTTAGGAATCAACACATTCCATTGTTAAAATTTTTTTAATGCAAGCTAGCACACAATACTTCCTGCATCTTATTGGCGTATTAATGTTATCAGTCACACTGAAATTCATGGGAACCACAAGTTAAAGAAAGAGAAAAAGAATTTTTTTTTTTTAAAAAAACACAGTTTTGGGTTGTGAATGCTAGGTTCCTTGGTTAGAGTAATGTCAGTTCACCACCGAAAACCAGCTATTGAATGACAGTAGAGAGCTGCAAAGCCTCGCCCAGACAAGTCAGCCAGAGGGTGGTGGAAAACCAGAAAATGTAGGTTAAACACCAAACTCTGCTCCAGGGAACATTTACATGAGAAGACAAAAAAGAAAGCAAGCTACTGGGATTGCTATATATCTGTTTTCTTTTTTTTTTTTTGTCCTTGTAAACTGGACCCATAGTTACCAGAAGAGACTAGAAAAGACATCGCTTCTGAAAGTAGAAACAGTATTTTTGGAAGAAAATGTTCAGGACAATTTCTACCCTCTCTCAGCCTTGACTTCCCAAAAAATGAAGAAAAACAAAGTATAAAAAACCCAAATAAAGATTCCAATAGAGTTACAAAAACATCATCCATTTCTGCTGCAGAAAAATTCTCTCAAACAAGAAAATACATCTTGAAACATTATTTTTGGGAAAGCCATCAGAAAAAACAAACACCAGTGGGAATAAAATGTTAGGAAGCAGCCTCTTCAAAAAAATCCTCTGAGGGTATAACATCATTAGCCAATAATAGGAGAGATGACAAATGCATCACTGTTTTCACAAGGCAAGCTGAGATACAGTCAGAATTAAATTATGATTCATTTTCTCCAGCACAAAAAAGATTACTAGAAAACGTGAAACAAAAAAAAGCACTTTTTAACAGTAATTGTTTATCACACAGCATGGTTCCAAAAGCCTGAAGTTTAAATACTCTGTTAATCCTGTCAACAACATTAAAGGTCAGAGGTGGATGCACCTTTTCATGTTCAAGTCTTTATGCAACACCGGCCACTTGCTACCAATCACCTACCAAGCAGAATGACCTAAGCTTAAACACATAGAAGATGTTATCATGAGGCTCTTTAGTCATTCTTTCATTTAGAAAATTTATTTTTCCATGTACGGGTACTTTACTGCATGTAAGTGGGCAGACACTGTAGGAACGTGGGCACTTCTAAAGTGCCAAGGCAAGGAATAATGTCACTTTTTTCTAAAAAGTTACTTTACTCACTGTCATCTAGTCCTAACACGCACTTTATAGGAGATTCAAAATTTCTTAATGAAAGAATGCATCTGTAGGGAGGCTATGGCCAACATCAACACATACATATCTAAAAGTCAATGTCAACAATGCTTTCAAAGAGTTGAGCACCTGTAAGTGCAAAAACATGGCAGGTATGTTAGACACAACCAGAAAGTCCTAAAACAGCGTTACCATTTCATTCCCACATGAGGTTACATGTAACAGCGACAGGGTTCCTTGGGGATCCTGAAATGACATCATGTGGTGACTACATGTTGCTTACTTGAGTATAATGTTTGCAGTACCAGAGTAGATTAAATGCATTGCATTTCTTCCCCTTTCAACAGCTACAGGAAGACAGAGGTAAAGCTGCTTTGGTGCCTCAACTCTCACAGCCTGTAATTTTCAGAGAGAGAAAGGATTAACTGGTTCTGGGTTTGCAGAGTGCCTGGTACACAAGGTCCTGATTAGAGCTGGCTTTCTGAGAGAAAACAACAATTTAGGAAGGGAAGTGGTTTACAGAAACCTCTTGGGTCAAATTGGTTTTGCTTTAGCATGGCCCAGCCTCTGCCAGCCAGTTGGACGCCCACTGGCCCATGCTGCAGTGCTGATGGCCCCCAGGGCTGCACTAGGGAGGGCGTGGGGTGGCTGCGCCCTCGCCCCCACCACCATGGGCTGCTCATGGCCCCTGCGTGGTCTCCGAGGCTGAGCCCGCACAGCCTGACCCCCTCCCTCCCCACGCCTGCTCTGCCAAGAGCAGGAACTAGGGAACGGGAACTGTTAGAATACTGAAAGCTTTTTCTCAACTTTTGAGCAGAAGAAAACCCAAATTCCCTTCATCCAAGATGCTTACATAAAGCAAACCAACTGAAGACATGAAGATGTATTTTGTGATTACAGTTCCTTCACATATAGTTCAAACAATTTTAATATCCCCCAACTTATAGATACCAAAAAAGAAAACAGATAATTGACCATCAGAAAAAAGATGGAGAGAAAAATTTCTGGATGCAAGCTATTCACAAAGGAAATATTCTTAAGTTCTCCACTTTATAAATATGACTTTTAAAAAAGTTTTGTTACTGAGCCTGAGACCTTACATTGGCTTGGACTTCTCTCCAGTTTTACATTAGCACAGATTTCTCCCTCTCTTCTGCATACAGGTAAACAGTATTGCTTTTATTTCACTGAAATGTGCAACCAGATCTTTATCTACACTCCAGTTATCAAGCTTTAGTTTACTAGGAATAAAGAGTTAGCTAATGCCCTAATACAGTGCCTGTATTACCACCGTGACTAAATGCTAACGCAACCACTGCCCCAAGAGCTATATGCAAAAAACAGCATAGGCTTTGTTGCAGCATCTTTCAAAAGTAGGACATCCTTGGAGCTCACTACATGGGGCTCTGAGTGTTCATAAACCCATGAAAACAGCACAAAACTAGCCTTTACTTGTGCTGCACTTCCTTAGCTATTTCATTACAGCCTGTAGCAATCTGCATGTGGCATCTCGCTCTGCCACTGCCATACTGAGCCTGACTTTTGGCCTGGGCATCAGCACGCAGGTGGCTGGTGAAGGACAGGCACAGATAGAGCAGGGCAGATCTGTGTTTGGACCAGACCAAATTCTGCCATTGCCTCCGTCACAGCACAGTGATAGATGCTGGTTAGGGATGAGCAGTCTAAGGACCCTCATGCAACACCGTTCATTACTCTGCTGCAAAGAAAATCCAAATTGGCAGAAACACCCCTAAAGATAATCTAGTACCTTTCAGCTTTGTAAAGCACTGGGGTGGGGGAAGAAAAAAAAGAAAAAAGAACTTTAGAGGTACTGTTGGACTGGTTTTGCTCTTCACCTTTTCTTTCCAGCTGGGTGGTTTTGGGTTTTTTTTTTAAAGGATACATGAATATTTTTATTTTTTCTCCCCCCAGACAGTTGCTTGAAACTGCTACTTGGATTACCAGAGAGAATGAGCAAGTGATACACTGCATAAAGCACAAGGAAAGCAATGAGATTTTCTGAAGTAAAAGCTGAATTATGATGCATCTGAAATTGCAGTATTTCCCCTTTCAATTTTGAACCAAATTTATAAACAGGTTCTTCAGTACATGCTGCACCCACAGGCATGTGATCACAATTGCGTTTCAGGTATTGTGCAGTTATTGCATGGAGAGGAGAAAAAAAAAAAGACATACACCAGAAGTTTTGGACAGTTGGCACACCAGGTCCAAAATGCATACAATCAGCATAGTATGAGCTCACTCCCATCGAAAAAGAAAAAGTGAGTCAACGTACAATCTAAACCTCAAATGAAATAATCTGAGGAGGACGAAGTATGGAACAAGTTTAAAGTTTATATGACCTCTGGAAGCAAAATTTTCAAGGAATGGTGCTTTTTGCATGCAAATCTGCAGCCAGATAGTACTTACAAGAAAACTCTTAAACCAGAGGCCAAAGGAAAAAAAAAAGGCACATCAGCATGAAAAAAGCTCATATGCCAGTCAAGATATTTCCATAATGCATTTCTAAATCAGAAATCCTTATGAAAGGGAGGCAGAAAGTGACTGCAACAGTCACCAAATCAGTCCATTCCTTTAAAGTACAACATGAGAGTTTTTACCCCTGCCCCCATTCCTGCCAAGCGCAGATCACTATGAAATACATTAAGTTCAAATACTCCAGAATCTCCCCTGTGTGTAGCACAGATTATCATAGCAAAAGCTTTGAATATCACTGTCTCTTTGATGGTGCTTCTGGTGCCTGGTGCAGCTAGGCAGGATGAGAGAGAGGGCTGTCAGACCTCAGGCTTCTATCAAAGCTAGACTGAGCATGACTTCTTCACTGATGCCATCAACTTCAGGGAATTCCTTTCAAACGAGGTCCATCAGACATACCACTGGCTGCATCTAGGGAAAACGGGCTCCTTTCTAGCCAGATTAACCTGCTACCTTAAACTGCCACATTTAAAACCACACATGCAAAGATCCAAGGATATATTACAGTGATTTAAGCACATATCCCAAGGCTCCTGCTGCCACTAACAATGCAGAGCCTTTCATGAGAAACTCTTTTGTTTTATTCCCTATGTTAGTTTATCTGTGCTGCACAATCCAAAGCCCTCCTTGCCCCACCACATATAGCTGGGGCTCTTCCACCTCTGTCCCTTGTTGACCTGCAGTCCAGCCAGTGAACATGACCAGTGTACTGCCTCTGGAGGAGCAACACAAGCACACCGAGAAAAATTCAAAAGTCATAGTAACAAAGTGTTTGCTTACCAGATGCCCTAATGCAGCGAGTGACATCCAGAACAGTTTATTCCTAGCTTTCTATGACTAACGTGATAGGATTCTTCAATTAGCAGCTTATTTTGTTTTCACTGTGACAAAAGATGCCATATGTTTTCATAAAAGAAGTAGACGAAAAAAATTTTAAAGAGGTGTAAATTACAAATGTTGAGTTACATGAGTGGCCATTACAATCTCTCCTGTCGTTCCTCGTAAAATGTGCATGTGAAACACCACTTTATATTGGGTCTAAGGGAGAATAAAGTGCAAAAGGCAGCACTTCACTGGATTCCTAATATCCAGCGTATCAACTAATTATGAATCAATTTTTGCAGAGCATATTTCCCCAAGGCATCTTGACAGGCAGCGTATGGCAATGTGTGAACAGTTCACCTCGGTATTTTCAGGTCAGACTATATCCTAACTGGCTGAAAAGCACCCTTCATTTCTAAAAACAGAAGCTGACAGCTTTGCACAGGCCCCTTACAGCCATCTTCTTGCAGTTGGGGCAGCTGCACTTACGTAATTACTCCTTTTACCTCGTGGCAGACCTTTATTGGCAGGGCCACTCCAGAGTAACCATGTCTCATAGTGCTCTGGCAGAGGTCTATTAATCATCAGCGGGTTAAAAGGTCAGATTAGTAAATCTGCTTAAGGCACACACCCAGCAGGCAGTGCAAGGATCTCAACCAAGGACATTCAGCACAGACACTTCTCTGGATCTACAAAATACCTGAGCAGGCAGAGGAAGTGCATTGCACTCGCAGGCACTACCTTCACAGAGCAGAGTGTCCATCCAGGCTCTGACAGACTGCTGTAACTTTATAGGCACAGATGCTTCACGTGTTAAGAAGTACAATAAATACAACATGTTCATATTTCCCAGACAGAAAACCCAGATTATTAGCAACAGTTACCAACACAATTACCACAGGAGTTCTCAAATAGATTTCTCTACAGTCTTGCCTACATCCTATTTTTCTGATCCCTATGAGGTTGCACACCAGTGCATCTCACAGCTTAAAGCTGAAAATTTTACTGCCAGAAGGCGACAGGAACATAAACTAGAATATAGGCTTAGAGGAGAGAAAAAACAGGTAAAGGCAAAAAAAAATGAATGAGCAACTAAAATACAGTTTTGGTGGAAGAAAAAAGAACCTTTGGCCCAAGTCTCCGCCACTTTGACACTTTCTTACAGAAGTTCATGACAGTTCTGGAAGTGACACTGACCAAAAGCTTCAAGTCACAGTATCTTGAGAGAAATTTTTAAACATGCAATACAAGCAAAAAGTTCAGCTGTTTCCACCTCTCCTTAGCATTGGCAAGGTTATCATTACACTGTGTCACCGCTGTAAAACAAATCCAGTCATCTACAATTGCACCACAGAGAAGATGGCTCTGCTGAAAACAGGGGAGGGACTGCATCTGCTGGGGTGTGCCAAGCGAAACTCATCAGCATCACAGCACATGACTAAGCACGTATTCGGGTACGTCAATACCCAACCACCAATTTGAAAAATAAAAGGTAATTTCTTCTTATCTCCCCCCTCCCACCAACCTGTAAATATGGGAAAAGACAGAACATTGCTAATTAAGTTTAAGAAGCCTTAACAAGAAAAAAAAAAAAAAAACCCACATCACAAGGTATGAAACAACCATTCACACAGGACAATGACTGTTACTATTCTATTTATGATTAAAATGTATCAGGTAAGAAACATTAGAAATTAGGATCCTATTTCTAAAAGTAGAAAGGTGAGTGCAGATACACTTGACAGAGACTATTCATGTGAATACAGGCCTGTAAGGTAGGTAAATAATTACGTAAATGTTGCCTTTTTTGCTTAATTTTAATAGCGAGAGGTAATACTTAGGTTGTCAATACTAGTTTCTAATGACTAGGTCCAGAACAATCAATTAGTTTTCATTTTAAATTCCCCAGACCTGGTAGAAAAGAGAAAAGCTCTCTCTCTTCTGGATATCTTCCCCCAAGAAAGCAGAATAATCATTAAAATCATAATGGAATCAACAGCCAAAGAAAAAAAAAACACTGTTTGGCTTCACTTCCCCCTCCAAAATGAAAAAATACATTCATTTCAGCCCTGCATCTGGCATAATATCCCCGCAAAATACTAGACAACAGAGAAAATCCATAAGGAAAGCAGGAAAATTTGGATTCAAAACATAAGCTGCTTCTTAGTATGTCAAAGGTGTATTTTCCTCATTAGAGAAACAGTCATTAAAAATCAATGCAACGAAGGCTTCCATGAACTCATCAGAAGCACTGATCACAACCTTACAAAGCCTAGCAGGAAAGTTAAAGTAATGAAGTTGCTTTCTACTTTGTAGAAGTACCAGTAGTTCTCTCTCACACATTTTCAATAGACTCTGCACACGGGTTGGCATATCGGCTGCACAACAGCCAATTAGGCAGACAAGGAAAGCCTTACCATTCTTTGCTCGTCTGTATGTTACTTCGGTAGAGTGAATAAAACTGAAAAGTGGTTCACAGTCTCTTTGTGCACTAGAACTATTAGAGTAAAAAACCTGTGATAGATCTGCATCGATACTTAAATTAAATCTTGTATGCAAATGCAGACCTGCTATCCCTTTATTTATCTTAGAAATCAGCGAACTAAAAGACAAATAATTATACAGCTATTTTCCAGAAGCCAGTGTTTGTAGTTATATTGGCTTGAGATTTCAAATGAGCCAGATCACCTTTTGGACAGGTATCCTATTAAGTTCTAGGTCAGTTATGTCCTGTGGAATGTTTTACTTGTCAAAGAACACACAAAGCTTTACCTCAAAGGGCAATAGAGTTTCATATTGACATTACTTTGTAAAACTACCTGCTTTACCTGACCATCTGAAGGATGCATACAAATGCTCCATTAAGAAAAGCTGAGTCAAGAAACTCTATCAAACACAGTGTTAGGTCATTTGTGTATTTTATTGAATGTCACGTTGAACCTTGTATTTACCTTTGTAGGAGGAAAGTATTGTGAGCAACACACAAAAACATCTCACCTTGCTCCAAAACAGTCGTGTAATTCCTTTTATTCTCTATTAATGCATGATAAACATAAAATAAATGGTAGACAAATATTTCACCTCCATAACTGAGCTTGAAGATGCTTCTACATGCAAGTTACTAACAACATCAATTCATTCATTAAGGCAGGTAGTAGCTAAAGACATAGCTATATACAGGTTCCGTGGTATATATTTAAATGCATGCATGCATAAAGAGGTCCAAGGTCAGCATCCCACTGAGTCCACCTCCAGGGGAGAATTGGTGCTTCTGAAGGAATAAAGCCATTCCCCTCTGTATGCTATTCTAGATTTATCTTGAAAATGGATATGTGAAATATTTATTAAAATTACTCTGCAGAGGATACCAAGGGCAATTTTTTTTCCTGATGACATGCACAAAGCAGGTTGGCCTAGTGCACATTAACCTATTCTCCTGGCCGCTTATCTAAGCATCAAAGTTATGAATAAGATGTGGCTGATCTGTAGCGCTGGTTATGCCTTACTGTACCACACAGAGCAGCTCTGCAGTATGTGCTGGGGAGTATTACATTACTCATCACCCCTCTGCCGCAGTTTCAGCTCAGATACCTACACCCAAATATAAACCAGGTACCCAGGACAAGACCCAGCGCTTCATTAAATATTTGGCACGTTGTCTCAAATTACCTTTGACACACAGGGTTATTTATACATCATGGCACATTGCAGGCCTCTGCGACAAGATAGCATCACACAATGCTGTATGTCAGGAATGCAGGCAACAGATTTAAACCAATCCCCGCTTCAAGACACTTTTACTAGGAAGCAGGTCACAAACTGAGTAATATCCGTTTTATGCACTGAAAAATGTATGCTATTCATTTCCAGGAAATAAAGTCAACCACCCTAATCCTTCTTCCCTCTCACATACACCCCTCATCAGAACAACAGAAAGGTGATTTCTTTTGTCTTAACATGTTCGCTGTTGGGATGTATTTAGTTCTTTATACAAGCCCTATTTTTCCTAATGCATTTGCTAGAACACCTAATGTTGACTTGGTGCAAGGGCAGTGTTTCAGAGAGTAATTACAGCAAAAGGTATTTGGTTACATGCACCAAATTCAGTTCTGAATATGCACCAATAGTTCATATTTACGGAGCTTGTTTCCAAGCCTTGAACACGTGCACATTTCTGATATTCATTCAACCACATTAATGTTCTGAACTCAAATACTGTATGGAGAAGTGTCAGCTGTTACTTTAAAAAATCCATAGATAGAAATGGGAAGAACCTACATTCTGCATCCATCTTACGAAGCAAAACTCTGAAATCTGAAAAATGGCTCCAGACTTCAATATTCTTCTGTCCCTACAGCCATGGAACTACTTAAACAATTTTCTGAACTGATAGAAAGGCTGCATAGGTGGCAACCATAGGAATTAGTAGCACTCAGTGGTAGGGGAAAACAAAATACTGAGCAGACGGCTAGGAGTTTGGATCTGAAAGAGAACTCATTCACATAAATTATCCAAACCCAAATATCATATTCCATCAACAGTTCCTTCAGTCCAGCTAGGATGGAAATGAGACCTGGAGAAGTAATTTCTCTTCTCAGGATGCTCACTCCTTTACAACCTCTAACAGAAGAAAAGCAATGGTGATTCAAGTGTACAAGTATATACTGTACCAGATCCACAGCTGGGGTGAAATGATGTTGACAAGAATATTTTTAATAAATAAATAAAAAGCAGCAGTGACTACACACTTACTACCATGAAGTCAAGCCCAAGTACCTCCTGCAACACAAGCCCTGAATTTTCTCCTAATCAGCTCATATTGCTACTTAAAATTATTCCCCAGCTCAGCACAAGGTGACAGAGCATGAAAAAAATCCATAAGAAACAGCCTGATAACAAGCATATACAATAGATGATCCTGTACAAAAGGAAGCTGATCTCATGAGTAAGCAGAAACCAAAAACTACCCAGCATCTTGCAAAGTTTGTTATAAGGCTAATGTTTAACCAGGTGTTTTTTTCAGCTGGAGAGGGTGTCAGCAGAGAACATTGCGTTGCATTATTAATTTCTCCCTTGCTTTTAGCAACTGCCTTCAGAGACTGCATTTGTTTCTCTAAATCCTTTTGTTACTCCCCATGTGCAGAAGTTTAGAGGCCAAGGGTATTGCACATCCCTAACACCACTAACAGATGGGACTCACCTCAGCCAGTAACACAGATTATAGTCACTGTGATACACTCTCATCTGATTACATACAAAAAAGAATTCCACTATTTGCCAAACCCAAATCTTCTCAAAGAGAGAGGAAAACTATTCTACCTTCTGCTTTGCTTTTTTCAAAATTGTGAATAATTTTTTTGCTGGATTCCAATCATATGTGATTTGCACACAACAGACTAGCAAAAAACATCTTGGAGGATTTAAAATCCTTCCAACTGGCTATTGGAGTTGCCTATTCAGGTAAGAAAACGGCAATATGTTATCTGAACCACTTAGTCTTTCACAAGTAACACTATATAAAAAAAACAAACATAAAATATGCAGAAGAGTTAAGATAAGCAATCAAATTACCATAAGACTATTTAAAGTTGATTACAAAACATCCCCACATATTCCCAACAAAAATTTCACATGGCTTTGGAAATTCTGTTTCGATGCTTAGATATGGCAGTTACACAGAAAGATGAGGATGAACTGTAACACCCCCTTAGGCATTACTGCAGTCTACACAGGCAATAAGCTGCAAGCTTAAAAGGTCTGAGAAGGATTTATCGTGGACTAACAGATCCAAATAACCTGCTTTTTAGGAAGACAAAACTCCCCAACACACACTTACAACGGCAGGCATAGTCATTCTAAAAGCTGAATTGGTAATATCCACCTGGCTGAATGCAGCAAGTGGAGAAACTGGTGGCATATGTTCAGACCAATGCAGATGAGATGCCAGTGACAAGAACAAAAGTTTAAATCTAATCCACATATTCCCATCACACAATTCAATAAACCATCTGCCTGAAGGAGTCAGGCCCCAGATAGGAAGCTTTCAGAGGCCAGCTAACAAAACATAGCAAAGTGTCCAGAAGCAGACAGGCAGGTGATCTCTGAACTCATGGATTGTCTTCAGAATCACTCCCTCCTCACCACGTCTTACCATTACAACTCTAGGGAGGAAAAAAGCAGCAAGAAATGAACCCAAATTTCCTCCTAGTTACATCAGTGTTACTGGGACACCAAAATAAAAATAATCAGAACTTAAACTAAATATAAGCTAGAGCAGTAGTGTCTATTACAATTTGTGCTTGTGGTAGGGTCTGCCTTTTCCAACACAGAATGGGGCTTCCCTTGCTCCCCATCCTGCACAGTAAACTGCCAGCAAAAATTTGGAGGAGATAATAAAACAAAACAAAACCTCCCAAGACATAACCCCTCACTGAATGGGGGGTTATGAACTCAGAGCAGGAAGAAGGCTTGATAGCACACACAGCTCAGATTTAAGCATATCTGAATTTTTTCCCTTTCATGGAACTAAGAGTCTAAATATGACTAAAGATCATTTTGGGGACGTTTTTACTTGCTTGTAAATGTAACTATGCATAGATGAAAGAGTTATTCTTAGTCATCTTCTCCATGTCAAAAATAAACCCAGCAATTTCTAGAATGTGTCACAATACAATATTAACTATGTGTTTGCACAGTTACCGAATCAGTGGACACTTAATAGCCTTAATTTAGAATATCTGTATTTTCTGGAAACAGCCTAATGTACCATGCTGGAATACCCCGAACTACTAATACCACTTCTGAAGGAGTCAATCTGCAGCATAAACACCTCTAAAACCCTCCAGTGATGAGCAAAGCAAACAGCGTGCCATCCCTTAGCAGCCAGGCTGCCAGACACAGAGCAGAGGCTGCATTTTTCAAATTAATGGACTCCTCACACAGAAAGAGCTTGAAAAGAGAAGGTGCAAAGAAACAATTTGCTCACATACAAAACGCACATGCTAAATATATATGATACATGTACTCATGTATTATACAGATACACGCATGCCGGGTTGCCTGTACAGACATACAAAACAACCCCTCAGCCTTTCTGAAGCTTGTTGGCTCTGGATACAACCTGCGAGCAAGCTGAGAAAACACAAGGACCATACAGGGAGGCAGACCTCAATTTCAGTCATCTGAAATTGTCTTCGTTTTAAGGGAATCAGAACACACCGTGTCCCTAAGAAGCAAATCCTCTTCCAGTAGAAAGCAGAGGTTTTTCTGCTGACGCCAGGGGAATCAAACTGAGTTGAAGGACTCCTGAGGAACAGATACACGTTACCAAGGACTCACAACAAATGTTACAGCTACATGGAAGAGCTACATGGGAAATATATAGCATTTGAAAGTTTTCCCTCGAGTTTTCAAGATACTAATTATAAAATACCAGAGCAGTGAGACAGCTGGAGCAGATACAAGGTATGTGCTGAAAGAGGTGAAAGACTTAAAGCATACTCACAAAGAAACCGAACAGCAATCACCTCTCTTGTTTTATGGTTTCTTACACTTAAAGAACATCTCCAGCCAAAAAATAGATGCTCTCATCTCCATAAGGAATGGGACATGGCCACCAGACAAGAAGATGCTGCTTCAGAATATTTTAGAAAAAATCTTTTCAGATCATATTTACTTCTAGATTCTAGACAAAACTGAAGGAAATCTGAACTCCTCACAAACAGCAGCGCAACCACCCCCCCAATATCAGGGATATTGTACTGCATACACCTTTAGAGTGACATTAAGGCAACTAAGGAAAAAAAAAAAAAATCAGAGTTTCAAACAGAGATGACTTCTCATTTCTGTATGCTTTTCTATACATTTCTATGTACTGGTTTGCTAAGAACCCACCTAGTTTTACAGACAGGGCAGAAAAAGTCATGTCACTTGCTGCAGGCAAAAGGAATTAGAATGCAGGATCCTTCAGTTTCTCATCAGAACTTCATTTCTCCACCACATAGTATAAGATGCACCTCCAATATTTTTTTCTAGTACTGTGAAGAGAGCAGCACTAACTAATGTCAAGCAGCATTTTAAAACCTTTTTTTGTCATGTTATCGACTTTACAGGTCTGTTGAACATGGGGAACAACATATATTTTGCAGCAACAATCATGAAAAAGAGAACTGAATAAAATGCATGAGTCAAATCTGCTGGTACCTGGCTCGCCAGCCCCATCATAAAGCAGCCTCCAGCCTTGTGGTATGGAGAAACCAAGGTGTAGGAAGAGGACTGAGAATTTCTCAATGCAAGACTTCAGCTGAAAAAGACCATTATGCCTGTGTTGTAAGTAGGTGTGTCCACTCGCACCAGCTGATTTATGGAACACTGATGTCTTCTGGCCTACATCGCTTGTGACCCCACTACCCCAGCCCTGCGCAGTTACCACTGCAGGCTCTGCTATCTGCCCGACGGGGGAGGCCGCAGCGATAAGGAGGAGGTGGGGCAAGATTCAAGTCAGGGGAGTAAAGTGGCTAATTACTGCTTTGGGCAACAAGTAAAATGGTTACAAGATAAATACAGCACTTGTATTTTAAAGACAACTTGTATTTTCAAGCAGAGAACTGTAAAACTGTACGTTTTTCCAGTTTCTGAAGTAGCGAGACATTACAAAAACTGAGACTGAACATAGAATTCAGCCTGAGTAAGACTAAGATCAAGGATGTGTTGAGTGTTAGGAGAGCGAACACAATTTTCATTCTTAAAATGTTTACTGATCTCATAATACTGAGAAAAACTCTATAATATCCCTAGAGTTAGAAGCAATAGTTTGCTCATGCTTCAGTACAGTATTTTAGAAGCACATTTTTCAGATGCATCCTCCAGAAAGAATAAAACCCACATATTTAGAGAAATACCCAGCTATTCAAAGTAAGCATTAATGGACATACGCTTATTTACTGTGCTTGTGTAATTGATAACAGACATGAATTCCAGTTTAGTTGTCCGATAATCTGTTTTCCACCCATGTAGTATAATTAGCAACCAATATAGAGTGGCGAAATGAGGGAAGAAAGATGCCCTCTTTTCTCCCAGATCAAGGCACTTCATGAACATCAATTAGATGTTAATATCCCTGGGAGGCAAGCGTGACAAGTCTTATTAAACCATTTTAAAGATTAGGACACTGAGTCACAGAGAGATTAAGAACTTCCTCAAAACCAATAGCATAGTCAGAGAGGGGGCAGCTACACCCCAGTCGGGCCTGGTGGCATGAGATTGCACTGCTCCACCTCGTTACAACATTTAGAGTCTCTAAGGGAAGGGGGAAAAAAAAAAAAAAAAAAAAAGAAGTCCACACTCATATGAAGTTTCCTGGCCGTGCCAACATGCCTCAGTTTTGACCTGCAGGGACCATCTTTAGATACATGAATGCAGTTTGGTTTCCATGCTCAGATCGCATTTTGGCTGAAAGTACCAGCAAGGTTGCCAATTGTAAACGGTTTTTAAAGTCAGCAGAGACCTCCAGATCTTTTCCGATAAGCTTGAGAGAGAACTTAAAGCTTTTTGATACTGGTTCAGCCCTGTAAGCCTAGGGGCAAATAAATCTACAGTCATCAGTCTTCGAGCCAACCCACGGCCAACTAGTTAGCTGAATTCAAATCACATGCTGAATTTACACATTGAAAAGGTAGTGAACATGACAAGACAATTACTATCATAGGTTAACACACACTTCAAAGCACAAAGAAAAACCCAACAGAAGCCATGTTCAATTAGACCAAAAAGTGAGCAGAGAAGGATGTTACACTGATTAACACGCTCATTAAGACGCGTCCCAACTAATAGCCCACTTCAGTGCTGTAACACATTTGGAAAGCATTTCACTGTCTTAACCGCGGAGTACCTACCAAGCTAAAGATGACTTTTACTCTCCCTGCGTCGCCCTCCGACCCAGCCCAGAGCGAGCCCGCAGTTCCCCGCGCTCCTACCAACGCGCCGGGGACAGGTACAGCGCTCAGCCGGCAAACCGTCCGAAGCACGACCCGAACCCGCCCGGGCGCGCTCCGACCGGTCCCGCCGCGCAGCCCTCGGCGCTCCGACCGGTCCCCGCCGCGCAGCCCTCCGCGCCCCGACCGGCGCCACCCGCGGATGCAGAGCCCGAGCGCGGCCCCGGGTGCCCTGGCCCGCCGAGGGACGCTCCAGCTCCGGCCCCGGTCCCGCTCCCACCGCACCTGCCCTGCCCCGCCCCAGCGACCTACCCCCGGCAGCGGCAGCTCCGCATGCTGCCCGCGGCTCGGCGCGGCTCCCGGCAGCGCGGGGCGGGGCCGGGCCGGGGCGGGCCAGGCGGGCGGGCGGGCCCAGTCCCGGGCGAGTCGCCGCCGGGCGCCCCTGGGCTTCGCGCAAGGTGCATTTCCCGCACAGCCCGGCAGATCCCCCCACGCCCTCTCGCGGCTTTTCGGGACCGGCCGTGCCCGGTGCCCACCGGCTGTCCCGGCCCCCCCACCCCCCAGAGGAGGGGGCATCCGCTTCCCCCGCCGCGGCGGAGGCGCCACCGGGAGCTGGGGAAGCGGTGCGTGGGTCAGCGCGTCCGGCACAGCGCGGCGTGGGCAACCGAGAAAGGGCTTCTTGTGTCTGTTCAGGCTCTGTATTTGAGGAAGCTTCAGGAGATTTAAGAACATTTAGCTCAGGAAGCAAATAGAAAACTACTGGAAAGAAAGTTCGGGATTGACTGGTAATGTAACTAACAGCACTTACACCACAACTCCTTGACTTGTATCAACAGTAACATCTTGCTAACGGTAGAAGTGAAGTTTTATGAAAAAGGAAAGAAAAACAATTAGGATGTAACTGCTGCACCAGGGAGGGTAAAGTGCTCCCCAGCTAAAGCTCCTATCTACTAACCTAAAGGTCTGATAAAAACCTCAGCAGGCCTACTGTTCGTGAACTTAAAACATTCATAAATATTTTGGCAGGTGCCACACAGACACTATACCTTAAGTGACCTCGAAGGCAGCTGTGACAGAACAAGGGAGCAGGACCCTAATCTCCCTTCACATGAGTCACCTGACCTTTTTCACACCTGTCTGCTCTGAGCCAAATTTAAAGCTGCTTTCGATAACGTGGAGAGAAAACAAGTGTGAATATGGCCCTATTTATCTATGCACAGCTGAACACAAGTAACACAAGCTCCAACGAGCCAAGCATTTAACCAACTCTAAAATAATTTGTTGACCTCAAGGTAAGCATTTTGTTGCAGAAAACATCTCTCATTTGGCTTGAAAATTGTCTTCTAGCTTCTTCCATTGTGCTTGGCTGAACCCAAGTTTTACTTAGTCCTTAATTTTTGAATTGCAATATGTTATTCTGCTTATTGAACTTTGGGAGATTAAATGTACTTTTTCCTCCAAGTGATAAAAGCTAGAATACAGAAATAATGGTGCATACCGTTTCCCTGCTATCTAAAAGACTGTCATCTTTATCAGCCTTGAGGAAGCAATGAGAAAATGCTCTTGGCAAACTTCCAGCAAAAGTGATCTGTAGTTAGCAAACAGGGATGGGTGTGTGAAAGAAATAACATCTATATATTGTACAAAGTCTTTTTAGTTTCAGTCCAGCATTGAGAGCCAAATGAAAGCAAGATTCTTCCACAGAAAACCCAGAAAATACAAAGTCAAAAAGAATTTACCCCCACCCCCCCTGGAAATATTCCAAAACTTCCTTCTTTAGGAAAAATACAGCACTGGCCTCCCATATATCTCTTCACCTTTACCACCTGTCTTCTTCCCTCCACTCCTCTCAGAAAAAGTTAGTAAGCCCATAAAAAGATAACCTTTTCTCCTGCCAAGTCTCGCCAAAATTTTTATGCACTCCCATACGATCCCACCAGGGATCTTGCCATTCTAATAACTATAATCTGTATATTTACTGATTGCCCTTAAATATTTGAGCTTTGAAAATGGCCAAAAGATGCATGTACAGTTCACACTCACTAGTCTTAACTATTATCATAACTAGCTTTTAAAATTATGTTCCATTAGATGTTACTTAACCAGAATTGAGAATCTTTATTCACATTCACACCTACCTCTCTGCAAAGGAAAACATAACTAAGATACAGCCTAACCACTCTGGGCTAAAATGAACACACTTCAGTAAAGATTAGATTAATAAACGCTAATCAAGAACCACAAATTTGATATTACATGTGGTTCTATTGGCTACCCTTACTTGAAGCGTGGGAAATACAACCAGAAAGGGAAAAAGCAACTTCCCTGGCTGCTGTACAGCCTCCCCTTGAGTGAGACCAAGCTCCTAACCCATTATTTTTAACAGTGCAGCTGCTCTGTAAATTTTTTTTGTTCAGTCCTAGCCTGTTCTGCCCCGTTGAAAGGATAGGAAAAAGGAGTAAGAATAGCCCTTATAAAAAACAATCCAGCCTCATCAACTAGTATAAAGCTGTGCCTGCTAACTCTGCTGTAGGGTGGTCATCCCCTCACTGTGGCTGATTATGTAAAGCACTCCCCTTCCTGCCATGGGCAAGCCTATCCATTCAAATTCTTGTAAATGTAATGCTATCTACATATCCAACACAATAAAAGCCCTTCTTGTGGTATTTAAACAACCTGTCTGATCTTTTGTGATTAACTGTGGATTTCTTCAAAGCTAACTGAACTTTTTTATATAAAAGAGATGGTTCTTATTTTGAAGTTTGTCATCACATTCATCTCCAGTGAGAATCAGTAGTTAAATACAAATTTTCATATTCTCTTCCTTCAGTAATGCTTTTTGTTTTAAATGAACATATAAAGCCATTAGAGTGGTTCTTTTAAAGAAATTTTGCTTTATAGATTGAGGAAAAGAAAATAGATCTAAGGAAAGGAAGCTGAATTCTATATGTGGGAGCATATAATTTTTCTGGAGCCTGGAATAGCTGGATTTTCTTACCACATGTGCAGGAAATAGCCCTTCCTACTCCGTCCTGAATGTATCAGATAATACCCTTAGCATATAATGGAACTATTCCAGTGTGAGACACCTTCTAAGCAACATTTTTGTTCAAGTTTCTAAACACATTAACAGATTTAAACATTTCTGTTGAGGAATCGTTCAGAACACTTTGGTTCACTGGTAAATAATGAATATTTAAACTATTCCACAGGATCCTTGTTTCTTAATTAAAAAACTAGACAGAAGTACCAACAAAACACACCTAGCTAATTTTCTAGCCCTCCTCCCACAGATGACTACACAAGTTCATTTGTTAGGGAAGTTAGGGGATGGGTCCTTCATCACCCTACCTGCCTCATATTGGCAACATCCCACAGCACACCTGGCCAGTAATGCATCCTCAGGTTGGTAACATTAATCCTCCTTTCTTCAACACAAATATTCTGTTGTTTGAGGTTTGAGCATGTGTGGAGGATGTTTTGGGTGGTGGGTTTTTTTTTTTCCACATGTGAATATTTTCTCTGATATTTTGACAAAAAGGAGATAGAGCTTGTCTCATGCAGGTTACTGACACAAATCTAGGAAATTTCACTCTTTGGATCACATGTCTTTGCTGGTTAAATCTCCCTGAAGCTATAAAGGATTTTACTGATGTGAACTTTCTAATAATACACCAAATTTGAGCACAGGACAATCTCTTGCTCCCAGTATCATTAAATATTAATTGATTAATTTCCTAAGAAACTTTGATAACTGCAATCTCATATAGAGCGTACTCAGCTAGCCAGCACCAGCCTCTTCAAAATCTTCAGTTCGTTAATCAAAAAATTCTTTCTTTGAAGACAGAAGAAATGAGCCTCACAATCTTTAGGGTAACTCTCATTTTAGTAAGGCATAAAATTATAATCCCGTATTTATTCCTACAACGGAGTCACATCTCAGTGTCATTTTGCTTTGTGTAAGGGATAATGTCAGCTTTGGTGATGTTGTAATTACAAATCATGGAAACATTTTTTGAGTTCTGAAAAGCAACCACCAGAACCTTAAGAAGTTTGAAACTTCTCTTGGGACACACACCATTTTGTAAGGTATATTTGAATTTTGAGAAGATTTGACAGATAATCAGATAAGGTAGACTTTATGAAAGATACAATAAATCATTATTATAAAGAGTTGCTTTTTTTTTTTTTCTATTTTCTGTCCTTGTAGCCAGTATTTAGTGAGCTGCTAAAAGATTTAGTCTTCCATAGGGATATATCTGGATTTTTTCCCTAAGAAATATCACTAGAAGTCTTCATTTTATTAATGCTGAGTCCTCAATGCCCTAAGGGCTTTATTCCACAGATATTTTATATTTTAATTTCTGACATTTGGGTTTATGTGCTCAATTACTGTTTTGATTCTGCTTTGATTTGCAGAAGTCACTACTCTGAGAAATACATATGGGAGAGTATCAAAATCATAGAGGTACTTCTTCTGTTGAAATAAATGTCAACATCTCGCTGACTTCAGAGAGAAAAAGATCAAGTAATTAAACATTGTTTTGCATGGATCCCAATAGGCTTTGGATCAGGCCTCACCTTTCTAGCTAGTACTTGCAGCTTTGCTGCTTTGGATTCTGCTGACGAACGACTCTCTGTAAAACTAACCGACCAAGCTCAACAAAGCTGATAAGATTTCCTTCCTGCACTGCTGTGCTAACACCTTGCCTGAAAATGTACTTTGAGTTTGGTCATACTTGATTTCAGATTAAGACTTTGCAGAGCAAAGTGAAACATCAATGTCAGCTAAAGTGATAAAGAAATTTAAGTTAACACACAGTCTTTCAAGCCAAATGATTCCAGGCTGCGTACAGCTGGTAAATAGATTATGCTTTGTTAGGGTGCTAAAACATCTGCATGAGCCAGTAACTGTCAGCTGCTTAAAGGATGTCACATTGCAAAATAGCCAGCTAGGCTGCTTCAGATTGTATCAGGAGAAAAATATAGTGATCTGTGATAGAGATGGTGGGGAAATTCTGTGGAAAACAACCCCAAAACAATAAAAACAACACAAAAGACTTGTGTATTTAGCACACACCTGCATGAAAACAGTTCCTAGAATGTGACTGTTGGTGAATAAAGGGAATCTTCTGTAAATACATGCTTAATACAAATTAACTGTTCTGTATGTGTTGTCAGCAAGAACTTGAGATTATTTCTTGTCTGTGGGAAACCTCCTGTCAGAGACAAAGATCATTTTCCAGATGCTTTGATGTTAGCATATTAAACCTTAGCAGAGACTTTATTTAATTAAATGTTATTTATGTTTTGTGGGTGTTACTGAACAAAGTCTTCCCTAAGAGTCATTAATGGAAGAATGACAGAGTGTTCAAACCAGTGAGGACCATCACGATAAGTTTGAGTGCAGAGATAGTCTCTGGTGATATTTTAGGGAAATTAGTGTTTCTCAGACAGCTGAACACTCAGACATACTTGCCTAGCTCAAAGATGAAACCACAGCACTTCTAATTGCTATGCTTCCAGTTTCACAGATTCTCATTCATTTTTAAGTTAAACACTTCTAGTTAGTCTGTGCTATTTTTTAATTGTTTCTTTAATGAATATGACTCCATATGCATGAGCAAACACATGTTAGAAGTTAAATGCCAAATCTCTTTTTTTTTTTTTCATTCTCGAGGAAGGAGGTACTTACTTTGGCAATTCCTGAGTTTACTTTGGGAGATTCTAGTGACTGATTATTTACTGTGCTCTGCATTATGCTGTATTGGAGAAGAGATGACCTTGCTTCTCATGCTTAGCCAGGAAGGAATGGCTAAGAAGATGTAGTCTTTTTTTAAAATTATCTAACACAAATGTTTCTAACTTGCTCTATGGAGATAATAGAAAACAATCAGCAACTGCTGGGTATCAGTTTTGTCTGTTATACATTATTGTCTTGACAGCATAAAATAAATAAATTCTATGTATTCAACCCCCATTTGTTTAAAAAATAAGGTTGCTAAGAAACAAGAGTTATGCATGTTTAATGCAACTGACAATCAGGATTTATATAAAAACATGAAATTTGGCTATGATGTACTTGGAGACTATTACAGTGCAACTAAAATGCAAACTCATGGTCTGGGTGAAGAAGAAATGTGAACTTTACTGTCATGTCATAATTAGGGCTCTGGCCAATGTATAATTACAGCTTCTCAAGTTCCTTTCCATGCTCTGAATTCCTACTCTGAATAGGAAATTTCAATTAATGTCACTGACATTTTTACTTTCATATTTACTCTTTCTTCAGGATAATGTTGACATTGACTTCCAAAGGATACTGTCAATAAGAGTATAATAACTAAGGGCCTATAGGTTCCACAGAAATTGTGTGTATTATGGTTATATGTAATTCAGCAAGAAAAATGTTGATACATATAAAAATTTGGTTTACCTGGTTTGCATTTCAGTCTGATTTATATGTGTTACAAATATTTGCATACATAAACCTTGTTCAGAAATACTCAATTGTTGTCATAGTTCAAGAGGTAAGTGGTTGTGCTTGATGAAATACACATATTGACATTTTTCACTACTATGCTTATTGGTAAGAAAGACAATTTCATCCAGCCTCCTACCTTTGACTGGAGTCAATCCTATGCTCACTTAAACCAATAACCAACTTTTCCTCTGACCTCACTCGACTGCAAAAACAACAACAACAACAAAGACTGAGACATCTGTTAAAACCAAGGATTCCGCAGTCCTCACCAGAGGCCAAATAGCAACACAGCCACACAACTGTTAAAGCTAAAGATATTCACAGCATTGATAGGCTACCCACCGTACAGGCACAAAAGAGACTTTTTCCTAAACCTAGTGTTATAAAGTTATGATCTCTAATCACTACCTTAATCCTAGGAAAATTATCCTCAAAAAACTGGACTTCTTTTTGCATAAAAGTTAAAATAGTGTTCTCAAACTGCTACTCAGGAATATGTTCTTGAAAGTTTAATTTTTTTTTAACTACCCACTGCAACTTCAGGTTTTTTATTTTATATCCAGCTACAAGCAGCACTGAACATTTCTCTTTCTTATCTGATCACAGAAAAAAAGCAGCTTATTCCTGTTTCCACCCTTTCATCCCTGGTTTCTTAAATGGGACCTAAAGCCATTTACCTCTAACGTTATGTGATAATTGAGTTCAAGCTTAGTCAACTTCAGTTTTCCCAGGTAAATTGGCTCCCTTCCAGCATTGTCAGTTTTCCATAAACTTATAGGGAAGAGCTCAGCCTTACATAATGCCTCCGCTCCCAGAGGAGCCCAACACTGCTCTACAGACGCAGGCCATGCACAGACATCAGTGCTACCAAAACCCATCTGCCAAATATAGAGTGGCTCAGGATGACCAACCCTCTTCAGCACTGCTTATAACAGGGAGGACAAGTGGCAGAGCAAAAGAAGTTTTACAGCAAGCATTTGACATGTTGAGACCACAGGTGGAATAAAGCCACGGCCATTGTCCTCCCTACTGTAAGCTTTGGAGATTTTGAAGATGTTGCAGATCATTCAGTCCTAGGGCTGCATCCCCCTGAGACAGCATGCTTTGCAGCACCACGTTTCCTACGACCACTTGGCTATTGGCTTGGTGCTTGACAGAGACGTGCCACCTCATGAGCTGCCACCAGCTCTGAGGGTAACACGCTAAGGCTTGTTGAACAAGCCTCCTTTCTGTTGCTTGGGTTTTCTTAGCTCATGTGATCTCACTGGATCACAGCACAAGCAATATTGTTCCTGACAACCTGTAAAATATTTTTATGAACTCCATAATTTAGTATTTAAACATGTCACGTTAGCAACTTCAAACAAACAAGCACAGCTTAATGAGAGACTTTTTCAGAGTTGCACCATCTGCCAATAGCTTTCCAGTCTCAGTGCCAGCATAAAAAAAGTATTCTTTAATTAAAAAAAAAAAAAAGGTCCTGTGCATCTGCAAATTTGTCAACAGGGCAGTTGGCATCCCTCCACCCTTCCTGCTTGTGCATACCCAGAGTCTGAAATATCAGATTTCAGCTGGTGAAGGAGAAGCCTGAACACACAGAGAGCAAAACCACTTTGAACTCTCTGGAATGGTAACAGCAGCACTTGGGGAGAAAACAAAGCCTGAGCACAAGTGCGTTTTCACAACAGCTGAAATGAAGACGTCTAACAACTGCCACATTCCAGGGGAAATCCTGTTGAGCAGAAACTTAGTCCATCAGCTTGTTGTGTGATTGCTCCATGTTGTTCACAGAACTGCATTTCTTTCAAGCCCCCTTCACAGGTTATTCAAAATTCATACATGAGACTGACCTGTGAAACTCAGCACAACTGAAAAGTCTTCTTTTGCCATTCTACCCTCCTGCTTTGAAAGCTTATTTTTGCATACAAAATGCTTCTTTTAGCTATATTGCATCCTTGAAATTTCTTAATGAGCAGCAATTATGCTGCTCTTTCAAGATATTCATCTGGCATTACCCATTCACCAACATACTGTTTAACAATGTAAGCTAAAGACTAAAAGGTATTTTCAGTATTAATAAAACTCAATTTGAAATAACTTCACAAGATTCAAATGGTTTATTTACAGTAGTGCAATACTTCCTGGTGATTTAGAGATCACTGTCTGGCCTTTCACTTTCACCCACACAGAGAAATATTTGTTGTCAGAGAGTAAACAAAAGTTTAGATATACATGGATAATTCATATTAACTTCAATAAAATACAGTTGCTATCTAACAGACTGTTTCAGAGAATGGGTTACTGTGAAACTTCCTTATTAAAAAAAATTCTACATTTCAAAGCAGACTTACGTCTTTAATTAATTGAATTAAATGGCTGGTTTCCTTCATGAGCCCTGCCACTTCTCTTATCATTTACTCCAGGCAGTGATAGAGTAGGATTTTTTTTTTAGTGTACAGTAGTAGGACTTTTAGCCACTACTGTAGCAGGACTTTTAGCACACACTCACTGTGTACTCATGGAGAGAAAGCTTGTATGTACTTTTTTAATTCACAATACACACAGATTTTGGAAACTTGCCCACTCTTGCCTTCTGTTTTGCTTAACACTTTGTCTACAAAACATCAATAAGCATCTTAAACTAAACTAATGCCTGCATGTCATTACTTATAAATGTGTAGGTGCTTGCCTAGAGGCAAAAGAACCCATAATACTGCTACCAGTTACTGTTATTTATTTAGCTTTTTCTTTAGTGAGGGTTTTCCTACAGCATTTTTTTGTTTCAGGTTTTAGTTCAGCCTGCTCTTGATACTGTATGTAATACCATTTTCACCCTAGAAGCTCTGCATGCTGGCCAAAGAAGGTCAGCTGAGAACAAGGGGCTGGAGCATCTCCCAGGGCCTGGCTGGACTGTATTAGGAGCACTTCTGTGGACAAATATGCAAAGTTTACTGAAGTCAGTGGAAAGACTCCCACTGGCTTTGGTTAACTTTGGATCCGGCTATAAATTAGGGAAGTTTGATTTTAGTTCCATTACTTGTCCACAATATTTTTTTTTCTGTGTTAACACTATAGCTCCTCTTTAAACAATGACAGGACTGCTCTTTTCAGTCAAATGAGCAGTTTGTCAGCAAGTTACACTGTAAGATGACCAGACAGGGATCCTAAGATTGCTGCTAACTGAAGAGGGGTAAAAACGCCCTTTCTGGTTTTGTGGACAAAGTCATTGACTTCAAGGGAATTGTACAGTATCCTATTACGCTGTGGTAAAATACAATTCTGAAATAGGGGAGTAGCTGTCATCCTACCTTTCCAGAAGAACAAAGTGAAGACAAATCACAGTCCTAGGAAAAACTAGGGAAATTACAGGAAAGCATGTCTAAGGCGACTCACTAATTTAACAATGGCAGAAGCAGTATTAACACAGGAATTCCTAGCTTCTGTGTCCCATTCCTTGCTCCCTCTGTATGTACGACATATGACATATACATACTGTATCACAGAAGAAAGCACATAGGAAGCGCACAGTAAAATCAGGATTTTGTCAGTTTAACAAGGGTAAGGTTAAAGAAATATATGTTCTTGGAATCAAAAGCATAGGCCTTGAAAACAAAAGGACAGCTATCAAGGAGGTTTATTTTGAAGTTTAAAAGTGGTTACTGTCCCTATACATTCATCTGTGTAAGATAAAGATGTAAAGAAATAGTATTAAGTAATTAAAGGTTTTTGTAAAAAAGAAATAAAATTCTCCATTAAAGAATACCGGTCTTGTACAACAGACAACATCTATACAGTCATGTATCAATAGAATTTGCTTTCTGAGTAATGATTTTCCCTCAGAACATTTTCTATTTATAAACCCCCTTAAGCCTTTTGCAGTATGTTTCCTGTTCAGACATACCACTTAATCACCAGAAAATGACTCAGCCAATCAGTCCAGGCACTTCCCATACACAGGATTCAAACCCAGTGAGAAAATTATGAGCATGCTTAAAACTTGACTGATGAGTCAAAATACTGTTTAAACTGATTCTTTTTTTCTAGATCAGGAATATGTTAGAAATTGTTAGAAATAGAGATGGAACTGGAATACAGAACATAAGCAATCTCAATTCTTCTTTCAAGAGCAGAAGCCTTATCAAAAACTAAGGATGGTGTTTCATCCTAAAACATTAACTCATGCATAACTACTATCTGCACAATTCATCATTGAAACAGCCACAGAATTTTTTCCACATTCCACAGTAAAAGAGCAGTAGAAGTATTTCCTTTTGTCCACATGTAAAAGCACTGACTTTCTGGCATTTCAACCATCTAGTTTAAAGACAGTCCCACCTGCATGCATTGTCCTAATCTGTATGCACCATTAAAACCCAAAATATTCCTGACCCTTTGGAATTTCCTGAGGGGCACAATCTACAACTAAATCTCAGATCTGTAACACCTTAGAAGTAGTACCATAGAAATAATAGAATTTGCATTACAAAGAACAGTATTTTATGTTGAGGACTCTCGAGTCTCACCCTGTTTTGCAGCTGTGGATGTCATGGCTTAAGGAAATAACTTGCTCACAGTTCAAGCCAATGGCCAGGCTGAGAATGGAATTGTCATATAGTACCAGTTTTCAGCCTCATAGTCTGTCCGCCAAACACATGCCTCCAGTATTTTCAATGGCAGGTAGGGAGAAGGAAGCTATGGAGATTACATCCAAATAACATCATTTACTCAGAATCTATCTTTTAGATAATAGCTTCTTTTCTGTTATTGTTTCAGGTACTTTGCAAATCTGAGGCAGGAAGGAATAATCACTTACAGTTTAGGAGACCTTGGTCTATTAAGCAGAAGAATACCCGTGATCCACAGCAAGAAAATTATCCTAATTTGATATTTATTTCAAACTTTTTTCAGAGAGAATAGCCAGTCTTTCTCTAATCCCAGTGGTTTCTTTCAAGCAGACTTTTAAAACAGGTTGGAAGTGACAGAGGAACATGTTAAATATCTACAAACAAGAGAGGGCATTTGAAATGAAACTGATTTCATATTAACTAAGCTAACTTCATCTTGAGAGACTTAATATGCCATTTATGGGTATATGCATGGTGTGGCAATATATGCCGCCATCCTGAACTGACCTGATTCCATGCCAAAAGTGCTCGGAAAAATAAGAATGCCGTATCATCTGACAGGCAGTGTCATTCTGATAAACGTCTGAGGTCACATTCCAGTGCTATCATTGCTGGACTTTCATCTGCAGAAGCTGTTCTCTCACTTTCACAGCCAGCAGTACAGCAAAGTGACTCAAAAGCAGCTGAAAAACATACAAGGATAACTACCATAGAAACATCAGGGAAAAAAAAATCAAAATACTAGAATGTTTGCAGCTACAAATGCAGCTGAAATGTGTTAATATGTAATGTGTTAACATCTATTTCTACTCCAAGTTTTGTTCAAAGTATCTACTTTTGTACATCACTTACAGGCTTACTGTATGGAAAACTGACAGAAGGTGTGAACAATGAACTACCACTTACAAAAGCTTTGTATATCTCAGTATCTGCAAAATGCCATGATTTTTCCCATCTCCGAATGGCATTTCAGGTTCCACAGTTCTCTGCCTCTGATATCAAGTGATATTATTATGGTAATAATGAACCTGCTTGTCAACACTGCAAAATCTAGACATGCTTTGCTAAGTCTTTGCTGTTAATCAGGAAAAAAATTAAGTTTCTTAGGTAAAATATGCCTACCTTCACTCTTTTTTCTGAGCCAAAGTTCTTTCAACTGGTCCTATATGGGACAAGGTAACCTCGACTTCTCCTGAAAAATAAACATTTTTATAGCTCTACATTATGCATATATTTACTGGAAGAGAAAAGAGAGATGGATCTGCAATGTCATCACAAGTTTTTCTGCTGATCCAGAGAAAGTACATGGGACCTTCGCCCTATAGCTGCAAGAAGTTTTGATCTAAAATTTTTTTTTAAAATAGATTTGGACAACTGCCTAAATCTGAATGCCTGGGGCTGTGTTCTGCAACAGAGGGGAATGAGGGAAAGAAGAAGGAAAGAATAAGGAAAGAGGAAAGAAACTGGATTAAAAAGAAAACTCCCCAAGTAAACATAGGTGAAATAATTAAACAGAGACCTTGGCAAACTCCATCTCCTTTAAAGTTATTAGGAAATAAGGATTTGAAAATACATGCAAGTCAGCCAAAGTATGATTAAACAGTTCAACATTGTATCTTTTATTTAGCAAAAAGTCATTATATAAATACATTTTTTTAGATTAGATGGAGTGAAATGAGATGTATACAGTCCATAACAAAAAGTAAAGTAATACTGGGCACCAGTATTACTTCCAAGGCCCCTGTTTGTATTGTGTTCTTAAACCACTCCTTCACCCTCTTCTGTGGAGGGTAACTTGCTTAGTTTCTCCTTTCCACCTTCCTCCCTACTCTGATATGGTAAGTTCAGAAGTGGATGAAAAGAGCAAACCAGCTAGAGTTCAGCTTGGTCACATCCCATCCATAGGTCATTCAGTGTACCTTTCCAGGGAGGCCGCAAAAGAAAAATTCATCAAGACAAGGCAAATTAAGAAACACAACAAACTGCTACTGATATATCCTGTTAGAGCAATAAAACCAAACACTCACCAAGGAGTAATATATCAGTTGGCCTTTGGTTAAGAAATGTTTGAGAAGCAAGAATCAATCAATTATACCAGAAATAGTTCCAAAAGAAGCACCAACACCACAGGCTCAGAGGCTCTTACTTAGGGAAACTTGTCACCATAGGCTGCTGATTTACTCAGGAGGGAGAGAAGATTTTCCAAAGTGACAAGTAGGATTAAAGCCTCTTCCCTAACTTGGCTCTGAAAAAGTCTTGCTAGCCCCAGAGGGAGCTCTGTCTCCTAACCTGAAGGGATGCAGCATGAACACTTTTTTGCAGATACAAAAAGTTCACAAGCCTTACACACACTTTCCTTCATACCGCTTCCACTGACTTCAGTGGTGCAGAATCAGATCTGCATCTGAGTGATGAGAAAATAACTTAATTTCTTACAACAAATTTTAACTATATTCTTCAATGCTCTTTCAGGAAGTGCTCACATGTGACAAAAAGGCAAGGCTATAGATAGCATAGGTTAAGTGATTTCTAAACTCAGTCATGTTCTGTTGGCTAGGAGTTACTACTCCCCCAGATGCAGCAACTCATCTGACAATAATGACATTGTCATGCAAAGCAAATGGATAATCTTGATTTATGATTTGCTTATTACCAAAACAACATTAAAACACTCAAAGTATTGGCTTATTTTAAAACCATTCACTACTTTTGCTGGTTCTGATAAAATTCTGTGAGAATTGTTGTATGTGTATGCGGAAATAGAAAATAACAGGAATGGAGCCATGTCTTCTACTGTTTCAACATATGTTGAATATACCCTTGATATCAGAGGTTATTAATAATCAGAAGGAAAATAGGATTCAAAGGAAGATATATACATAGATTAAGACCCAGGGAACTTTATCATCATTTAATTTAACAGCCCATGTTAGATAGGAAGTCAATTTTCAAACATATACTTTCTGCTTGCATTATAGTACCCGTTTTAGAAATATTTTAGTCTTTATTAAAAAGGCTCAAGTGTTAAAAAAGCTCCTGCATACCAGAGAAGATTGCACCAAGAACTAGCTTGCGTCAGAATAAAAAACCTGCTGCTGCAGGTTATTTGTGGCTTGAATGTATCCAGTTTCTGCTTCCAAATTTAGGGTGTTTCTTCTGCTTGATTATAGAACTGACAGTCACCTTTCCTTTACTTGTGGGCTGTGATGAATGCTAACTCTTGGATTAAACAAATAAATTAGCCGTTGTTAGACTCTTCCTCCATAAGCATTGGCTGTTAATATGCAAACACACATTACTCAAGTGATCATGCCTTATCAAATTATTCAAGTCAGGTTTCGTAAGTGACTTGAAGTCCTCAGCATTTTCCCTGTTGACTGATAAAAACATGGCATTTCACCAGAGCAAGAACAAGTTTTTGTCAGTAACAGAAACAATTCAAACTAATCTTCTCTTATAACCACTTTTTCAGCCTTTTTTTTTTTTTTATTAACTAGCTCAGGTTTTTTTTATTAACTAGATATTTAATATAGCATTTTTCTTTTTTTTAAATCAGAATGTCCAATATCCTTAGGATGATCAAATCATATATTAGATCAACACAGGTATGTTTATTAGCCACACTTACAAATGCACATTACATATCCATTGTCAAGGTCTATCACTCATAAAACTATGTCAACTGCTATTAATTATGCCACCATCAATAATTTGTTTTCTTATTGCAACCCATCTCAGATTTTGTCTGATTTTGCCTCCAGCGGTCTTAGAGTTACTCCTCTGAAATTCATGATCCATACCTTTTCCCAGTTTAAATACTGGTACATCACCTATTTTTAGTCCATTGTACCTTACAATTTGGTAAAAATGCTGCTTGATCACAAAATTCTTTAACCATCCCAGCTATATCCTGTGAATTATTGGACTACAATCAAAGCTGTAAACATATGCAACGAAATAAAAGCAGGAATCAAGAGGGACCCATGTCATCACACAATGCAAAGAACCAATACCAGAATAACATGATTTGAAAGTTTAAAAAGATCATGAAGTTCTGCTCTCCATATATTAACTCTAACAAAACTTTTTAGTAGCAGTGTCTGGGAAGGAAGTTTGGCAGGAAACACAATAATCCAGTCCACAGTAAATAAAGGTGTGGGCAAGTTTCACAACATCTTGGGTGGTAACAGGCTCAAAGCCTAGAACTCTTCTACTAATGGTAAAACGTTCAAATGCTTGAAATACTCTTCTCGAATGGGAAGATTCAGTAATAACACAACAGCCTGAATCCGAAAGGATACAGTAGCTGAAAAGTAATTCCATATAAAGAAAAAAATAAAATCAGTAAATTCAGTAAGTGGTTATATTTAGAATGACTTAGTGCCAACTTATTTTCTGGTAATGAATTGTTGCCAAACTTCCTCCTTCTAAAGATAAATAATATCAAACAGGCAACTTTTTGGTCATGAGAAACAAGCACAAAGATGGCCAAGACTTAGCAGAAAAAGATAGCGAAAGGCTGAACTGGATCATACATCGCAGCTATGCAAGGGATCAAAGCCTGATATTGTGGATTTCTACGGCAGAGTTAGATCAATCAGAAGAAACAATTTCACAGAGTTGACACCGTTGACTCTCGGACAGTAAATCCAGGTTTATACTGGCCCTAAGCCCATTCACTGTAGAACAAACAAATATGACCCTAAACCAAAATCACGGCAAAATCGGAACACAAAGCATGACAAATAACATTTGACTTTGAAAAGTCACAGCAATATTTTGTCTTTTATGAAGAGTTTAAATCTTCCAGTAACTGGCAGTTAATATTCTGAAAGCTTTTTCTGAGTTAAGCTGTCCCATCAATAGATTTTATTTCCACACCTTCTCTATACAGAGTGTTTGAGTGGATTAGAATTCACTACAGTTATTCACATGGGAGAAGACTATTCATCTGGTTAAGTATTATTCTTGTCCCAAACACTGCTGACCAATATGCCCGAATTGGTAATGCATATTGAACAAAATCCAGTTTGTGAAGAAATTTTTCTCTGCGAAGCAACAGAACAGACCTGTGTCAGCTGGCGATCATGAATTTAAACCAAGCAGCTATGAACCAAAACCACCTATATCTCAATATTTATTGGGACTTTTGGATATGTAGATGCATTTGAAAGGAAGAAGGATACTCACGGAGAGCAGATGTACTGAGTTTTAATCCCAGTTCCTCTCTGGGTAAACTTGGCTTCTCCTCTCATCTTCAACAGGATGTGAAAGTATTTAGAAATGTTTCTTCTGTGTTAAGAAGACCTTACTCATATGATTACTGGGTTAAGAGGTACAGATTAATGATTGTAAAGTGCTTTGAAATCCTGAGATGAAAGGTATTATGTAAGAATGATGATTTTATACCATTTAATATCAGTTTGTTCATGATGATGTCACATAATAAGAAAGCAAGTATTCTTGAACTAGACACTCAGATCTGGCAAGGGAACCTATATTCTGGCTGCAATAAGTTTTCCATGTCCATATGGCATAGCTACATCACAGACCCTCACCTTCTTCACCAGAAAACAGAAATGATAATACTTTTTCCTTTTTATTTTTGTCCTAGTGTTCTTAAGCAAAACTAATGTGTGTTTGTGATGAGTGTAAAACTGCTTGGATGGAATGGCTGTAACACACATGATAACAAGACTATCATCATATCAAACAAGACAACATAATTTCTGTACTCCTGAGATAAATTGCAAACCATGTGGGAGAAAGTAATACCCTTTTTTTTTTTTTTTTTTTTTTTTTACATAAAGTCTTCTAGTCTGACATCTAGTCTGGCATGTTGCCTGCTTTTACCAGGCCTCCAGCCTTTCTGGTTCATTAGCAGATTTCTCACATGCAGAAAAAGGACTCGCCACAGGAATTATTTTTTTTGGCTAGTCTTCAATCACCTGGTTCACATTTCAGCAATACTCCACAGATACTCACGGCACTCTTCTCCCATTGTCAGTCATCCTGTATCTCCTGCCAGCTGGTGAAAGAAAGAAGTGCCAAATCTCTCCTTGTATCATTTCCTCAGTCCTGCTTGCCACACCTGTGAAATAAAGGGAAGTTTCTCCTGACACAGGGAAGGCAGAGAAGTAAAATGAAAGGGTACAAATGGATGGAGGAAAAGAGAAGACCCTAGAATATTTTTGTAACAGCAGTGGGAAAAGGGTTCTAATGTTTTCTTCCTTTATGTTTTACAAAAGCCTAATATATACAAGCTGCTGAAGTGCTATAAAGTGTAATTCTAATTCTGCACTGCTGCCCTCTCTAAAGAAAGGCTTAGTCTCCTGGAGAGCTCTGGGCATAGCAGAGTCACTGGGACAGGGCCACAGCAGCCTGCCCAACACCTCCATGTCACTGCAGCAGGTAACCCACTCATCTCAGACGCTAGAAAAAAACTTAACATTTCTCCATGACATAGCCTTGCAAATTATACAAGTAAATACATCTCTCTGTGTATAGCCACACAGAGGAAATATTTACACTGCTAAGCATTTGGATTATGAAAGCATAAATAAAGTGAAGGCTACTGGAGCCACTGTAAACCATCAGAGTTATGCTAGCCTAAATATGGTGAGATACAGTATATAATGTGCACCATTACATCACATGCTCTGGATGTGTCAATACTAGAATATGGAACTGTGCTTTTAGGAAAACTCTATCTTCAGTAAGCACTGGCAACATCTTAATCCTTTTAGTATGGCTGTGATACACTGATCACCAAAATCTAGGGCAGGCCCCTGAAGTAGTTGGATCAGGGTCTAATTCTCCTTTAGATCATAATCCTGCAAAGATTTAACATTTACAAATAACTTTATCATGTGAGTAGTTAAATGGGATGTTCAAGGATCAGGGTCATAACTGGAACATTGAGCAAACTCCAGCTTTGGTTATACCTATCAAGGATACAAGAGAAACAAGAAAAAAGTTAGCATGGCTTCTGATAGAACCTCATTCTTGGGAATATGCAGCATTTGAGGATTTAGTTATCAGCTTAAATTTACCAACAACTATTCAGTCCTATCAGCTTCAAAGGATTTTAATCAGCATGCAAAGCTAAGTACATCTGCAAAAGATAGGGAGGGACCTGTGCTGTAGCAGTCTTTCTTCTGACACAAGTATTCTGCACTCTGCAGTGACACAAAGCTTATTTTAATGTTTTCCCCACTTTGTTTCTAAGCCTTCTTTTTTTTTTTTTAAATAATCTTCATACGCCAAATCATCAAACAGGATACCTACCTGGATACCTCAGAGTACAAACGCTTAAGGCTTTTACCTGTAACAACAACCACCAAGATAAGGTTAGAAAGAAGAGCTGAAAAAGAGAAGCTACTGTTTAATTTAACAGCTAAGTAATGAGTGCTTATAGCCCTCAGCTGAGCTAGGCTTCCCTGCCTTTGCCACCTCAAAAATTTTGGCTGTGGATTTGGCCTCTTCGGTGTAAAGCACTGGAAGTTTAATCTGAGGGAAAACAGTTGCATTTCTTGAACAAGTTTTGTATGGTTTTGCTGAGGGGAGAGAAACTGAGCAGAAAAAGAGGTGTCCAAACAAAATATATTCTAAAACATCAGGCAGACTATAGATGTGTCAGGTAAGAAGTATTTTCTCAGTCACTGCTATGTTTGATATTGGAGATTCTCTAATTCTCCATGAGCATTTCTATCTGGGGATCTGCTACAGCTCTGCTGTGTTTAGTTTGGCATTTTTCATTAGAAAGCCTCTGCCCTGTTGCTTACACACCTTCTCTCATAGAGATAAAATCATATAATATTTTAGGAATAAACACCTCAAAAATGAAAAGTGGTCTGGAAATAAAAGAGGAGGAAAACATCTACTTGGACCTGGCATCTGGTTTACTTAGTTTATACATGAAGAATGAATGACAGTTAATGCGTATATTTTTTACTTTTTCATTATGAAGAAAATAAGACCAGAAAAAAACAACAGTGATTACTGCTGGTTTTGTAGATTAATGTACAGTTAAGATTCAGATACTAGTGGAAGAAAAACTGGACAAGACCAGAGTATGAATCGTAAATTCAGAAATTGCTGCCTATCTGAAAATTATGTATAAGTATTCAAACAGTGCAAGTATTACATGTATAAAGAAACAATCTTTAGCATGTTACCAAGAACCTAATTTAGTGCAGAATCTGTCCTTTATTTATAAAATAAATCCATCTATTTTATAAATCACACGTAAAAAATAGTTTCACTGGTAATAGAAACATTTGGTATGAATGCTTCTTTAGAAGGTATCGCTTCCTGTTATCCTTTATAGTTCATTTCTAACAGTTGCATAATGGGTCAACTCTTTTTTTATAGGCTGCAGTGATATGATGCCTGTAAAACTGAGGTTATGAAATGCAAACTATTTTATAACAGCATGTCCCTGCTATCAGAGAATAGCTTCCACAGCAAATTCACAGCTAAATATGTTTTCTGTGCCTGTGCATTGATTTCACTCCTGATAAACAAATAAAAGTCCCCCTCTATCATTACAGGATGTCTGCTGCAAAATTCAAGGTTTTGAACAAACCTGTGCTTGAAATTTATTAAAAGTATTAATTAATCTTAAGGTCTTGAAAAGCTACACAAGTCAGAAACACAGTAGCAGTGGCTAAATGTAGAAAATAAGTCATAATATAATAAAAGAACTGTCATTTCTAAATGACATTGTTAGAGTTCATCAAGATCCCATATGGGCTTAAATCCTTGCAGACTGAAGACCTATAGTAGTCTTTCTCCAATTTTTTAAAAAAGTTTCTAAAATGTAGACCAGAAAAAATCAAGGAACTAATTGAAGTATCTTTCTATACTTTCTGACTGAAAAGTCAAAGGAGATGCTACCAGTATTTACTACAGAAAACACTGTGTTAATTAGATTAGGACAGGAAATTTGAATGCTAATCTATTTGTTTAAAATAAAAGTGACAGGGCACAAAAATAGGTTGCTGCTTCCAAGCCACAAAACAGCCTAGTAAGAAAAAAAACCCATCCAAACAAAACCCTGAAAGCTGGGGGGGTTTTACAATTCTATATCTAATAACAAATTTTATCTTAGAAAAGCTTTACAAATCCTATTTTTTCTAGTCATTCCTTAAAATACAATGCTCAATGTAGAGATTTCCCAAGAACTAAAAGCCACACCCATGAAGTGGCTCAGATATTTCTGGTTTAGAAAAACTCCTAAGTAGGAGATCATCTGACCAGCCCATAAAAATAGATTTCATTTTTACAGTAATTGGCTAAATTATTAGTCACATTTCTAGATATGTTGAAAACTACCACATGCCTAAAACAGCAGGGTCAGTAAGTCTGGCTAAATAGTCATTAAATTACTAATCCAAAATTCTCCAGTAGAGGAATCGTGTCCTGTTGCTTATCTGCTAATAAACAACAAACAACTGTGTATGAAATAGCACCAATCCCAAGCATTCTAAAATTATGACTCAGGCCTCCCAGTCAGCAGATTTTTCACAATAAATATGCTTTTAATTTTCTTTTCACATACAACTGAGCAGGTTATTAAGTGCTTTTCTGCAACCAGAAGAGCCTGATGTGTAAGCTATTTTCATGTTTATTTTAAGGAAAAAAATCCAGAAGCTGGAGCTCAACAAAAAACACCAAAAATCATGGCACTCATGATATTGTGAAATCTAGTGATGAGACATATGGAAAAATAAAGTGATACATGACATTTAAAATGCTGATTATTTAGGTTTGTCACAGCATGTCAAATAGACCTATCCTACAATTTTAGCATGCATCATAAAAGGGTTCTTTTATCAAAAGGCATTAAGGTAAGACAGGCAGGCTAAAAAACAGAGTCCTGAGAGATCAAAAGCAAAAAGAAAACAATTTGCTTGCCTGCAGGAGCGGGAAAGCCTCATTTACCTAAACACCCAGGAGTAAAGGCAACATGTACATATCTTGAGAAATCCCATCAATGGTACAATTTATCCTCTTGATTTCATCAAATGGCAAATGACTGTACATACACATAAGGGCAATCAGCTGCATTCTGTTCTTAGTTGTAGTCATGCAATCCAGGCGTGAGCAACCAGAGCTTAACCAGTGATTGCTTCTTTACCTCTCTGTGTTCAGACATGTTCATTGTTTTTGCGGATGTAAAAGACAGCAGTATTTGTCCCATATATCTTCCACTGCTGCATCTCAAGCCATTCTTGTAAGACAGATTCAAGGGACTGTGGAGACAAGGACAACTGGTACCGTGGGGGTTTTAAATGGGCTCCTCGCTTCCCTGAAGAAATGCTGGCAACACAAGCCATAACTGCTCAGCCAGTACCAACAGGCTGTAGTCCAGCCCCATCCTCACACATAGCCTCCATTCACTACAGCAGGATTTCACAAGAACAACTAGGGGCAGAGCGCAGCCCTTGTGTTTCAAAACATTTGCAGAATGTTTGCATATAATTCTTTGAAGAGGATTTAATTTTCTTAATGAGTCTGAGTAAATCTTTAGCCTCCACAGCTGCACAGCGAATACTTCAGGAGATTTCAGGAGGTACACTTTAGCAGAGCAAAACAACACAGACAAAGTCATACCTGTTGGACACAAGATCTCAGAAGAGAGTGAGCTGTTCCTCTAATATTTCTACTGCATAGTGTGTTTTTAAAATACTGAACAAACCAATCACACTGGTTTTACTGTACCAGAGATTATAAATAAAATTTTTCTTGACAATATAATTAATATTCCTTCTCATATCATGATCTTACCATGAACGTGCATATTGAAGTGCCTTCATCCCTGAAACCAAATTAAGGAATTACTTTAGTAAGTGGAAATGTGGAAAAGTGGAAATCTTAAGCAGAGACCTTTGGAGCCAGGTCCTTCTCAGTGTTCACTCAGCATATAATATTTATTTGCTTTCTTTTAGTGACCAAAGATCTGAATATTATGCTCTGAAAAACCACTGTTACGGTGCCTTGATGAATTGCATTGGCCACGAGTCTACCAGTTCTGGAGTCCAAGTGAAGGAAGCATGATTTAGTTGTGCCATTCTCCACGTGCCTCTCTCTGCCTGACTCACCTTTCTGATTCTTTCCCCGCCCTGACTGGTCATACTTGCACTCTGCCATCTGCTCAGCCTATCTCAGCAAAACCCATGTCTTGCGCAAGCAGCAGTCTGGTGCAACCTCTCAGGGGGGAAGCAGGAGGCCCGTGGGAACAGTAGGCACCCTCCAGAACAGGGCAAAACACTTCCTAAAATAACCATATCTATGACCCTCCCGTAAAAACTGGCTTTCCTGGGGTTTAATCCTCATTGCCTTGTGCCTGCCTGCAAAGAACTTGACTCTTACAAATCAGCACCGACTTAGGTGGCAGGGAGCCATAGGAAAGCTAACACTTCAGGTTAGCACTCCCTTTCCCCTGCTTTAACCTTTATAATCAAATATCAGAAAGAATGAAAACAAACTGTGGCTGCAGTCATTGGTGCATTACATTTTCTGTTCTCACCAGCACATTTTATAGGTCACTGTTTGGCCAATGAAACATAACACGGTGTTCCTTTACCACTTCTCCCTTGCCTCCCTCTTTATATTTGAAAACAGGTATCTTCTTCCAAGCTAAATACTCTTAACTACTGAACTTCACAGAAAAAGAAGGTCACAGGCTGACTCATCAACAAGCCATAGTAAATGTGTTAAAGATCCTGGACAGGACATCAGATCATATAGGTTATATAAATGTCAGGTACCGAGATACCCACCACCCAAGAAAACAGGTTATGTGTTCTCAAGGTTTACTATGATTTTTGAAGTAATAAACACATTATTCCAGGTCAAAATGTCCTGAGTCTAATCTTCCACTGCTTATCATCCATGTACATCTATATACATCTTCTACACCCCATGCACAGAGCAAGCTTTCAAATAAATCAGAGCAGAAGGAGGTTATACCCTTTGTGTGAGGCATAAACATATAACAGTTGACTTTTAGAAGCTGACATCCTAAATTCAATGAGAGAGAGAAAGAGTCTAAGAAACAACTCTAAAGATGCCTTTATCCAAACAATTTATATTCCAAGCATTCAAAATACAGAAAAAATGTCCTTTGCAGTTACTATTTGGCACCACCAGCTGGATGCTTTAAGGAACTAAGATACAGATTTTTACTGCTTAAAACTGGAAATATCAGCAACATGATCTTGTGGCTTATGGTACTGTACACTATTTTTTCTTGCTGGTAAAGTGCCAGTTGTAAATACCTGGTACCTTCTGCACAAGAGAATGACCCTGCTGATTTTTATTTGTTGTATCGAGCAGCAGTCAAGTGAAATCTTGGAAGTACTGAAGGATGCCCATCTGTATGTTGTGTGTCTCTGGTGAGATCTCATGCCAGCAGATACAATATATACCACAGTCCCACATGGAAAGGGAATGTCCATCTCACCTGGCTCCTCACCCCTATGGACACAAGTGTTAGTGCAGAAGGAGCTTGGTCTCACTGCTCCCAGCCATACCAGTAGTATGCTCTGGGCAAGTGGCCAAGCACTGTGTGTCAGGGCAGCTGTTTCAGTGCTGAGAACGTTTCACTTGGGCAGATTGCTGTAGCACGTTGTCATTTCCTGCAGGGCTGTTTCTTGCATCTGAGCTAGTAGAGGGTGCTAACAGTGACACCGGGAAAGTAAGGGGAAAAGTTTTAGAAATCTAGATATCACCTCACGCAGTTTTTTTGCAAACCCCATCCTAGCCCAGTTGGAGTCTATGACAAACTTGCACTTTGTTACTGTCATAAGTACTTGGTATATATCACTCCTTAGGAGAAGTAGACAATCTGAGGTAAGTAGGAGCAAGATGTATCATTCCATATTGCCTGCTGGCAGAAAAGTCCTGAAAGGATTAAGTTGTGGGTTACAATATACAAGAAGTGTGTAACCCAAGTGATGCAAAACCATTACTTCTTAATACAGAGCAGCACAAACATATCAATTGCTCAGCAGAGTTCTGCTGTCCTTATCCCTTTGCCAGGGGTGATGAATAGCATGAAAGGAAATAAAAATGACCGCCTGTAGATTCAGGGTGGGTGTGGTCGTGGCAGGAGATTGTATCTCTACTCCCAATCCTGGAGGCAAAACTCCTGCATACAAACGTCCATTTTGTCTGAAACTGGATGATCCTCTCTACTTAAAGTAGTTCTGTTGCAAGCGGGAAGGGAAGGGAAGGGAAGGGAAGGGAAGGGAAGGGAAGGGAAGGGAAGGGAAGGGAAGGGAAGGGAAGGGAAGGGAAGGGAAGGGAAGGGAAGGGAAGGGAAGGGAAGGGAAGGGAAGGGAAGGGAAGGGAAGGGAAGGGAAGGGAAGGGAAGGGAAGGGAAGGGAAGGGAAGGGAAGGGAAGGGAAGGGAAGGGAAGGGAAGGGAAGGGAAGGGAGAGTAACTGCCTGAGATATGAAGTTTTATGTCCAGTGAGCTCAAAGGCATCATCCCTTCCCCAGCGACTTTTGGTCTGAGCAGAGTTGGCCCCTAAAGCTTTGCAAGAATTGTTTCCCCTTCCCAGGCTGGATTCCTGTGCAATGCACGGTGGAGGTACATAGTCCAGCCCTGAGGAAGCAGGTCAAGTGGCACAGTGACAAGGACTGAGGATGGAAAAGGATTAGAGAGGCTGAGTCAGTCACAGTAAGCAATGATTAACGTCGGGGTTCTTTGCTTTTCACATTCTGATCGTGTAAAATCATGGGATTACTTCAGTGACAGTCAGCCCCATGTCTGGGCGCTTCCCTTCCTAACAGGCACCATGGACAAGACAGATCATACAAGCAGAGTAAAAAGCAAAAGTTCAAAATAAGAAAAAGGTATTCACAATAACTTCTGCTTCAATGGAAACACTGCTATACCTATAAACAAATAAACCATAACATTTGGCACAAGAGGGGCCCAGGACTGGAATAGCAGGAATGTTGCAGATCAAGATTAATGTGCATTGGCAGAGCTATGCAGAGGAACATGCACGGCACCTGTCTCCATGGTGCCTGTCTTGAGCTAATAACATTAATCTCCTGGTTTCATAACCACAGTATTCAAACTTACATTTTAAAACAATACCTTGTAGATTGTAATGCAAATTATTTTGTGGGAAATTTTGCTGAGAAGAAAAAACATGCATATATGTAACAAGCCAGCTCAATAAGAAAGTAATATCTATCTATAAATGTGTTCATAGGGAAAGGATCTTACCTATTCTTAGGAATATATATATGTGTATGTGTAAAACTATGTATGTTCTATAGGTGTTGATAATAGGATAAGCATTAAAAAGTGTGACAAGAGAGATGAGGACTTTTTACAATCTCAGTCACCTGAGGTGCTGCATAGTTCCTCTCAGAAACCTTTCTCATCTTCTGCCTAAAACCACAGAATGGTTGCAGCGTGGATTTAAGACAGAAATCCCCAGCCTGGATGGGATGCTGGAGAATCTGAAGCCTTGTTTACAGATATCAGCAATAGGCATCTGATTAGTTAGATGCCATTACGTTATTCAACCACCCTTAAATAACTATTACACTGTTTCAGCCACTAATCCTTTCTGAGAAAGACAAGTAAGAAAGCACTAATTAGGTGACCATTACATGCGTACTATACTTTCTTTAGGACTGAATGTACGGGAGGTTTTGCTGTGCTGTATTCCTTCCTGAAATATTCCTCACTAAGCCCTAAGTCTATTAATGTCAAAACTCCTACTAATTTTAGTGGGTCTAGGAACAAACTTTCTTTTTTCACCAGCTAAAAACAACTCCCTCAAAAAGATAGGGAAGAGAGTAGGTACAGGATGTTGTAGCCACGTCTCATATTAGGCTAATACTGTATTTTCACGTTGCCATCACGTTTTGTCTTGAAGACAATAAAGAATATTTACAAATATTCAAATCCCAATGAACTCCTCCCTCTTATATAAAATATATTCCAAGGAAAACAGTACCTTTAACTGTTGGAAGGGTATGTCAAGCCTGAAAACTTTTTCATTTCTTTTAAAACTCATGCAGAAAATTTCTGGACAAACTATCAGAGATAATTTATCTTATTTAGGCATAATGGACTCAATATACCCTGTAGTGAGAATAGTAGAACAGTCTATCACTGAAAGACCATATTAAATATTGTATGTGTTTTTAGAATACCCACGTAAAATATGAAATAATTTTACAGATAATAGGAAGTTCCTACTTTTGCTGTTTTCTCTTGGAAAAACAGCAGATGTGCAACTGCTCTAGAAACAGTGGAAAGTGTCCTGGTATGCCAGAGGAGTGTCCTCAGCCCAGTGACACCCACTAGATGGGGGTATTTCCATAGGATGCTCCTGGATGTGCTGGCCTCCCCAGCAGTGTTCAGTGCACCCACTGTACCAACACCAGCTCATATCCACATTTCAGATTCTCGAGTTTTGGATAGAATCAGAGTTAACTTGTTATAAATACTACTTCAGAGCAGTAACATGCAGTTTGGGACACCCTGGGAGATTTTCTCTTTAAAGAGCAGCAGATCCAAATAATTTTTTTACATCAGAAAGAACTGATGAACATGTGCCTGTGCACACACACACACACAAACACATACATACTTGCACACATAGATGTATTCAAGAGCCTAAATGGAGTACAGATCCTGCTGCTTCTTAGCTGGAGTAAGCGCTTCTAAAGCCTTTAACAGTTAGGCAACTCAGACGTGCAAGACTTTGGGTACAGAATAATTTTTCAGTGGCCCTTATGTGTTTGGTATTAGTTAAACTCAATTACAATTTTTAAAAATATTTCAGGTTTGCTTGAAAATCAGACACTTTGATTTCATTTATGTGTGTGCTTATGTGTATGTGGTGCGCAAAAGACTGCACAATGAGTGAGAGACATCTAGTGTATTAAACAGTCATCAGTTACAGTGAAAAAGGCACCAGAATGCATTAATGCTGTTTGCTTTTTGTAATTTCAGTGGTCTGATTTTCCAGGACTCCTTAGTACAAGCTACAGAGATCAACTAACCATGGTGATTACCAACCAGCCACAAGAAGCATGGCTTCTCCTATCTGGTACTCCTAGTTCTTCGGAAAGCAATATTCACCCTCAGTTCAAATCTTCCATGGCTCACTTTCTCCTGTATGTGTTCAGCTGGCTGATGTGACTATGTGCAAGACTCTTTACTGCAGCCCAGTATTTTTTTTCAGTCTGTAAGAATCTGGTCAGTACTTCCTATGTAATGGGGTCCACAAAGAACAAGGAGTTACAGAAATGCTGAGCTTTATGAGGTCCTATTTTATGTATAGGTGTTAACTTCAGAAATGGAAGTATCCCTTATTTTCACCCTATGTTGTACAGGCTTGGAAAGCTTTGGGGATCAGCTAGATCCACTCACTTTCTGCTTGCAAGCATCATAGAATCATAGAATTATTTAAGTTGAAAAAGACCTTTAAGATCATTGAGTCCAACCATAAACCTAATATTGCCAAGTCCACCACTAAACCATGTCCCTAAGTGCCACATCTACACGTCTTTTAAATACCTCCAGAGGTAGTGACTCAATCACTTCTGTGGGCAGCCTGTTCCAGCGCTTGATAACCCTTTCAGTGAAGAAGTTTTTCCTAATATCCAATCCAAACCTCCACTGGCACAACTTGAGGCTGTTTCCTCTTGTCCTCTCACTTGCTACTTGGGAAGAGAGACCAACACCCACCTTACTTCAACCTGCTTTCAGGGAGTTGTAAAGAGTGGTAAGGTCTCCCCTGAGCCTCCTTTTCTCCACACTAAACACCATATAGTCATGATTTTGAAAGATTTCTGTGTTCTTTTACCAGTATTTCATCTGCTCTCTCCCACTCTCAACCTCTCTGTGTTCCTAAATAACTGAAGAACTAGCTGTCTGGTATTTTTTGAAATCACTTACAATTAAAATGGTCTTTCCATGAACCTCAGGGAAACCAGGTTGTATATGAACTCCACAGGTCCTGTATGAACTTCATACACTCCACAGCACAAAACAGATTCCAGAGACCTAGGAAATCATCACACATACCACTGAGCTGAATCACTGTATAAATGTTATCTTCGTTAACTATTTATTCTCTTACGCCTACAGGCTGGATAAGAGCACAAGAACCCACACCTCACTATCAACAGGGCCACACTGCTCTTTTTTTTGTCTCACCTCTTTTCCATTGCACTGATAACTGTGGATTTTTGCCAGCTGCAAGGAGTTCTTGGCTGGCATTTGAGAAATAACTTGGCTGGTGGCTGAGAAAAGTATGTAGGGATGATCCACCAGAACAAATTAACTCCTTGATCCCTGCTATATTTCTTTGACACAGCTAGCTTTCTTTTAAGTATTAGGTGCTATTCAAATTCTCTGAAGTGCCTTCCTTTGTCCCCCTCCTAAGTTGTTTATTCAGAAGTATTTCAAATGGCAAACTAGGGGCATTCATTAAACTAGAGTGTATAACATATGGGAAAAACAATTTACAGCCCCATCTCATTACTTGTATACACCATGAGTAAGAAAACTGACAATTTATCCACAGCCGGCAGTTCTCCTGAAATAAACCATCAGTCAGTAGTTGATGCAAGCTTAATTCTTAACAGCTTTCCTGCATCAGTGATATAATCCAGTGGAACTGCCAGAAAAAGTTGTCCAAGACAAGCTAAATCAAATTTTTATTATAAGGCAAGATACTTTTTGCAAAATCATATTTTCAGAGAAGTGTTTGCCCAGTCTCTTTGTTTATCAGCAAATAGATATTTCTTCAAACTGTAACATCCCATTAACTTAAAAAACCACTAGTGTATTCGAAGTGTTGTGGGGAACATCTTATATCTTAGTTTGAGTACACATCATTGCAAGAAAATAATCAGAAACTCCATTTAAAAAGTTGTTCTTGACACTTACATGGTGTTACATGTCCTTTAAAAAAATGCCTAAATTAACTTCATGCACACGCAATGTTGATATCCCTTCTCAAATATGCAAAGTGAAAGCCTTCCAAAGACTGAAATACCATTGGTGAAAGCTTGCTATTAAGTAGGTAGACAGTATTAGATAAAAACTACAAACCAGATCATTATAACCACAGTCCAGTGGCTGTGACCGACGGAAAATGGTTAGCACCATGGGAGAGGCGGGATGGCAGTTCATCAGTCTTTACCTTAAAGCAATGATGAGTGTGTGCATGATGCAGACTCCCGGATGCTGTGCATCCCTCTGAGATGTGCTGAGGCATCAGGGAGCTCACCCTTGCAGTACAACGGAGGTTACAGAATCCCTTAGATTAAAAACCACTTTTGTTTTCCAGTCCTATAGGGCTGAAAAGAGAATGATGCACAGGTAGTTGAGAATCTAGCCCAAACCAGTATATGAAATTATACAGACAACACTAAAGACAGTAATTTCTAATGATTCATTTTTAACTCTGTCATTTACAACAAAATATTAGTCACTAGAAAATGCTTTTGTTACAGCTTTGCTGTGTTCCACACTGCAAATATGACCCTCTCTTATCTCTTATCTTTTTATAAAAATGCTAACAGTATCATGGTTTGTGTTGTTCAACAGCAATTCTCATTTTCACAGTTCCTTATCACACAAACACATCTTTTTGCTTCCACATCATTCCCACCACGGGGTGGTGGTGGGGGGTGGACATACAGACCAGTTTTAATCAAACAAGCACAAAGCCTACAACAACTATTTTGACTGTCATTTAAAAGCCAACCTCGCCAGCTGAATAGCTGTAGAGATACCTGTCACATTAGATCAGTCAGACCCAGTTCTGACCCAGGCTTAGGTCCAGGAATGAGCTCAGTGTGCTCCACTGATCAGTCTTCAGCCCAGCCTTCCTACCCTAATTTCAGAGACATCTGTCCATGCCAGCCCAAGCCCTGAAAGGGAATCTCAAAAGAAACAAGAGGAAGGCTGTAACTGAAATCAGTACCAAGAGCTTGCATGTTTCTTAGTTTTCACATCAACTTCAGAATATCTCAGATAAAGAACTAGATGCCACACCGGTGAAAATTAATTAATTAGGGGAGCAGGAAGGAGGGAAACTGCAAGCTGATTTTTAGGCAAGTCTGAAAGAGAAGGCCAACTCTGGACCAGCTGACTAATGTCAGCAGAGATCTTCCCTGGGGGCAGCCATAGCATGATGCCAAGGGAATAAAAGCAGAGACTTGCACAGGGGTATTAGGGTGGCCACAACAAAGAAAGCTTTGAAAGAAGATGATGGTCTGTCCCTTACCCAGCCTGGCTCCTAGGTGCTAGGCAGCTTGTTTGACCACAACAAGAAGGGTGTGACCCAGAAGAATTCAGAAATCATGTGAAATCTGGCCTCTACCAGATTGCATGGCATTGCCCTAAAAAGGCTTTCAACAGCGCTGTCTGTACCAGGGTTGTCTCCTAACCCCAAGGTAGGGTACACAAATCAAAGATCCTCAGTAACTGATACTCTCCATAAGGGACAAGGATATAACCTGTAGCCTATTTGCAGAAAGACATTCAAAAGTGCTGAAATAAAAAGTATGCTCTTGGAAGACTAACTCACTTCTAAAAGCCAGAGAATTCACATTATTCAAAAACTGAAGGGCTTCATAGGTGAAAAGAATGCGATTTGAGTCACTGTCCCAGTAAATGATTCACTCATCCTGAGCAAACCCACAATGCAGATGAGTCCTTTATTGCACTGTCTCCGTGTAGGTGTCTCACATCTGCTCTGCACCCATTATCTCATCTCATTAGAGCATGATCTAAAAAGTTATCATGACTTATTTTGCTGCAGGCTGACAACCATGCTGATTCATTAGTTTATTTTAAAGTATGACTGATAGTTGTATGTCTGTGTTCAAATCAGTCATTGATTGCCTGGCTGTGTAGGACACATCATTAATGTTTCCTCAGCTCCCCTACATTCTGTCTTTGTTACTTTGCACAAATGGTAATTTGTTTTATCCATTCATTCATTTTGGGCAAATTATGGCTGTTTCTTCCTCTCTCGCATAAGACCATATTAAAGTGGCCATTGTTAATGCTTTTGAGAAGTTCTTGATGAATTTTAGTTGAAATGAGTATATTCTTTTCTTTCAATAATTGCTCTCTTTCCACAACTTGTACTTTCAATTCCAGTTGTTCCCTACAGCTAATGAACATGTTGCTTTTCTGCAGGCACTGTGATTTTATTGTTTTTTCTTTGTTTAAAGCTCAGCACATCATCCATCTTTTTTTATTCTTTCTGACAGCCTGTTCCTAAATGATAAATTTGGTGATATGATGTAAACATCTTCCAACTATTCTTTCTTTTTCTACCTTTGCACAGTATACAATCAGCAATGGGAATATATCTTCAGGGCTTGCAGCCTTCTGGAAAGTCGTATTTCTGTAACTTTCAGATTAAGTGAAAAAGCTAAATGCTTATCAATAATGCTTTTTAACAATCTGTGATCCTCTTCAACTGTTGCCATGCAGCCACACATCTATTGATAACATGTATGGCACCTGGCAACAATGGCAAATCGCTCCTCCTCCATTCGAGCTGCTTTGGTGTCACCACTCTGCCACTCCTTCCAGCTGCTGTGTTGCACCATCTGCTGTTTGTAAACCATCTCCTTTTAGTGCTTATTTGTACTTTCTGATGGTTAGTTTTAACAGCGTTTTATGGGCAATGACAACCTTCATGTTCTGGGAGGTCTTGTCCTGATTGCTTTCATGGTACCAGTTTGCTGTTCATTTTCACAGTTCTTGCAGCAATGCAGCAATTCTTGTTGCCATTGCTATCCATATGCCACTCTTCTAGCACAGTTTACCTCTCCTTTGGGTCATTTGTGATGTTAATGTCACCAAGATTTTATTTTGTATGGGGCTGATGACTCCTGTTCCTAAAATGTGACCACAAAAATTTATTTGCACTCCACAGTACCACTCTGGCCCTCTAGTATTTAAATACTTGAAAATAACTTGCAAAACAAAGTACTTGCTGTAATCTTCATAGTTTGGGCATTGCCTCTGCTCCCAGATCCTTTCTGATTCTTAAATAACATAGGATTCAGGCCTCCATCAAAAGTAGAATCCTCCCTTGCATTGAAGAACACAGAAGTATTTGATTTTTTTTAAATCAAGGTGCTTATTAAAACTTTTCCATGTAGATGACCTAGTCCCAGTGCTGTTATTTTAGTAGGTTTATGTTTTATTATGTAAACAATAAAAATTTAGTTTCAAAATCTGGAAGAGATATCACAGTCCATTACTTTAAATTTTAAGATATCCTTAATTTAAAAGAAAACTGTTTAAAAATATTTTGTGTGCATACAAATTTTGTATTAAAGCTAAATAATAATAATAATAGCCCCAACAGATTGCAGATGATGTGAATTTAGAGGGATATGCAGTAATGTTTTTTTCAGATTATATTCCATATGGATTATGAACTTTGCCTTTCATAGTTTAATAGGAATTTAAGTATCTTGCCAGAGAATATTGGAAAAAAAGCTAGAAAATAGCAGCTGAATACACATTCAAGACAGCATGCTGGTTTGAGCTCTTTTATCTTATTTCAGAAAGTACATCTCAGAATATTTATGATTGTTGCCAGCTCCTGCAATTATTTGTTACTGGTTTTGCAAGAGGGTTGGAGCCAATGATGCCAGAACTGATGCCTCCTCCCAAATGCCGCTTTTTAGTGGAATCTCACTCAGATGTCTCCCATGCTTGGGGATGAGCAGCAACTGAAATGCTGCAGGAGAGAGGCAGATCTCTCCAGGGCAGCAGGCAAGTGGAGGGTGCAGTAGGACATGCAGGGAGGGACACAGGGAGGGGGTCTCCCAAATCTTAATGGTCTGTGAGGGGGCTACCAGGGTCCACCACCTTTTCCTTTTCCTAAGCCCTTCCTGTGCCCTCAAATGTGAGAACTTGAATCATTGGTGATCATTTCTCATCAGAAAAGAAAAATTGCAAGAGAAATTGAGTGAACAGGTTTCCACATAGGAATCCTTGTTCTGTTGGCTTCAACAACCACCTTGAAAAGCAGATGATGTGGGGAAATAGTATGCTAAAGTAAAAAAATATACCCATGAAAAAAATGGATCATATAATGATTCATAAGCTCAAGTAAGGCAAGATACACCTATTTTTTCTTAATGAAATACATTTCTTTGTTCTGGATCATTCAACAGGTTTTTCTTGTGTACTTTAACAAGGACCATATGCAAGTTAAATATCAGTGTATCAATGACTTTGTACTTGCACTAGCATCTTTGATGATACACACTCAGCTGAGAATACTAGCTAGTCCCAGTTTGAGCAAATGGATTAGAGCATCTTTAATTTATGAATTTTAAAAGTCAGATCTTTCCAAATGAAGGATTCATGTGTTTTTGTAGCCTCAGGGAAGCAGCCAGCTGTGAATGGCTAACCTTTATTGTGGGATTTCTGTTCTCTTATATTTAATACACAAACTTATTCACCATAACAATCACTAAAAACTGTGGCATGAAACAGTAAAAAAAAAAAAAAAAGTCAGCAATACCCATCCTTGAAGGAATATTAGTGCAAGCAAACTTCAATTCTGTAATGGAAAGATGTACAAAAGACCACAGTTCAGAATGGCAGGCAATTTTAAAACTGGAAATATTGGAGCTGTTCTTCTTACATGGATATAAATAATGATAAATCTGTTAAAATCTGCAAAAGTAAAGTATAATGCCCAATTTTAGCTTGAATTCTGTTCTGCCTTTTTTGAAATAAATAAATCATAATGCCCTGTGATATTAGATACACAGGCACAGGGGAAATACATTCATAAGATATACTTAGAATAGGAAATGGAAAATCAGAATATAGGAATGACTGAATTTCTTATTAGGTTTTATCACAGTTTGCATTTTTCTTTATTTTGAAATGATAATGACATTAAACTAAGTCTACATACTAAACCAGAAAATGATGAATAATGATGCTCACTTATAATGTACTATTTAGAGAGACTGTAAATCTGGTAGAGAAAGACTATATACGTTACAGAAGACAAATTACCTTGTTAGGTCTTAATCAATTATACCTGATGTTTTTGATGACGTTTTAATATACAGTTTTGTATTTCTCCTGACCTCATACATGTTTAAGATATGTGGCTAAACACCATCTAGCATAACACTGACATAGCTTCACTAAATCTACAAGAGGGAAGATTGGATTGCTTGCATGATTGGCAGATCCTTAGAGAACCTGCTGGCTAGTGAGTCATCTATGAAATTGCTGCTGCTGCCAAGCTGTGAACTTCATGTGTATTTTGTTACCGCTTACTTGTTTATCATTTTGAGAAAGGCTTGAGGAATAAATGGTTGTGTGATCTTTGGGGGATTTCTTGAATGCCTAGAATCTGCAAAGATCAAAGTAGACAGTTGATATATGATCTATAAAGTTTTCCTAACACAACTATTATCTTTGTGGGTTTTGGTAGCAGCAAGTGCAATTTATAGCATAAAAGAGGAGAAAACTGGCCAATGTATGACACACATTCTTGGGCAAGGGATGAAAAAATTTTTATCCCCATACACAATCAAAGCACTATTACACATTAGATTCTCTATACTTTGTTAAAATAAGAGGCAAGCAAATAATTTTTTCCTCAAATTAAATGCCTCTTTTTGTGTATTACATGTATGATAAAAGTTCTCCATTTCTCACTGTGCATTTGGTTCTTTCTTCTCCTATGTCCTTTATTCCATGCAAGCACATTTTCTATTTCCATTCTCTTTTAAACTAGCTTCAGGTTTCCCTTCCCCCAGTCATCTGCTTTTCTGAACTAGCTTTTTTGATTCCCTGCTAAAGCTTCACTGTTTTGTCCATGTGACTTTTTTTCATACAAGCACTCCCAAGCACTTTTTCTCTGCAGCTCTTCCTTCACACTGCTTCTCTCTTCCCATGTCCCAAGCCAGGCTTCTCACTATCACTTCAAAAACCATCCCTACTGCTCTAGAGGTTATCTTTTCAATCCTCCTTGTATGGAGTTCCTGTCTACCTTACTTCAGCCCACTTCATCTCTTACTACACTTGGTTCTTTCTCTTGCAGGCATCTTCATGAGTTACGGTTGGCCCAATTTCACAGCAGCTCTTTGCCCATTTCTTGATTCTTTTGTCCCAACTCTCACATATACATGTTATGTTTGCCTATAGTACAATTTCAAGAAGCAGGCTAGGGGAACTGGAGCTAGGAGATGAGATCTGTACCAAGACTTAGGTCACCCCTAACTTCAGGTTATGAAGTGCTGGAGCTAACAGGCCTGGTCACCAAGTAATGTCATGGAATAGACTAAAAAAATTTGACTCTAGGATGGCTTCTCTCTACAGATATCACCTCTGAGCAAAAGGGAACCTGCTTCCCTATGCTAACCAGGCCCTACAATACAATGGTGGCCTGGAAGGATCCCCTCTGATAATGAAAGAATGGCTTAATATTGCTTGATACCCAGCCCTCTTGCTTTTTGGAACTGGTAGCAACAAAGCAATCAACTATCTATCAATTACAAACTGAGTGGAAACATTGATTCATTTCATATGAATCTCTAAAAACTTTCAACCATTACTTACTGATCTGAAATACACTCTAAAAAAGATCAGGAGATAGAGGTTCTGTATTTCAATCCCAGTTTTCTTAACCACCAAGTCTTAAAAACATGAAATACTATGACAGTCCTCATAAGAGTGTTTGTAGTTATGAATTGTCAGCTGTCACTCTCCCCGCTCCCCAGGAAAAATGTATGTGCACACTTCCATGAAAAGAATTTACATTTTCATTTATTAGACAATGTTGCACTTCCTGGATAGTTAGAATAATTTGGCATGCAGAAATTTTGAAGTGTAATTTGATTGTATAGAATCATAAAATCATTTAGGTTGGAAAAGACCTATAAGATCATCAGGTCCAACCGTAAAGCTAACACTGCCAAGTCCACCATTAAACCATGTCCTTAAGTGCCACATCTACATGTCTGAATGCACATGGACAATACATTTGGGTAACAAAAAGATTTCCATCCACTGCCATAGATTTATGGATTACAAATAGAAATAAATACTTTCTTATAACTTTCAGAACTTATTGCCACAAGTCATTATTTTTAAACAGAGCCAATGGCTCGGAGTGGCATTTAAAGTATCTAGGACATTGTGAGAGATGACTTGTAAAAACAGGCCCTGAAAGAAACAGGCCTGTGAGAAACAAGGACTGAGAAAAACAGCCTGAGAAGGTGATAAAGGTTAGCGGGGGGAGTGGAGGCCCTCCGAGCTGAAGAATGTCTCAAACACTTGCAAGTAACGAAACTACAGTCATGGGGTGGATAGTGTGGAAGTCGAAGCTGATAAGGCTGCCCCAATAACACAGGATGCAGCTGGAGGGGGGAGCCCTGTGGAGACAGGACAGTTCTGCTCTGGGGCACCTGGTCAAGTTCCAAGGCCCATCTGTCTGGTGAATGACCTTTGCTTCATTATCCACGAAATGCATGTTAAAGTTAACACCCTGAATATGCTAACGAAGACTAACAAGATCATGCTAATTACATCATCCCATGAAACACCTTACCCTCCCCATCCATGGGATACGTAGGTATGTGGGTCGACCTAGGGGACGGACCCCAGGAAAGTGGGTATAAATCGAGGCGGGGCAAGGGGTGGGGGGTGCCCTGAGAGTGAAGTGAAGCGAAGGAGACTGATGCCTCCTGGAACCCTCGCTGGTGGGATCGACACAGGAACCCAGACTAGTGATCTCTATTCCTCTGTTCTCTCCATCTCCCTCCTTTCCTTTTTCCCCTTTTCCTTCACTACCATTAAGAAACGCAAGGCATGCTGTATTGCTTGCCACAACCCGTTATATAGTTAGCCAATTATCGTGTATCCAATCAGTACATTGTGGGAAGTTAATAACTGTTTGGACTTTGAGACTTGTCTCACCATTGTCCACTCCATTGGGGATTTATGAATCTGAGTCACTTGTCTCCCTCGTCTGAGTGGGACATGACAGACGTGTACTAGAATACAGCCATTTGCCTAAGTACATAATCTGCACACAGAAAAGAGTCCTTACCAGGCTTTGCAGTTTGCGTAAATCAAAGCAAATTCAATATGCTGTATTTCCGTGGTCTGGAAAGCAGATACAGTTCAGAGGTTTTATCTGGTTTCTTGTCACAGCTCTAATAACATCTGATAGGTGACTCACTGCTCCATCCGCTCTGGTCATGAGTAACCAGGACAATACAAGGCACACTAAAAAAAAAAAAAGGCATTGTTGATTAGTTAGGTCTTCAACAGTTAAAACCCGGAGTACCTTAAAAGGAAAATACAGTCCACAAAGCAATAAAAATGAGATCAAAGTATGTTCATATTTCAAATGCATAGCTGCTATCTTGCTAAATAATGTGCCATTAAAACTGAACAATATTTGTATTTGCATAATTCTATTTTTCCTGAGTAAAGTACAGCTGCCACATGATGACTGTGTTTGAAAAGACTGTTAAGGATTTACTGTGTGCTGATAGGTCAATATCTCATAAGTCCTTAACATATGATAATCTAACTTCTAGAAAACTTTACAATCATCTGTGAGAAGGCCAAAAGGAGGTAATAGAGCTCCACTCTAAACTGCAGCTATGAAGATAAAACTAATACAAGTCCCTTTCTTTAAGAAAATAAAATTGAGCAAACCAAAAATCTCTTCTTCAATCTGTTAAAGAAAAGCCCACAAGGTGTTCACCTACACGTGAACGTTACTCTGGTTCTGACAAGGCATGAAGTTAAATACAGTAACTGTTCATAATCAAATCTATGTGTGATACTCTTGCATTTCATAAACAAGGTCTTACTACTTTGTGATTTAATCAACTTGAAGAGCAAGTTAAACTAGAAGGAGGCACAGTTATTTCTAAAAAGTATTAAATTAGGAATTTTTCAGGACCTGTAATTCCAGGAAAACTCTGTCTGTTGGTGTTCTTCTCATTGCAGTCAGGTTTCTCCCAAATATATGTTAGCATTTCACTGTCCTTAATACCTATTTACCTGAGCAAGACCTGACAAAACTATGATTATTAAATGATTCCACTCGAATTAATGGTTGGACTAGATGATCTTCAAGGTCTTTTCCAACCTTGATGATTCTGTGATTCTGTGAATTGCTTTGAAATTGCTAATTCTTTCCCAAATCTTTCCTAAAGCTCCTAGATCTCAGCTAAAAATTTTATGTATGTTTAATACATAAAAATGGCCAGAAAGTTAAACACTGAGCTGACGCAGCAAAATAACTCTGTGGTTTTATATACTTAAAGTTATTCAGTCCTGACATTTATAAGTTTCCATACTGTAAAACCTCATGTGAGTAGAAAAATATTTGTACTACAACTCAGAGCTTTGTAAATCCAAACAATCTGAAAAAACAAATGACCAGTAAAAAGAGCAAGCAATCAATACTGTTATCACATCTTGATCTGTCTGGATAGTGTCTCTGCCATGGAAAACCCCTAACTGATAGTGTACTAATGAATCAATCGGTTTCACCAGGGAATTAAACTTACTGCTGACATGCTAAACAATATTTTTAAAGACTGTAGCATTGATACATAAATTCACTGTAGACCATAAGCATTTGGTTTGTCACTTGTTGCTATTCCACTTCATCAGTTAGCTGTGCTGAGCTTGATTTGCCCTTGGCTGCTGTCACACCTGGCCTTTCAAGCCGCTGTTAGCAGGGACTCATTGGTACAACAGTCTCCTGCTGGATGTCAACTATGATCCTCCACTGACCACCCGTCACTGAGCTGGCCAGCTTTCAGTGAGACACCTACCAAAACCATCATGGGCCAACAGCCACAAATGGGTACTTCGGTGTAGGTGTCCTGCATACCTGGGGAGTAAGGGAAAGGAGCACTGCAAGAAGTAAGGGGAGTAAAGGGGAATTCTCTCTGCAGATGACAGGGTCAGCCTGGCAGCAGGACGATCCCTTAGAGGTATCAGCCTCAGAAGCCCCCCCAGCCTGACCCCAGCCCTGTGGTGCAGCCTCTGTGGGGAAAGTCACATGAACAGCCCAGACACATATGGCTTAAAATGGTAGAAACTGCAAATTTCACTGCTGTTAATTCCCTCTCTTAACTCTGCTCTCCCTCTCTCATGCTCTCCTTACCCCTTCAGCAGGGAATTTAGGCTTTCAGTTCCTGGAATTTTTGCCTGCTGGTGACAGATTTTGTCTTTGTTGTACAGATATTTGATGTTGTTTATACTTGCATACTTCGGAGGGCTGCCTTTTCATAGTATAGGTTGTTTATTAGTCAGACATCTTGCTATTCTTTTTTTTTCTGCAGCTAATTGATTGATTGTTTGCAATACAATTGTTGGAAAGGGAAAAGAACTCAATTCGTAAATGAACATGCAAAGTAACAGATGTTTGAAACACAGAAAACAATATAATATACTGCCTTTAAATGAATAAACAATGTGTGGGAAAAAATAAACCAAACATGCACAACTCCCTACCCTGCTGCTTTCAGGAATATGGTCTTTTGTCTCAAAACTCATCCAACCAGAAGGTGGTTTCTATTCTCCAGAATCACTGATTCAGATGATGTCTGCCTTTGACAAGAGTGCATTCACCATGATGGGGGGCCATTTTTGCCTCAAATCCACCTTAAGGGTTTTGTATTAAGGCTGACCTAAATCTTACAAATGTTTTTCATGTAATATTGCTGGGATATGCTTTTCCTAACTATGTCTTCAGCTAAAATTATTCCATCTTATGATGTCCTTTCTAAATTAATAAATTAATGGCTAAGAATAAATTATAGCTTGGCAAAAAGATCATATGTGTTTTTGTGTAATGTAGGTTTTCTGTGTAATATATGTGTTCAGGAAGAGATGCGCTAGCTCTGTTTGTCTTAGAAAAATATCAGCTCTCTGGGCTGCACCTTAGATATGAAAATTTTTTACAGTCCAAAACATATTCTCTGTTTTTTACATAACAACATTTTAAACAAGACTTTGCACCAGTCCAACATAAGAACATACTATCCATAGTTAATTCTGTGTCCACAGAAGCACACTTTTAAACAGAAGCAGTATTTTCAATACAGACATGGCTTGTTTTCTACTGTAAAAATGCAGTAGAGATAACCTGATTATAGGGTTCTGTTACATTAAACACAGATGAATTTTAATCTTTTTCGATTTTTTTTTGCCACTGTTGCTTTAATCACACAAAATAAAATTGGTACAGCAAATGACCAGAAGAGGTGATCAATACTACAAGCTCCTTCTAATCCTCAGTAATTTTATTTAAACAGAGAGTGTAAGTCCCACTGAAGTTTATGAGAATTTTTCCACTAACTTCAGTAGGAGATAATCTAGGTTTAGCATTTTCAGTATAAGTAATTAAAGTACCTAAGGCCCTCATCTAGGTTGTATGTCAGTATAATTATACAAGTGTAGCTATTTTCTGCACTATTGTATACAGCTATAAGGGTGTATTTTCTACATGGGCATTCAAATTCTGCTGAAAGAAAAAAAAACAGTAACAGCTCTCATGTTAGCTGCATGCTTAACTGTAAATCAAAAAGTATCTGGGCACTAGAACAGGAGTACAGCTTTGGAGGTTTGTAGTAATGCAACCATATTAGAATAAATGTGCACCCCAAATTTTTCCATGTAGATAAATCCTTTTGCATAGGCAGTCAGGACTGAGCCAAGAAAGAAGATAAAGATTAGTCATTACAAATCCTAAGTTTTAGGTGCACTACCATCTATGACAATTTTTCCCTCTTAGTTTGCAGCATCCCTATACCAGCAGATCAAGTGATACTGAGGGGAAAACACCTCGCTCCAAATACAGGGAAGAACCTAATCATGCCAGGAATCACGTCAGGCTGCTGGCATAGTACCATGCCCTAATGTATATACCTGCCTTTCAGTAAGGCTAATGAGCTCAGGCACAACACAGGGTCACTGTGAACTAGACCTGATTCATGTCTCGCCAGCTCAACATATGAGCAAGGCACACCACCCCCGTGCCCATGGCTGTGTTCCTCCAGACACAGTTACAGGTGCAGGGGACTCCAGCAGCTCCAAAGCAAAGTGCAAATCTAAGCAGGTGCTCTAGGGTGCTGCAGGTTGAGCTTAGAAGACATCATCTGGCTCACCTGGCTATAATCATAGTCTGTCTAAAGCCTTGTGAGCACAAAGAAGTTATTATGAAGTAAACCAAGGTGACAGCAGAAAACCAGAAGAGCTGCTCTGCACTGGCTTCAGGTGCAGATCTTCCATTCTGGGACAAAAGTGCACCCTCACTACTCAGCTCAATCCCCATCCAAAGAAAGCTCAGTCGAAAGGAGCTAGGAAAACTGAGTTCAGGTATGTGAAAACAGAGTAACTATGATTGCATTGTAAGCTTATTCCACAGTACTTCCCCATACTGAAAGATGAATGTAGTCTTAATCCACTGCAACAATACCAAATAGTGTATGCCGCAGCATCTCATTAATTGGTCAAACAATGCATGACTTGATATCCTGTCAGCCCTGCCAATGTCAGGGTTGGCTTTTTTAAACCACTTTCATCAAAGGCAGCATGGGAGGGTCTTGCCAAGCCAGAGTTCGGGACTATGGCCCTCATCTTACTGCAAGAGAGGGAGACTTTAGTTCTTTAGACCCACCTCTTCTAAAGTATTTAAGTAATTAACACTTACATATGTTTAGATTGTCTTGAAAATTGGTTTGAGGCCCAAATTTACAAAGATATTACAAGGAAGTGTCTAGTTTCTATTCCATTTCCTTGGGAGTTCGATGACTAAATACCTTTAGGAATTTGGGCCTCAGGTCTTTTTTTAAAATGTTTTCATTGTGTCAGATCTAACATTCAGTTACTCATCAAAGCGAAGAAAATTAAAATTCTAAATGTTACTTAAGTGTCACCTGTACATTGTCAATATTATTATGCTGATTTAAGGCAGTGGATGAACTGGAAACCTAACTATTAAAGAACAGAGGTGGAAAAGAGGAGTGTGTTGCCTAAACATTTCTCTGCCAGTACAGAATTGTTTCAATTGCCATACTTCCTGCAATGTAATGGAACACAGTTAAACTACTAATTCATTCCAGATAATTCCTAACATTCTTTATTACTTAAATTGTGTAGTCAAGAGATTTACGTTTTAAAAAAATGAAACTATTGTACCAATAAAGCAAGATTCACGGTGTGTCCAGAATGAAACCTTCTGTGGCATTCAACAGAAGTATGATGTGCTGAGGGAAGGGTTTCCCTGTGGGGACATGGGGGCCTTCCCATCTCCACTGCTCTCTGCTGCATTTCTGCTAGCATTCAGAGCTGACTGGAGCTGCCTTAGGCTGCCAGTAATACTGGATTTTATATTGGTGATTACTGTAATAATGCACTTGCAGGAAATGTTCAGGACTTAAATAGTTTCTGCAAAAATACTTTACTCGCTGTTACCTCTCACCCAGGCTCCAAAATAAAATGAGACTTACAGGTCAGTTCTCTCTTGGCACAACAATGTTGCTCCGGAGCAGCGAGCTGACTGCAGCAAAAACTGTCCATCAAATTCTTGGGGTGTTGCATGAAGAGGAAAAATAATGTGGAAAGTGGGGAAGATGCAAACATATACAACATGATGATGATGATGTCTGAAACTTTTTACAAAAAAGTTTGAAAGGAAACAATCAGGGAGAGCAGGGTGCTGGCCAGCCAGATTTGGAATGTGTCACCTCTTAGAGACCTGGCTGATCCTCAGAGCTGAAAACATCTCTTGAAAAACTTCGCTGAAGACTGGGAAGCAGAATACATAACAGACATGTCAAGCAGCTTCCTCCATCGTCTTCGCATTAAACCTGTTCAAAAAATTAACAGCAGGAAGGTCCCGGGTCTGAACGGGAAAGTCGCACTGCTCCTCCGCTGAGCATCTCTCCCCACCTCCCTCAGCCTCTCCCACTCCCTCAGCCTCTCTCCCCTCTGTCCTTCCCGCTCCCCCAGGCCCCGCGCCTTGCTTTGCCTCCCTCAGGCCCAGGGCCGCGGGCTCCAGGGGGGCTGCGGGGGCCGGGCCGGCGCTGTGGAGCCGGCGGGGGGCTGCGGGGGCCGGGCCAGGCCGATGTGGGCCGGCGGGAGGCTGCGGAGCCGCCCGCTGCCGCCCCGCCCCACCCCACCTCCGCGCCGCCAGCCCGCACCGCCGAGGGGCAGCGGCGGGAGCGGCGCCACCGGGATGCGGCGGGGAGCGGGGCCGGGGCGGCGATGGCCGCTGCTGGCGGCCCTGCTGGCGGCCCTGTGCTGCGCCGCGGCGGGGGGCGGCGGGCGGCGGCGGGCGGCCAGCCTGGGCGAGATGCTGCGGGAGGTGGAGGCGCTGATGGAGGACACGCAGCACAAGCTGCGCAACGCCGTGCAAGAGGTGAGGGGGGCGGTCGGGGGGGACCCTGCGGGGTTGGGGGGCTGTGGGGGAATCCCTCCCTCCCCCCCGGCCGGGCCGGGCCGGGCCGCGCCGCACCTGCGAGCAGCGCCGCGCGGCGGGAGCCTCTTCCCGCCTTCGCCCACAGCCGCATCCCCGCGCGCGCGCCGTGAGGGGCCGCTGCGCGCGGATCCCCTCAGCTCGGCGGCCGCCGCCCCCCGCCCGCGCGGAGCGGCCGCCCTCCGCAGGCCGCGGGCGCAGGTGGGGGGTGCCCCGGGGGTGCTTCCCCCGCGCCGCCTCGGCACCCTCCGGCTGCTGCGCGTCCCCGCGGCGCGGGGCTCTCCGGGCGGGGGGTTGCGGCGCGGGGGATGGCGTTGGAAAGCCGCCCTCTTGCAGCGGTGCGGGCAGATAGCGAGGCAGAAATGCGGAAAACCCCTCCGCCGGGATCCCAGAGGGAGGAAATAACTGCCCGTGGCAAGGGAAGGAGCGAAGAGTTACTTTATTGTCTTTGTCCGGCAGGAACTAAGACGCAAGTGGTTACCCCCAACCAGGATTCAAAGGTGTAAGACAGTCCTGAAAACGCGTGTGGAGAAGCGGCTTACTTTTGGTGTAATTCTGTGTCTTGATCTCACATTGCTTGCCCAGAATCGCACAGGGTCTTTCAAAGCCAGGAACAGTCTAGACGCCGAGCCATTGTCTCCTATCGCTGTCAAAAGACTGTTCCTGCATTCCCCTACTGCGCTTTTTTCCCCTTCATGATAAGAACCTTCCTTCCAAGTTCTTTTCCTCTCATTCCAAAATACGTAGTCCGAGAAAGCCTTTTACGGACAACCCACTGAGAAAACAGACCTTTGTTTACTATAATTAGATAATTTCTGAACTTTTACTGTCATCTGGACAGTTGCTGAAATCCACCTCTGTCATCCACTTCATTTAGACTGCAAACACATTGAGACAAACAATTTTTTTAAGTATTCTTCACAGTGCTGAAAATATGCTTTGTTATAAATAAGGATGTAGTCAAAGCTTCTATCTCTCTTATTCTTCCTATTGTCGGTTCTGGGTTGAGGAACGGTCTGTAAACAGGACAAAATGTGGATTGTCTGAGCTGTGTCTTAGCAGATAAATGCTTTACACTTAAAAAGGTTTGCAGCTGTCATTTAAAATAAACAGACACACCATAAAGAGAAATTTTGCCTTGGGAAAAATTCTGTTGTTCAGCCCGCCTGAACTTGTGGCCTCCTAGCTCTGTTAACAGCAGTTGCAAATAACAAAGGGACAAGACTTATTGGGAGTTTGTGTTGTTTACAAGACTCATGCCCTTTTGCTAAGCTTACTATGTTTTGGGATTCAGAGAGCGCTCCTCTTCTGTGTTGAGTCTTCATCTGGCAGACAGAGAGAACTGAAATAGAGAATGAGACTCTGGATGTGTGTATGCTGCTCTATAGGACTGCTTCTGTTGACTTCAAGGGGCTTTGGCTATGACTCTTTGTCCTGCCAGAATATTTTCTTTTCTTTGTCAGATGGAAAAGTCTGTCTTAAGTGTTTAGTGATTTTCTGGGAAAAATAGAAAGCTGGGCTCTTGGCTGGCATCAGCCTGTGGAGATACCAAATTGTCACTAGTCTTTGCACACTTTTTCTTCACGGGGACTGACTTTGGCTTAAACAGCCCAGAGCTCAAGGGTTTAGCTCTCCACTGTTTTTCTAGTCCATTAAAAGAGTTGCTGTGGTTGTCTGAAACAGCAGAGTAAGCATTCCCATACAGGGGGATCTGTACCAGCAGCACCACATAATGAAACAGGGTGTTACTGAGGGCTGCACAAGAAGTGTTGGTTGTTCTCTTTTGTGTAATTGTTGCTAATTTTCAGTTGGTTTATTTAAATTTGGCAGATGGAAGCTGAAGAGGAAGGGGCAAAAAAACTGTCAGAAGTAAACTTTGAAAACTTACCTCCCAACTACCATAATGAGTCCAACACGGAAACCAGAATTGGTAATAAAACTGTTCAGACTCATCAAGAAATTGATAAGGTATGAGAAAATACATGTAGCAAACTGCTGGTTCCTATGCAACCTTCACTTCAAAAATAAAACCAATTTTGCCCATTTTGTGGAGACATAAGATAATTTGGAGTACAAACTTTCCCAATGATAATTACTTCGGGGTTTTATTGTATCTTATTTGCTTGCCTATTCGCTGTGTAGGGGCATATGTCATAAAAGGTTAATGTGAAATAAGAGTTTATTTTTAAAAAAGTGCGGGCTAAAAATAGAACACAGGTACAGCTATTACATGGGTCATAAAAGAATGACCATCTCCTGCTCAGTTAGCTTCATTGCAGTGACGTTTTAAATAGATAAGGGGTAGCTTTGTCGTCTGCTTTTCCCCCCCAGATTAGGATTTTATATGAGTGACGCAAAATGGGAAAAAAAGGAGGGAGTAGGGATGAGTTAATTATTGCAGAATGTAGGATTGAGAGTAACTAAAGACTAATAAAAAATACCGTCTGATATTTTGTTCTTCTTTTGCCACATCAGGTTACAGATAACAAAACTGGATCGACAGTTTTTTCTGAGACAGTTATTACATCTATAAAAGATGGAGAAAACAAAAGAAATCATGTAAGTGAACACATTTTTCATTTTGAAAATTAAGCAGATACTTGGGGTTCATGATTCAGAAGAAGATGAGCTAGTTCATCTAGCAGAATTTCTGAGTTCCTTAAAACACACAAAACCATTAGGGGTAAGCAGTCAAAAATGTTTTTGTTGTTTAATTAATTTAATTTAGGAATATTATATTATGAATTGGAAGCAGAGTTTCAAAGTTGTGGTTAACTGAGGTGCTTGATCTGAATATTCAATTTGCCTGTCAAATGTAAATGTTGTACTCAAATAGCAAAGATAGTTACACAGCCCTTTCCAATGAGTGTGAATAAACCCTTAGTATAACAGTACTTCATGTATGTCCACTCAGTGCTTTTGGATGTCATTAAAAAATTGCTTTATAGACTTTAAAGACTAGAAAATCAACCCCAAATTGTCTGTTGTGAGGAGTCTGTGGAACAATATATGACTATTTGCTTTTCAGCCTAACCTAGTGATGTCACTTTGGGGAGGGGGAGAAGGGTGGGACAGTAAATCCCCCTTCCCCCTGGAAATATCATTGTTTAAGATTCTCAAAGAAGTTTAAAAGATCAAGAATATCCTTCACCTGAGAAGTCCCATGAGAAATTCAGCACGTACTGCTACTCAGAACAACCGCTAGGTTTCCTTCAGTTATAGTCTTACCAAAATGGACTTGTTTGTGCTCTTAACTAAGACAGGACTTGACGGTGTTTCCTCTAATAGCTGGCTTTATCTGACTAATAGTTTGTGGTTTAATTTAGTTTAACATGCTCTCGCTTTTTTTAGAGTAACTTTCTTCCAGTTCTGTCACAGAAGCAGCTCTTTATTTTATAAAACGTTAAAAAAAAAGAAAAAATTGTGGCAGTAGTTCCTATTTTTAATGGGCATAAAACCTGAAATTAGTGCATCTTTTCTGCTATTATCCTCTAACTAAGTTTTCCCCCTTTTAGCTCATATTTTTATACTGCTACTAAAGTTTGAGAATGGCAAATAGAAAAGTAAAGTTGCTTATGTATGCAGTATTTCTTTTTTTTTACTATTTTGTGAATCTTATAGATGAAGTGGTAAGTCAAGGTACAAAATAAATTGCAACTGTTCTAAGCTGCAGCTTGGTTTTATAAAAGTGTTAACATATTCCATAATGCTTTTTAATAATGAGATACGTGTAATGAAGGCAATCCAAATGTTTTTTTCAAGCAAATATGGTCATCATCTTCAAAGCCAGTGTACAAAGGCAAACTTTTCAACCTTCTTAGCACTGGGACACAACACTGGTGTTATTTCATAATGTATTTGGCTTGTTTGTGGTGTCTGATCATTCTTCACAGCTATAAAAAATATTTCTAAGTCAGCTTTCACCAACAATCATCAAAGTTCCTTACAAAGCTTCATATATCAAGTGACATTGCCTGTATTTTCCTTATGGGAAGGTTGCCTCACTTAACGAGCCAGTGCTGCATCCAGAACCAATACTGTTATTAGTCTTCCAGCTAAAGAATTTGAGGGGCGAATACAAATTTTTGTCAACCTTCATGGTGGCAGTCTTTATTCAGTTAGGAAGTAAGCATAATTGGAACTGATCATGTTAACTTCTAATCATTTAAATCCTGGGGCGCTTTATTCATCAACATCCTTACTGCAGCAGCTGCTGAAACAAAACTACATTTGTTAATGTTTATTTCCTCTCTCACACTCATTTTGAACTTTCAGCATGCCCGTGGTACAAACACCTTATTTAGAGGTTGCCAAGTTAGAGAAAAAGCTAAATGGGAAAAGCAACCAACAGACGTATTTGGTTGTTACTTAAGGAGAGCGGACAAACACACATATATTAATTTGACTCAGAGATGCCTAACAAATAAATCTGAAAATATCTGAAAACTTTAAACGTTAAGGTGGAATATGAATTATTTAGGGTACTACAAGGGTGAAGAACTATTGTAGGAGTAATGGCATGAGATTGAGAATTGGAAAATTTGGGTTACAGCAAGAAAAATGTTACAGCAACATCTCTCCTGCCAAGGTGAGGTCTACCAAGTGGAAGAAAAATTTTGTCCAAATTAAAAAGCACTATTGCTTAGATTTGTAAACTTAAGACGAAAGTACTGGGAAAATGAGTTGTAGAAAACTTTGCGCTGGCCCCTTAGGTCATTTTTATATACATAAATTCTCATCCTCAAAGTGTCGTGTGACATTGTGGGATGTCCCAATCACTTTCCAGGCTGCAGGCTTCACAGACCACAGGATGGTGGAATAGCAGTTCCGCTTCTTTGCTGCTTATTTTAAATGTTAGCAACAAAGTAATGCATGTATAGGTTTTGTATTCTCCAGGCAGTTAAAAATGGAAACCTTTTGAAATCTGTTCGGAGATTATCTCAGTGAATCTCTAAATACAGCTAGTATATGCTGTTCTGTAACACACATCCTTAATACCCATCAGCAATTCATCCTGCTGTGCAGTATAACTCAACGAAGAGGTTTGTGTAATTCTAGCTGTAAATATTGACAGTCATTTGAAAAGGGCAATACTGACATTTTGTTCTGGGGAGGGAGAATTTGGTAGCAGAGGCTGTAGGGAGCCAGCCGTTGGGAATAGGACCTCTGTTCTGATGCTACTCCTGTAGCCTTCAGATTGGTGCCTCTTTAGAACAGCACTTTTGTTTTTATTTTCAGTCTGCAAAGTAAAAGAAATAGGCACATGCTGTCACACAAGCTCAACTTTTATGCTTGTAGGGAAACTGCTGAAAACTAAACCTCTTTCATAGGTTCAGTTTACAGGCTTCCGTTACAAAAGTTAAGGACTCCCACAGCTCCTGTACTTTAAGTACAAAATTGGGTGGTAAATACAAGAATTCATCAAACACCTTTGCAAACCACCTGCTCTGAAATGTAAACTCTATATAATTTATTATTGCAGTGATTAGTAATAACTGGAACCCTATAACCCTCAGTTCACATTTATTCTCTGGACTGAGTTAAAAGCCACTGAAATCACTGAAAGTTTTTCCAGTGACATTTTTAGGCTTTGAGACATGGCACAAAAGCCTCACAGGGAGGCAAAGAAGTGTCTTGTGACGGGTGTGTGTTGCAATAATAAATCCATATACTGTCTGGAATGAAATTTGGCACTGGCAAAGGAGCTTCATGGAAAATAGGTTGTGTCTGCTTTTTAAAATCACAGTGCCTGTGCCCCTCCTATGTCCTCCTGCAAACAGGTACATATGCACTTATATATAGTGATATAAATATATATATAAGATTATACACATACATGTAGTGCAGATACACTATTACCGAAATGTAAGGCATAATCCTACACACACACTTTTCCCTCTCGGACAGTATTTCTCCTTGGCTTTGCATCACACAAGTTTTCTCTTTAGACTCTGTTCTTTGTTATTGAATGGCTCACTTGACAGTATTTTGATGGCCAGAAGACTATCAGTATTTTAAGTCTCCAGAAGAGGAATTGGGCTGCTTGCCATTTCTGGCAATGCAATCCAGTTCTTCAAAGGTGCTGCATTATTTGGAGGCGCCATTTGCATTCCCAGACTAACATTCACTTTCTCAGATGTCAGTGAGGACTGACAATCACCAGCATAGATGATAGGCTTTGATCCAATAGTCCTGTATCTTTAAAGAGGTTGAATACTGGCAAGAGGTAGCTGGATGTGCATGTTTTCATGTCTGTGCAGGGATTTACATCCACTTGCTTCTGGGTTTAAGGCTCAAATACTCTATAATTTACTTCTCTGGGGAACATTGGTTAGTTTGCAAATTAACTATTTCCAGTAGTAAGCTCAAGTATAGAACACAGATAAAGTAACAGCACTCTTTATTACCATATGAAAATCAAAATCCTTTCTAGCTTGTTGACTAGTCCTATTTCAATTCTGATACATTAGCCTAATCAATGAAAAGCAAGCATGAAAAATAAAAGGAAACAAAGTTGGTACTGGTAAGATTTGCTGCACAAGGAGTAGTTGCATCTCTTCTCAGTTGTGTTCAGAGTAGTATTTTCTATAAGCTCTTTCTTCTAATTCAGAGCTAGCGTACCTAAGATTTTTTTCTTGTCTGTGTTAATTTGATAAATAAAAATAGCAACAGCTTATTTCTAGCAAGTTTGGCTTTCTTTTTCTCAGACTTTAATAGAAGTACATCTGGTTGCTTTCAATTCTTTTTCTTGAGAGAGATTTATGAAGATGCTAATATTTAGGGACAGTGTCATGCATTTCTCATTTGGCTTTGGCACTATGCAAATCATTCCTTTCTTTTGCCTGCCCTTGATGGCAGAGACTCTTGAGGGCATGACTGTGACTTCTCATCAGTTATACTGTACACGCCAAAGTTTCTTTGTGGGAGAGTAGGGAGAGGTGCCTTCAGTGTGATTCTGTGCAAGGTGCTTGCTCTTTCTCTGGAGAGGTGGTTGTGTGCTTGTATGCACACATGTATTTGGCACCCACCTTCTGCAAATACAGCAGCTGGTTAACAAGTAATTTCAAACACTCTCAGGTCCTTAGGGGAGAGGGCCCATGATACCAGGCCTTTATTTCCATGGTTAGAGGCTGCTGTTTGGATCTCTGCAGCTTTGGGCAGGGAGGACTGTACCACTGTGGAGCTGCTTTTACAAGCTGATGGGGCAGTCAGGTCACTCATTTATCTGTAGAGATAGAATGGATAGCATCCCCATTATAATGGCCTTATTTAAAGCATTTTTCAGCCTGTCATAAAGAGTTTGAAAAACATGTGTTGCCTCTGATCCTGCGTGAAAAAACTTGTCTGAGGAAGAAAGTGGGAAATCTCTGTAGTTTCCAGCTGAGGTGTGTGTCATACAGCTCAGTGTCCACATCTTTGTTTACTGAACTTACTCCATTCTGAGTTGGCTTGTTTCCTCAGACAGAATGCTGTATAAAAAGTTACAGATCCACGCAGAGAATCACGGGTGGATAGTGCGTACAAACATAAGATGGTTTGGTAACACTATAGTGCTGCAATGGCCATGATGTGGAGAAAAGTGAGACTGGAGTTTCCATGGAATCAGATATCATGCTTGGTGACCCCGAACAAACAAGCAGGTGTAAACAGCTGCTAGACCTTATCAGAGGGAAGAGATGCAAGGTGCCTTTTGCTGAGAGGTGAGGCAAACCAGGCAGGTGTTTCGGCTGAAAACACAACCACCAAAGGTCAGAGAACACAGATCATTATCACATTGTGGTTTTTTGGTCTTAAATAGTGGCTTTGATTTACAGGCAAATAGCTGATGCAATAGCAAAGGGGTTATGGCTAACTAAAGGTATCAAATCCTGCTCTCTTTTGGAGCGGGAGTCAGTGGGAGTCAGTGGAAATCTGAAGTAATTTAGAAAACTTTAGTAAATTTACTTTGCTAGTAATGAAAAAAAAAAAAAAGAGTGACTAGGATTTCTTTTGTATTTCCTATTGGTCTAGCTGAGTGTAAGTTTTTTTCTGTCAAGTTAGACAGACAAAACTGTGTAGTACTAATAGGTATTCTGCAAGTAACACTCTTCATTAGCAATTCAGGTCTATGTCTGTGTTTACAATTGTTTAAAAATTTGCCAGATCATCATGTGCTGTAATGTGGTATTTCTATTCCAGTCAAACTCCAAAGAAAAATAATATTTTTGATTTTTGTACAAACTCAAGTTGGCTGAAGAACGGCCTCGCCATTTTTATCTATCTGGACTTTTACCCTTTGAGTAGCTAAATATTGAAGAGAGAAAGATTTTCTTGGAATACATTTCTCCTCATCAAAAAAAAGCTATTACTGTAACACAGTAACAGTGGCTAAAATTGATTCAGTGTTCTAGGTGAAGGTTAGTAAAAACACAACAGTAACCACTAAGTTGGTCTCTAGAAGGCTACAAAACAGACTTTCTCTTAGAGAGTCAGTGCTCACCCACTGCTTCATCAGTGTCCATCTGAGAGCCATGCACCACTTCTAAATCTTACAGCATTCTTTTTAGTTGTAGAAATAAATTCTGGTTTGTCTGAAACTTTTCATCTGTGGGGAGGTATGCATCATGTTCAGTTACCTGCTTCTTCCTTGTTTGCATACTGGTTGGTACAACTCTTCTGCAAACAAGCCATGGTAAGGGAGTAGCGTCAATCAAAGAGCAGTTGTTCACCTTTTCCCTGGTTATAGTTCAGTCTTCTCACACATAACACGCTGAGTTTAGGGAACCAAGGCTGTCCAGATGTCTTTTACGGATCATGTCCAAGTTGTAGGGAGATTTAAAAACAAATCACCGTGAATGCTTTTACTTTCTGCCTCTACTAGATATACATATTTATCCTAAGAGAAATTAAATGTTTTTTTATCTTCTCTGCAAGGCAACAGATACAGTCAGGGCAGTGAATCTTTTATGTGGGCTGGTGACAATTCTGTGATCTACTGACATCTGTTAAGAGATCATAGTATGGACTGTCTTTAGACAGCAGTGAAAGTTTATCAGCAATGTTTCTTTCCTCTGGTCAGACCCATGTAGCAAAACTAATCACATGAGAGGAAAAGCTTTAAGGCAAAAGACAAATTTTTTCCACTGGTTTTGATTATATGGTTTAATCCATTGGCTCCAGCAGATGCTTATTTGAGATTGTAGCTGAAACCATATTATCTAATTAAGCAGTAAGCTTTAGCTGGTAGGGGAACAATAGCAAAGGCTTTAGGAAATACAGGCTACAGTACCGGATGTAAAACATAAATGTTTTGTCTTTTTATTTTTTATTTACATCTGTTACAATCTTAGAATGATTGAGATACAAATGAATGGATTACATCTGCAGCTGGTTTACATCTGTATTGTCATACTGTGGTGGTTTGACCTTGGCTAAATGCCAGGTACCCACCAAGTCGCTCTATCACTTCCCCCCCCTTCCCCTTTTTTTTCTCAATAGGGCAAAGAAGGGAAAGAAAATAAGATAGGAAAACAAAACAACCCTTGTGGGTAAAACAACAGCAGTTTTAATATAAGCAAAGCGAAGCAAAGGTCCGCGCGCGGAAGCAAAAAATAAGAAAACAGATTTATTCTCTACTTCCCATTAACAGGCGATGTCGGGCCTTCTCAGGAAGCAGGGCTCTGATATGCGTAGCGGTTGCCTCGGAGGACCAAGGGTGACCCCACCCCCTTCCTCCTTTCTCCCAGCTTTATGCTGAGCAGACGTCATATGGTATGGAATATCCCTTTGGTCAGTTCGGGTCAGCTGTCCTGGTTGTGTCCCCTCCCAAGATCTTGCCCACCCCGTCCCACTGTGGGGGGGGAAATGTCAGAAAGAGCCTTGGTGCTGTGTAAGCACTACTCAGCAGTAGCCACAACACCAGTGTGCTATCAACACCCTGCCAGCTCCCAGCATAAAACACAGCACCATGAGGGCTGCTACAGGGGAAAACCAATTCTGGCTCAGCCAGACCCAATACAGTCTCCACCCCTTATTCCATACCATTTACGTCATGCCCAGGTCCCACATAACACTCATTTATTCATTCCGTAAGCTTTCTTCACTCCTCTAGATGTTCAGTGACTTGGCTGCCATCTGTCAAGGTGGATGTTCAGGACAGGAGCAGTATGTTTGACTGTTGGACTCCAGCACCGGCTAGGTTTGGGTCATCATCGCATGTATCTGGTTCACTCTTCATCGTTCCTACTTCCTCCATCACTTCCTGCAACATACAACTCAGCTCACAGATTATTTTCCCCCCAAGGTTAAATCTCCTTGAGGCACACACTGAGTAGCCCCATTCTCCCGCATTACCCACCAAGTACATCCAGGTCCCTGAGCAAAAACAATCCCACGAGTGGGCTTGCCTTTTCCCAAGGGAGGAGCAATCCATACTGCCTTCCCCAGCCATTTCCCTGTGTGTACTACAGGGACCTTATCTCCTCCCACAGTATGAAGGGGTTTTGTTTGGGCAGGACCAGGACGGTTAACAGATCCTCTGGTATTAATTAGCCAAGTGGCTTCTGCTAAATTTATATCCCAGTGTTTCCATCCCCCATTGTCCAATGCTCTCAACATAGTCTTCAACAGTCCATTGTATCTTTCAATCTTTCCAGACGCTTGTGGGTAATAAGGGATGTGATACACCCACTCAATGCCATGTTTCTTTGCCCAGGAGTTTATGAGATTATTTCGAAAATGGGTTCCATTGTCTGATTCGATTCTTTCAGGAGTACCATGTCGCCATAAAATTTGCCTTTCAAGACCTAAGATGGTATTTCGGGCAGTGGCATGATTTACAGGGTACGTCTCAAGCCAACCAGTAGTTGCTTCCACCATAGTGAGTATGTAGCGCTTGCCTTGGCGTGTTCGTGGCAATGGTCCAATATAGTCAATTTGCCAGGCCTCACCATATTGAAAACTCAGCCATCGCCCTCTGTTCCAGGGAGACTTTACTCGTGTGGCTCGCTTGATTGCAGCACATGTTTCGCATTCATGAGTGACCTGTGAGATGGCCTCCATGGTCAGGTCCACCCCTCGATCACGAGCCCATCTGTACGTTGCATCTCTCCCGAGATGCCCGGATGTTTCATGGGCCCATCGAGCTACAAATAGCTCACCCTTGCGCTCCCAGTCCAGGTCCAGCTGAGCTACTTCAATTTTAGCAGCCTTGTCTACTTGCTCATTGTTTTGATGTTCTTCGGTGGCACGGCTTTTGGGCACGTGGGCATCTACATGACGTACCTTTAGAGCCACGTTTTCCACTCGGGCAGCGATGTCCTGCCACAGTGCAGCAGCCCAGATGGGTTTACCTCTGCGCTGCCAATTGGTCTTCTTCCACTCCTGTAGCCACCCCCACAGGGCATTAGCCACCATCCAGGAGTCAGTGTAGAGATACAGTACTGGCCACTTTTCTCGTTCAGCAATCTTTAGGGCTAGTTGGATCGCTTTTACTTCTGCAAACTGACTTGACTCGCCCTCTCCTTCAGTGGCCTCAACGACTTGTCTTGTGGGGCTCCACACAGCAGCTTTCCACTTTCGATGGTTTCCTACCACACGACAGGATCCATCAGTAAACAGAGCATACCGCCTTTCATCTTCTGGTAATTCGTTATATGGTGGTGCTTCTTGGGCACGAGCCACCTCCTCAGGCAGTGCTCCAAAATCTCTACCTTCTGGCCAGTCCATGATCTCTTCCAGGATTCCTGGACGGTTGGGTTTTCCCAGTCGAGCTCGTTGCGTGATTAACGCTACCCATTTACTCCAGGTAGCACTGGTTGCATGGTGTGTAGAAGGGATGTTTCCTTTGAACATCCAATGTAGTACAGGCAATCGCGGTGCCAAGAGGAGCTGTGCTTCTGTACCAACAACTTCGGAAGTGGCTCGAATCCCCTCATATGCTGCCAGAATCTCCTTTTCAGTTGGAGTGTAGTGGGCTTCTGATCCTCGATATCCCCAGCTCCAAAATCCTAATGGTCGACCCCGAGTTTCACCTGCTACCTTCTGCCAGAGGCTCCATGTGAGGCCATGCTCCCCAGTTGATGTGTAAAGTACATTTTGCACATCTGGTCCTGTCCGAACAGGCCCAAGAGCTACCGCCCGAGCTATCTCCTGTTTGATGTGCTCAAAGGCTTGTTGTTGCTCAAGACCCCACTCAAAATTGTTCTTCTTTCGGGTTACTTGATAGAGAGGGCTCACCAGCTGACTGTAACCTGGAATGTGCATCCTCCAAAATCCCACAAGTCCTAAGAAAGCTTGTGTTTCCTTCTTGTTGGTCGGTGGAGACATAGCTGCTATCTTGTTGACAACCTCCATAGGCACATGGCGGCGTCCATCTTGCCATTTTATTCCCAAGAACTGAATCTCCTGTGCTGGTCCCTTGACCTTGCTTTTCTTTATGGCAAACCCAGCTCTCAGAAGAATCTCAATTACTTTTTGTCCTTTCTTGAACACTTCTTCTGCCTTGTTGCCCCACACAATGATGTCATCGATGTACTGTAGATGTTCAGGGGCATCACCCTTTTCCAGTGCAGTTTGAATTAGTCCATGACAAATAGTGGGGCTGTGCTTCCACCCCTGGGGTAGTCGATTCCAGGTATATTGGACACCCCTCCACGTGAAAGCAAACTGTGGCCTGCACTCTTCTGCCAAAGGAATTGAAAAGAATGCATTGGCGATGTCGATTGTGGCGTACCACTTGGCTGCCTTTGACTCTAGCTCATACTGGAGCTCTAACATATCTGGTACAGCAGCACTCAGTGGTGGCGTCACTTCGTTCAGGCCACGATAGTCTACTGTCAACCTCCACCCTCCGTCAGACTTTCGCACTGGCCATATTGGGCTATTAAAAGGCGAATGTGTCTTACTGATGACACCTTGGGTCTCCAGTTGACGGATCAGTTCTTGGATGGGAGCCAGAGAGTCTCGGTTCGTGCGATACTGCCGTCGGTGCACGGTCCTCATGGCAATTGGCACCTGTTGTTCTTTAACTCGCAACAGTCCTACAACAAAAGGATCTCCTGAGAGGCCAGGCAGATTAGACAACTGTTTGACCTTCTCTGTGTTCACACTGGCCACACCAAAAGCCCATCGGTATCCTTTTGGGTCTTTGAAATACCCCCTCTTGAGGTAGTCAATGCCCAAGATACAAGGGGCTTCTGGGCCAGTTACAATGGGATGTTTTTCCCACTTATCTCCGGTCAAGCTAACCTCGGCCTCCAGTACTGACAGTTCTTGACATCCGCCTGTCACTCCTGAGATCCAGATAGGTTCTGCCCCTCTATAACTTGATGGCATTAATGTACACTGTGCCCCGGTATCGATTAAAGCCTGGTACTTCTGTGGATTTGATGTGCCAGGCCATCGAATCCACACTGTCCAATACACCCGATCATCCCTTTCCTCCTCCTGGCTGGAGGCAGGGGCCCTCTATTCCTGTTCTTGGTCAGAGTATTCACTGTCTGACCCTTGCTGTGCCAGGCCGGAAACTCCTTCATCAGGGCCAAGGGAGGTGATCTCAGTCTTCCTGTATCTGGGAGATCGCTGATTACTTTCTTGCGGTTTCACGCCAGCTACATTAACAACCTTCTTGGATGTTGTCTTCTTGGCAGGGGTCTTTCCTCGCAATTCATGTACACGAGCTTCCAATTTGAAGGTGGGTTGACCATCCCACTTCCTCATGTCCTCCCCCTGGTCACGCAGGAAGAACCAAAGTTCGCCACGTGTCATGCGCCTAGGTTTCCCTTTCCCTCTGACTGGGGTGGAAGAGAACCGATTTCTTGGGGTGCTCCTGACATCTAAGGCACTCGCCCGTAGACATGAGGAGGTTCCAAGACTCTCTTCAAAGTTCTGAAGCCAGGAAGAGACTGCCTCCACAGTTGGCGTACATCTTAGTCCTTCTCCCATATCCATTTCTGGATAGTACATCGCAGCCAAGCCCGCAGAATACGAGGATGGTGCACCTTTAATCACCTTCCTCCACATGGCCCGTGTGCACAGGACATCCTCTGGATTTTTAGGGGCTTCATCATTATCTGGATCACTATAGATGACTTCCAGCACTGCTAGTTCTCTCAGGTACTGGACACCTTCATCCGCAGTAGCCCACTTCCCTGGGGAGTTGTCCGTAAGATCTTCCTTGAAAGGATATCTTGCTTTAACACTTGAAAGGAGCCGTCTCCACAGACTGCAAATTCCTGTTTCTTTTCCAATTCCCCTTTCAATTCCTCGATCTCTAGCAAGGGAACCCAGCTGTTGGGCTTCCTTACCTTCCAGCTGCTGAGCATCAGCCCCATTATCCCAGCATCGAAGCAGCCAGGCAGCAATCCGCTCACCCGGCTGGCGGCTATAGTCTTTCCGCAGATCTCGCAGTTCTGATGATGTCAGGGACCGGGTAGTTTCTGCCTCCTGTTTGAGTTCTGTTATTCCCTCTTCTGACCCCTTTGCTGAAGGACCTGCTTCTTCCTCCTCTTTTTCGTCCCTTATTAATCGAGGGTATGGACCTGTTGTTCTCCTTGTCCACTGTTTCTTTTTTACTACTGGGGCAATCTCTGCTGTTATTGTTTTTGTTTGAGTTCCCGTTTCCACCACAGTCCTTTGAGAGCACTGAACTGCAGCTCGATAAGCATAGGCCAGGCCCCAGTACAGCGCTAGGAGTTGCTGATTTTCATCGGGATAGACAAGGCACCCTTCTATCAGGTGTTGTGTCAGTTTTGCGGGGTTGCTTGCCTGTTCAGGGGTAAGATCCCAGGCTACAGGAGGTGATAACCGTCCTAGGAATCTGCCCAAATCCTTCCACTCCCCCTGCCACCCAGGGACAGGCCGCCTCAGGGCACATTTTGGTATTCTCTCACCCAAAATTTGCTTTCTCTTACACCAAAAACCTAACGAGCTCCACACAGCCCACAATAGGCGAACAGCATTAATGAACAGTATCAAAGAGCTAACATAAGGATTAATAAGTACTTCGGGAGCTTGCAGAATAAAACCACTCATGATGTTCCCAATTTCTTCCAGCATGTTCCCGAGCTTAGCAAAATAAAGATAAGCAGAGCAATAAACAAACCCGTGACCAGCACAAGAGCTTGTCGCTTACTAACTGCTATAGCTATAGCACAATTAATATAAAACTGCCGTTGTCCCGCCCCACGTTGGGCGCCAAAATAGACTGTGGTGGTTTGACCTTGGCTAAATGCCAGGTACCCACCAAGTCGCTCTATCACTTCCCCCCCCTTCCCCTTTTTTTTCTCAATAGGGCAAAGAAGGGAAAGAAAATAAGATAGGAAAACAAAACAACCCTTGTGGGTAAAACAACAGCAGTTTTAATATAAGCAAAGCGAAGCAAAGGTCCGCGCGCGGAAGCAAAAAATAAGAAAACAGATTTATTCTCTACTTCCCATTAACAGGCGATGTCGGGCCTTCTCAGGAAGCAGGGCTCTGATATGCGTAGCGGTTGCCTCGGAGGACCAAGGGTGACCCCACCCCCTTCCTCCTTTCTCCCAGCTTTATGCTGAGCAGACGTCATATGGTATGGAATATCCCTTTGGTCAGTTCGGGTCAGCTGTCCTGGTTGTGTCCCCTCCCAAGATCTTGCCCACCCCGTCCCACTGTGGGGGGGGAAATGTCAGAAAGAGCCTTGGTGCTGTGTAAGCACTACTCAGCAGTAGCCACAACACCAGTGTGCTATCAACACCCTGCCAGCTCCCAGCATAAAACACAGCACCATGAGGGCTGCTACAGGGGAAAACCAATTCTGGCTCAGCCAGACCCAATACACATACCTAAGGTGGCAGAATGGTACCAATTCACGATGACTGGGAGGTTGGCCCAGTAACACATCGTTCGATATATGATGAGCCTAAGTCTTCTCTAACCTTTTCTTGGACTGTAGGAGGGGTAGATTCATCAAAATCAGTAGAATGATACTGATTTTACACCAGTGAGTAGGAGGAGACAGAATGAATGTGATCTGTGATCACTTGCCCTTCTGTGCAATTGTTTATGGTCAGGAAGATGTGTGAGATGCTAATAGTCCACCTTGATAGTGTTTTGCGCTATGACTTACATAGGTAAAGTATGAAAATTAAAGGAAAGTGATGAAGTCAGTTTCTGTTTAGTTCTGTTTCATCAAAGATTTGGCAAATGTGAGGGGAAAAAAAAGCACTGTAGAATGGTGACTTCAAATGTATTCCCTTGAGAAATGCATTTCTGTGTCAGCTGAGTAAGTCTCACTTTGTCCTTCCTCACATCTGATTCAAAGCCAGCATTTTGGCATCTTTTGCGGAGTGAGTGGCTGCCTGGCCTTCTGAGGGACTGAGTCACTCTGATAGCTAGCACTGAGGGATACTGCACCAGTGAATGCATTAGCTGTCAAATTGTGGTTGTTCACCATGGCAGCTTATAGAGGGAAGCCCCTTCCAACTTTTCTACCTGTCTCTTGATTTTTACCTTAATAACGATGCCACTTCTCCCTTCCAATTAGTAATACATCATAATATTGCATAATTGGTAAAAAGAGATACAGGGTGGGGTGGGAGTTTCGGATTTGTTGTTATTCTGTCTGGAAATTACTCAGAGCCTGTTCTGTGAATTTGTATCACATGAGGAATCCCTCAAACTTGTTCTCTTAGAAAGTCCACTCATCCCAGGGGGAGGAAGAAGCATTTTAAGGCATGTAGAGAGGCTGACATCATGGTGTCAGGCAAAGGGGAACCTTACTCGTCTTTCTGTGTCCAGTGTATTTCACAGCCATCAGCAAGGGAAAGTTTTGGTCCCCTAGTAGGTGTTTGTCTTGGACTTTATACAAGATAGAATCTGTAATACATTCGCATTCATATGTTCTTTTTGGAAGGACATAAAGAGTATGCTGAAGACCCTCTATAATTTCTTCTTCATTGGAGTTTGTTTAGGGAACGGAATTAATATTCATGAATAGTCACCATCTCGTGTTGTTGATATCCTCTAGACGCATGATTTCAGACAGAGAATTAAATTAAGGGGGGAAAAAAGGCTCTATTTTAATCCCAACAAATGCCCCAAAGAGGAGGTCTGGAAGGCAACATCTTGCAAAAAGGCAACATCTACCACCCAGATGCCTACTCGATCTCTGGGCAGACATTCATCTCATGTGTTCTCAGAATCCCCAAGTGCTGGAGACAATTTATTCCAATGTTTTTCTTATGCTCACTCTAAAGTCTCTATTGCTGTAATTTAAACCCCTTCTTCTTCCATCTACAGCTCGTGGAAAATAAATTATTCCCTTTCCTCTACAGTAACAAGTCTCCCACACTGTCAACTCTGCTATAGGCAAAATCCATTGTAGGTGAATTCTTACCCATGTATTTCTGTTCTAGTATTATTATCTTTGGCTGACACCTTAAACACAGTAAATAAGTCTGTTGAAACTGTAAAGTACCAAACCAGTATATGATATAAGAACAAAGCACATAAGAATCAGGGTTTGAAATAAGTTCTGTGAGGGATTGGGCACAGGTACGTGTCTTAGTGTACTACTGTTAATTTAGTGATTAAGGTTAGCAAGAAGCTATTAAGTACAGAAATCTTGTTTTCAGCTGGTTTTGGACAGCTGTTTTACATCCTTGCTGTGTACAGCTACTCCTCTGTGTTGTTTTGTTTTTATAAATTTTCAAAATTTACATAGTTTGGTAGTGAATCATGGAAACTTTGTAGCTGCCAATTGCAGAAAGAAGAGCCGCCTGCCTTAAAATTCACCCCCTGGGCAGGCCATTACATGAAAGTTGTATCTTTATATGATTACTGACTACTTAGAAATAATGGCACTTTAGAGCTTTGTAGCACAGTTTTACAGTGTTTCTGTAACTGTATCTCAAGGTATTTAGAATAAAAACCAAGATCTTTTAGACCACAAGGTTTTAGACACATCTGGTTATCAAAGGTCGAAGAATTGTTGTTCTTCAATTAATAGATCCACAGATAGATGCATTTCTCTATTAAGACAAAATTAATTGCAAAACCATTAGAAAATCTTCATTTATAAACATGCATCAGTATTTTGATCTCATTTGGTAATCTCATACTATGTGAAAAAGCTTTTCTTAACATGGAACAATTAATCATGGAGCACATGGCTATTGGTTTGGGGTCTCAGATTGTCTAACTTTAGAATATTCCTTCTCTGTCTAATTATGGATATAGAAGATTATAGAGTCTGTGTGTATTTAAAAAGCAATGGACTGAGTGTATAACATGGCACCAGGTTTTCAGAAGGCCTAAGGGAAGATTTCGTTGTCAGAATTTCTACCATCCTGTTCTGCCTACAGTACACCTGACAAACAGGAGAAAAGAGAAGAAATTTCATGTCATAACCTGTCCTGCCTGCTCTAGGGCAAATGTGTGGGATGAGATGAGACTTCTGCTATTGCAGACAGTCACTGCAATGTGTAGCCCTATATACATATATGTATGTATGCATGTATAGATATATATACACAGACCTTTGCTCCCATATTAGTTGGATAGCTCGTAGTTTCTAGACTAAATTAATTACCTGTCAGATGATAATTTGTGGGGTTTTTCTCCCAAATTTGAACAGTTATTTTAGTGTTTCTCCTCTGATACCATTGCAAAATGGACTGAAATAAGTATTTTGCACAGTGTTTCCTACCCAGGAGCATTTGCAGAGGCTATAGTCTTGCCAGGATCAAATTATTATATTGCTTACTGAGAGAAAGTGGGGGTGAGGGAAGAAAATAAAGTGACTGCTTCTGCAGAGTGACCTGCCGTGAAATTACTACCTGACATACAGAGATTTTGACCATGCATGAACAGAATATGATCTGATAGAGCATCTAGGTATAATTTTTCTCATCCTGAGGCATTTGTCAGGAATCTTTTATTTTTTCTTTTCTGTGTAGTTTTTTCTTCACTGAAGTCTCAGTCCCTTGAAGCTGTGGCTAATATGACATTTTATTTATTTCTTTTTTGGCCTGGACCATTAATTGCGTAAGGGTCTTATCAGCGAGGGGATCACTGTATTTGTGGTGAGAATAAGCAGATGGTCTAGAAAGAGGGGGACTTCTTACACTAGCTTTGGTGGCAGGCAGTGTGAGTGACTAGAACCTGCCTCAGTTAATTCCCCAGGCTTTTTGACAGCATATTAAGGCTAATGTAGCTATGTTGCTTTTGGTACCTGAAGCCAAGCTCGAGTGCCTTTGAGCCATCTTTGGTTATGTCATGCAGACATACTTTGCATTCATCCGTATTGCATCATGTGGAGAGCCAGAGTGAAGTTTTTCCAATTAAAATGTTTCTGTTTTCTTGACGGGGGAAAAGGAAATGGGTGAGATTAGTTCTATGGAGAAGTTCAAGACAAAACTGAGGGAGTCACTTGTATTTTCTTACTTATTAGTTTTGAGCTCAGAAGTCACATTCCTGTTGAACAGCCAGACAAATAGCTGACTTTCCCACATAGCACTGGGATGTGACTAATACCATAGTTTGCAACTCACATGTCTGCTCTTTTTGGTATGTCTTCTTTTAACAGTAGTCCTTATTTTTATGAGTGCTATGTAGTTGGCAGGACTGCAGTAAGAGGTTTGCTCTGCTGGAAAGTATTATAGAGGTTTTGAGGTATTTCAAGGCAAATTAATTCATATCTTATTAAAGACAAATGCATTATGTGCCCTGTCTAGACAACTAAGAGATTAGGAACTGGAACACTACTGCAATTCAAACTATGGTAGTAATTTCCATAAACCAATATTTCATTCTATGTAATTCTGCCATTTTTCTAATACATGTAGTACATGTAGGATATAAAACAGTTTTTGTGCTTTTTTTTCCTTGCTACTCAGCAGTTTTTGCCATCTGCTGCAGTAATGGAGACCAGACCTAGGTGAAATGATTTGTAGAAATTAAAACAAAACCTAGAAGAGGATATGTAAACACAGAAGTAAATATTAACTCTTAGAAGTGCTAATTGCTAAGAAATGTCAGTTTAGTGTGAACAAGTGGCTCTGCTAGAGCACTTCAGCTGTGGCTGAAATTGTCATTGTCTCACAGATACAGTTGGGCGAGCTCTGGAACTATTGGGCACGGATCTGTAGCTACCATTTATGGAGGTTACCATTGAGTTGTACTTGAGTTACAGGTTTTTGAAAAGGAAATTTCTTTATATCAGGAGCTTTTAAGAAACATGTAAAGGGGCTTTTTGTTCAGAGAAGCTTTTGAAGCATAGTTGTCCCAGTAGACTGTGAGAGGTGACCCCATGTGTTTCCAAGGTTGTTACTAAGAATCATTTTCTAATTGTTTCACCAGCTGCTTTTGTAGCATTTGCTTCCTATGTTGTGTACCTGCTGACAAAATTTCCTTACCTCTCTGAAATCAGTGAATTTTGCCTCCATACTTTATGGCTTGTGAACTTGAAATCCATGGAGGGTTAGGAATGAGCACTTTGGAATGGCTGTTTTGGCTTACAGCTGTACAGACAGTGCCAAGGCAAAAAAAAAAAAAAAGCCTGCCTCTCCTTCAGCTGCTAGGCAGTTTCAGAAGGTTTGTAGTCACAAACTGCAACTGGATCAGAATAAGCCAGCAAACTGGGCCATACAGCTTACACAGGGAGGGGGAAAGTGGTTCTCCTATTTGAATCCCACCTACTGTTCTCATGTCAGAGCAGTCAGTGCCCTTGGCAGGCAACTGCTACTGAGTTTTTCCACTACAGCTGCCCCTTACCCATTGTGACATTTTCTGTTCCATATGCTCCCCCCCGCTCCCTTAGTGTTCAGTGTCTGGCTTTGATAGATGTATTAATCGCCACTGAAAAGTAGTACATAAAATCATCAACACTGCCTTCCTCTGCTTTCTTGGGTTCTAAGCTAAAGTGTAAAGAGCCCAGAAGGGAAGGAAAGCTCATTCCAGACAGTCATTTGCCTGTCCCTGACAAATATTGGCTGAAGATATGAATAGTGAAGAGAGAGTTTTGTTTAAAGTTATCTTTGAAGAAGGACTTTTTGAGAAAGTGAGAGGTATGGTGAGTGTGAGTGGGGAGAGGGAATAAACAAATCAAATGTCAACTTTGAATTTAAAATCAATGATCCCATTTTGAAGTCAGTATCAGAATAGACTTGAGCATATTTTCGAGTCTACACTTAGGGTGTTAATTAGGAAATAAGGGGAAGAAGAGCAAAGCAAAATGAGCATCATTTCAGTACGTACTTATCACCAGCAAAACAGTATTAAAAATATTACCATAGTGAGGTACAGAAAGCTGATGAACCCTGCAAATGAAGTGGCTTTCTATGTGAAGGTAGGTTAACTCTGGCCTTGTAGTTTTGCTTTCATAACTTGAACTGAGAAGTTCTTTGCTTCTGCCTCTTTATCCTTAGTGTATTATATGGGCAGAGGATAATGTGGTCCACACTGCAGCTGGCTACACTCCACCAGTCAAGTACAGTCTGCCAGAACAGGCCATAGCACCTTCTCAGCCACAGGCTTGCTACTGGCGGCAGCGTGAAGATTGTCGAAGCAAGCTTTTTTCTCCTGTGCCTTGCCATGTCTATGTAAACATTCAGTCAGAAGGAAAGTACTCTTATCAAAACCTGTTACACCAGTTCTGACCTCTACACTCCTGCACCACCTTGCACGCAGGCATCAGTTTCAGTTTTCTGGTAGTCATGGTACTACCATACTTCACTTTCACTATCAGTCACTTTTTTTTTTTTTTTTTTTATTCTCAAGTGTAGAGACTAACCATTCTTTAGGAGAGCAAACGATAGCTTGGCATAATCTGCGAAAGACAAGAAAATTGAAGTTTCTTTCAGCAGCAGTTGTTTTAGGGTCTTAAAATACAGGGAAAATTTTCTGCAAGTTTCAGTGTTTTGTTGTGTTGGGTTTTTTTTTCCTGTTGGTTTTGGAACAGATCCTAACCCCCCAAATTACTTTCAGGTGTTGCAGGATATTCGTTGTAGAGTACAATATTATAATGAGAGCCCACAGGATGCTGAGTATGTACTTACAGGTACATAGCATGCTCTTCTCCATTCTGGCTTCTGTTTATGAGTCCTAGTATATCCATGAATAAATAGACAATCCTGTTTTCACAGTGCATTATTCTTTAGCACTTTTCAAACAGCATACTCCTTTGCTGCTATGTTAAATTAACTGGTATAACGTCGTAATGGATTTCAGAGAGATGTACAGTCATTAAAAATGTAGCTAATGCTGTCTTTAAGCTATCTGCTCAACTTGTATACTCTGCTGCATGTCCGAAGCCAGCACCCTCTCTCCTCAGTGTTGCTCTTGCAAAGACAAAATATTCTGAGAAATTACTTACTTTGCAGAATTCCAGAAGAAAACAGATTGTTCAGAATGCATTGCAGCTGATGACGATGATGTTTAGGTTTGCTCCTTGTCCAGCAAGTGTTCATGTCTGATTAGAAAAGTTCTGTAGCCTGATTAAGGGAAAAAAATAAAAGAGAAAAAAAGATAAACAGTTACACATCTGCATATATAAACATTACTGAGTTCTGCACTGATGATGGATTATAATACCTGGGTGAAGGAAGTTGGTTTGGAGTGTGGCACAAAATTTTACAGAGAGCATATGAAAGCAAGCTTTTTCCATGCCAGGAAAGAAAACTGTGAAGGGATTTTTTTCCCCAACTGAAAACCCTCATAAAACTGGAAGTCTGAACTGGTGAGACACAATTCAGTAAGAGGGGAAAGAAGGGTTTTTGGCGGGGGCCTCATTAGTGCAAGAGAAAGCAGTGACTGGAGAATTGCAACTTTGGTGTTAGGTGGGTTTAGAACTAGAGAGTTATTCCATGAGCTTAAAAATGATTATGGCAAGATTACTCCTCTGTGGAAAGGGACAGTTGGAAAAACTGACTACACTGAGACCTGGCTGTTTGCCTGAAAGTGGATGGAACAGGAATGAAACAGTATAGTTTATTCTGAGTATGGTTTATACAGAGGGATTCATAAAAGAAGCTGACAAAGCTACAGACAGAAAATTGGCCAGGAAGAGCATGGCTGCTGAAGAGAAGTGGCTAACTTCTAACTTGGAACCACAAAACCTCAAACATACTATATAACATTTGGATTTTGCCCCACCTGATTATGTAGCAACACAAAAGCAAACAAGCAGAACACACACTGTTCTGGAATAATGAAGCTGCAAAAACATTATGATAATTTATAACAGCTTAGACCAGGTAATACTGATGTCTTAAAACAGCTGAAATGAGTGCTTCTTAAGTATAAACATATAACCTGAATATCATGTCATTGACTTGAAAAGAATCAGGCCCTAGACTATGTTTGGCTTCTGTTCTATGTTCTGGGTAATCAAACTGTTTGAAAACATCTCCAATGGCCAAAATGGGTAACTCAGACAAGGCAGTCCTCTTCACGCGGAGCAGCCTTGTCTCACACAGGACAAGAAGCTCCCATCAGGTTTGATCTGAAGACAGTATAGCTGTCAGTATAGTATGTATACTGTATGTATAGTATATATATGCATGTGTATATATATGTATCTATAGTATATATACTGTCAGCTGACAGTATAGTTGATCTGAAGACAGTATAGCTGTTTTACAGTGTAATTTTTTCCTCTTTCAGTGATTATAGTAATTTAAGAACTTCACTTACTTAAACTTCTTGCTGAGCTAATTTTCATCCCAGATGAAACACAACCAACTGGGATGGGGTGAAAGAAGTCAGCAGTTTGGGGAGACGTGATCTAAAAAAGCAGAAATAGAAAATTAAACACTTAGTGGAAACTTTCAATAAAGGTTGCACAGATGACAGTTGATCTACTCCAGCAAGTGAGATTAATATCTGCCAAAGAGCAGTCAACTAGTTTCTTCACAGAATTCAGGGATTTTTGTATAATTCCTTTTTCTTTTTTATTTTTTTTTTAATTGACTAATAGCAAAAAGATAGCATCAACCTTATGATGGTACAAACCAATGATGGAGTACAAGCGACACAGAAAGGTGCCATGAGTTATTCTTCTGTTGACTAGATTATTTGAAGCCTGGAGAAAACACATTCTGGAGAACAGGGTTAATCACTCAATTTTTAAGAGGTAACCATTAGATGGAAAGAGAAAACACCCCCTCCCTGTGAACCAGACCCTTCAGGGGTACACAAACATACACACTTACTCTCTGTATTAGCGTTCATCATCCCTGCCATACCTGCAGAGTGGTATTTTGGGAAGAATTTCTGACCAGTTTGTACGTTCACCCTGTGCAGCATGAATGAGGGGTGAGCCATCTCTACCACAGTGCTTGGTAGAGCCTCTGAGTGAAGAAGCATCAGTCTGAGTTTGTGATTCAGATGGGAACTCAGGTGTCCCGCTCACATGAACATTTTTGTTACGGCCATGAAATGATTCCAGGTTTGAAAAGCTAAACATGCTCAAGCACCTTGCTAGCTTGAGGCCTACTCTAGTGTCTTAGCTGGGTAGCAAAGGCTGATGCATTAGGGAACTGTGCGGCTTTTTTTTCCCTAGGATATATGTGGCTCTTCAGTATTTGTCAATCTTAAATTAGTATTCAGACCTGTCTGCCGAGCACTGCTGCAGCAAACAAAGTGAGAGGAAACACCGAGTTTGTTATGTGCATTTCAAAGACATGCAATGTGGAAATCATGTTCTTCGACAGGCTAGAAGATTACTAAATGTAAATTAACTCCATTGACAGCCAGAGGAATAATGTCAGCCAAGAATCTGCTCCTGCATATTTTGCAATATTCAAATTAAATTAAAGTAAGGATTTAAAATTTACATGTGTAGGTATTTAGACATTTGCAGCTGTGAGCTTGCAGGTGATGGGCTGTAGTGATAGGTACATGGGAGGCACACCATCAACCCAGAAAAGGAAATCAGATGGTGTATGATTACTGCTTCCCAGAAGTACCAGCTTTAAGGTAGTGCTGCTGTTGCCATAAAGTGCCAGCAATGTTTAACATTACCAGTCCTGTGGAAAGCAGCACTGCATTTTTCAGAGGAGAAGCTGTTGCTGACAAAAATGCTCAGGCACTACAAAGATGCTTTCAAGAAGAATTTGTCTGGCCCTTGCAAAGGGGAGCAGAGGAGCAGTTACAAGGAAAAGGAACCACAATTCTCTTCTCCCATAGGACTGTCCTTGCTGGCTTACGGGAGCTAACCATGCTGTGGAGTTTCTGAGGTCAGCACTAATGTTGCTGGGGAAGGGGAGGGAGGACAGCATAAAGCTACCTGGCCTGGGATCAAGAAAGCTGTTGCAGAAGGGTGTCCCACAGAGTGTAAAGCTACTCTTGGCTGCTGCAGCTGCTGTAGTGTAGCCTCTTCCCTTTGGTCTTGCCCCCCATCTGAAAAAACAGCCAACAAGTAATGAATTGCAATTGTACTGGAATACAAGAACAAATTTAATACAAATGTCTTCAGCCCCCCCCCCCCCCCCCCCCCAAGAAAACCCACCCAAAAAACCTGCAGAATAAGATAATTTATTTTCTTGAGGTTGCTGATATTATAATACTTATACAAGAAGTGAAGCCACCTAACACTTTGAGGCCACAATATTTAGATATGCCAGGGAGATAGCACTGTTCTGTTACAGAACTGTGGTATGAAGAGCTGAAGCAAGCTTTTTTCCTTGGTTCCCAAATAAGAAATATAATCAACCAAGACCTTCTGGTATTTCAAGAAGAGGTATGGATTTCTGTCACACAGTGGCAAATTACACTTTTATCCTTTTCTTCAGGAGTGTATCATTGATGAAGACTGTGAAACAGGGAAATATTGCCAGTTCTCCACCTTTGAATACAAGTGTCAGCTCTGTAAAACCCAGCGTACAGTAAGTCCTGAATGAGATGTGCTTGTATGTGGTCTCCAGAAACTCAGGGTGTAAGTTATTGTTGCTAATGTCCGCAAGTCAAAATTGATAGAAAACACGACGCAGAACGTTCTGCATGAGGTTCAAAAATGGGTGTGTAGAGTTTCTTGGGTTGTTTTTTTTCTGCCTGTTAACTAAGTTTTAAGGTTTCTGTTCTTATACTCTTTAAAACCTGCACTCCACTCCTCCTGACTCAAGCGTGACTTGTTAGGTGGCCTAAGGACAGCATAAGCTAACGCATTGTAAGTTGCCAGTGGAATGGGCAAAAAGGAAATACTGTGCCAGCTCCGTAGGCTCAGCTGACAGTTGGTCATTTCCAGCTCCTGATTCACAAAGAGAATTGCAGTGGCCTGCATTCTTGCCTTCACTGACAACTTGTACAATGCTGTAGTGCAATTGTTACTGTAAGTGATCATCTTACATGGATCATTTACATTATTTGGATCTGAACCTCAGGAAGCAGTAAATTCCTGTCTTTTGAGCTAAAAGGTAAACGTTCTGGGTAGTAGCTGTGGTTAGATTATGGTTAGACATTCAGGCTTTTTCTGTGGTGAAAATCCAGTTTAAGAGCAGTCTGTCAAAAAAGGCCTTTTATCTGACTGTCCCTTTTCCTCTAGGTTCTGCTGATGGCCTCTTGTGAAACAAATTCATTCCTTAAAACATTTGCAGACAGTTAAGTCTACAAGCAAGCAAACCTTGCGTAAAGTCATGTAATCAATAGGATTATTATAAACTAAAACCAAAACAGGCTGTTCCTGAAATGATTTAAATAACTTATCTTGATAACTTCAGGGAGCTCTGTTGACTTCAGTGGATTGAATGCTTGTTTAAACACAAGTCCCAAATATATGCTCAAGTGTTATTAAGAAACCTTATTATTCATATTTTCAAAAATATTAAACTGATAATTTTTCATGTTAACATGGAATAATTAAAAATCAAGATTATAATGACCTAACTGCCCCCCCCCCCTTCTTTGCAGTCCTCAGTAGAACATTTGTAGAATAAAGAAAGTAAAAATTGGGTCTGGCTACACTCCTGTTTTAAAGTGAGCTTAGACTGAAGATGGTGCGATCAATTCCCTGACCTAGAACCCCCACAATTAAAAAACATCTTTCTTTTTAATTATCAGGTCTTAATAGTGCTAGCATAGTCCTACTTCTTGCCCTGTGTTAAGCACTTCCTGTGAGATCCACTGGAAAAGAAATTCTGATTTTGTATGGCTGCCCAGACAGGGCTTTACGCAGACAGAAAAAAGCTGTTAAAATGCTGACCTACTAGGAATCTTTAAGATGTTTATCAAAGTACCTAAAAAAAGAAAGAGTGACACACCACTTTTATTAGGTTGATTTATTAGGCGTGTATAGTTGAAGCACTGGGGCAGTTGTCATACAAGCTATCTTTAGCTAGAGACTTGCATTTCTGATTTGCAAAGAACTTTTATTCAAAGAGATTTTTTTCAAAGATTCTTGGTTACAAACAAGGTCTGGTTCTTATTACAACTAAAAAATTGGACTTCAGTAAGACTTTTTTGCTTTGCTCTTTAAAAGCAATCCTTCTGAACAAGTTGTAAATTCCTGAATGTATTTAACAATAGAAAAAAATCAGTAACGTTTTCCATTGATAATGTTTCTTTTTTTTTTTTCTTGATTGCAAAAGGCCACCCTGAAATCCATGTTACACTGTCAGATATCTGGCTGCTGATCAATTTTGATGTAAACGCTAAGATAAGAATTCAGGCTTTGTAAGATTGAAAGTATAGTAGTATGGAAGGAGTGCTGTTACTCTTCTGGGGAGGTTTGTGTCTGGCAAATAGTTCTATGTATGCTTGAAGCTGAGAATCTAAGCAGTTCTGTTTAAACAGTGGGAATATGACATGTATGTATTTAAAGCACATATATGCAGTTGTCTTCAGGACCAGGGTCTAATTCTGTGTTTAGCCATCCGTTGCTATATGCAATTAGTGCTAGTGACAGTTCTGTCATGTGCTTTTTCCGTTTGCAAGCACTGCTCACGGGATGTTGAATGCTGTGGAGACCAGCTTTGCGTTTGGGGTGAGTGCAGGAAATCCACTTCAAAAGGAGAGAACGGCACCATTTGTGAGAATCAACATGACTGCAACCCTGGAATGTGCTGTGCTTTTCAGAAAGGTACAGAGGTTTTGCTTTTTGTCTTATTCATGTTATAATACAGGAGCATTAGGATTTAGCTCTTTTGCCCAGGTGAAGTGGTTAGATCTCTACAGAATCAATAGGTCATTCTCCCTTTGCCTGTAGAGCACACTGTTAACTTCATTATAAAACTTTAATAGAATTAGGAGTGAGAAGCAGTCTGATAGGGGTGGACAATAGCGGAAAAAAAAGCCCATTGCATGCTAGAGATGAGATCAGCATGAGAAGCACAAAAATCTACTGTTTCTAAAGGAGAGTCTCAGACATTTAAAAGTAGTAGAGTTCTGCATCAAATTTTCACCCAATAGAGCAAAAATAAAAGAATTAAAAATGTCCAAAATAAATTGAGATTACTGAGAGTGGCTTTTCTTTCATCATCAGCAAGCAGACCATCAGAATCAGACTGCAGATCCATTTCATACTCTGAGTTTTATATGCTATGCAATACTGACCAGACAGCCAAGGTATGTAGAGGAATGATGTTCCAGATTATGTTGTCAGTCCCCAGGGGAATGTGAACCTTGATTTACAAAGGGAGGAGAGGAGGAGAAGGTATCAGGCCTGAAAGCAGTCCTAAATCCTGCCTGGTCAGGCCCCAGCTTCTTCTACTGCCTTATACCTGCTAGTTCCTCGCAGCTTTTATCATAGTTCACCTTAATTTTGCAGTGACAGGATACTCTTCCAACCACCTTTCTGCACCAGGTAGATAATTCTCTAGGTAGGTTTTTCCTGGCTCTTGCTGTGAGCAAGAAGTGACCTTGTACCTTCCCTGATAGTTGGGCTGCCTCTCCTGGGCCAGCCTGCTGGGGGGATCAGGCTGCTGGGGCATTCCTGGAAAACAAAGAAAAAAGCTCAAACACCATTTTAAGACAAGTGGGTCTGCTCAGCTTTTCTGTGTTAATTTTGAGCATTACATAGTAGACCTTTGATGTTAAGTAAGTTCAATTTCAGCAAGTTTTGGTTAGGGCAGTTTTATTTTCCTCTTTATCAGGTTTCTGCCTAAAGCATTTACAGGTTTTCCAAGCTCTGTCAGAGATTTCTTTGTACTCCAATTCTGAAATGAGACAGAAAGAGCACTTTTAATAAATGCCTATTGCTTTTATCATGCAGGACTTTGAATCTCAGCTTATGCTGCAGAGATGAGCAAATCAGCAGTGTGTATCCATTGGTGTTAGTAGCACTAGGCTAGTCTACTCTGAGGGTAATCCTGCTTCTGTAGCCCAGATTTCCTACGGGATCCAAACAAGCTGTGTCTTTGTGATGATTATTTCAGCTGCATAAGACATTCACACTAATTTGAATATAAGTTAGTGCTTGGCTTGAAATGATATTTAGTACAAACCTGTATCTCAGGAAGGAACAATACAATAGATAAGAATATTGACGAAAACCAATGGAACATTTACTAAAACTTTACACAGAGCTGTTCATTAATAGCAATGGAATTTTATTCTCTGCAGTAGTCTGCTTTAGCAGTGCTTTAGGATTTTTCAGGTTAGGCCTAACCTCAAGGCCTTTCTCTGTCACTCGAGTATTGCAAAAGGTTGTCCTAATAAAGATTGGACTGTCTTTACGTGTATATTTTTTATATAAAATTGTAGTAAACTATGGAGCATTTACTGCCTAAGATACAATCTGTTTCAGAATTAGGAACTGGTAAGTCATATACATTAAAGCATATGTGTGTGTCTGTATACACACACACATATATATATTTTGACCAAGCTTGTTTTAAAAACTCAAATTATGAACTTTTTACATACTTTATTCTGCTATACCAGACAGAATGAGGTGAATGAAGGCAAGGGGAGGAAAGGAGGTTTGATAGGAACGTCTGGAAAAGCTGAATTCAAGACTGACACTATAAGTTAGTAGCACCAGGAAACACAAACGACACATTCTTCTAAAGTTATTACACAGGTTGAAATTCACCCCTGTGCAGAAACAAGGGTGCCAAGCCCCAAACACCATCAGACAGCTTTACCTAGTGTAGAACTACTATAAGAAATGAAATGGCTGAGTAGTTCTTGTAACCTCATTATTTAAGTCTCTGAACAGTTGGTCTGTATTTGAAACCTCTGCAAAAACATAGAAGAAATAGCAAAAAAACCAGTTTTAAAATATAGAGATATTTCTCTATTCAGATTTTAAACCATTAATGCTATGCATTGCAAAGGATTCACTAAGGTTCGCTTTCTTGCTTTGAGAATAGTCTTTCAAATCTCCAAGGGATGGAGTTGTGCATTACTACTCTACTGACAGTAGTCTCTTCATGAAGAAGCAGGAGTTGACCTTGGTCATTAAGCATAAACTTCAACTCTCCTACTCCCACCTAGCAGAAAGAACATTATGTTATGGCTCCCTAATATGTAAGGGGACTTACAAAAAGACAGACTTGACCACTTTTTATCTTGCGTGTAGACGTAAAAATTAGGTCATCTCAGTTTAGCAGACAGTTAACGACTTCTCATACCATTAATTTACTCTGGCATACAGAACTGCTGTTTCCTGTGTGCACTCCATTACCTGAGGAAGGTGAACCCTGCCATGATCCTTCAAACCAACTTCTCAACCTGATCACCTGGGAACTGGAACCCGATGGAGTACTTGAGCGATGCCCCTGTGCAAGTGGCTTGATCTGCCAACCTCAGAGGTAAAGATCAAAACTGGGCAAGCAAACTGCTTGAAATTTTTGAGGGATCTCTTTCTGTGGCAAGTAGATACAGAGCTTGCTGATTCTGCCACACTATAAAGCATCTTGACAGCTTTTCTCAGCAGTAGCATTGAAGCTTTCTCAAACTTACTGCTTTGTCTCACACAGATATACCTGAGATTGGCAACACCTTAATCCAGTGTGAATTAAGTTTGTGGCTGGTACAGCTTTTTAATCCGTCAGAAAGTACTAACAGCTGCTGAGATGTATCTTTCCAATTTAATTCTCTACATACAGCTCTTGTCCACCAACTTTCTGTGTTAGATGGGGCTTCTATTAGGAGTTGTGCTTGCTTTCATACATAAGTACATTAATGACATTTTAATACATGCAGTAAGTATAAACAGGCTTGTTCCTGTGCTACTGATCAGCTTGACAGGTCACTTCTATCCCAAGAAGAAAAGATACCTTTGCTTGCACTTTGCTTCAAACCTGAGAAGCCAGTTTCCCTACCACTGACTCAAGATCTGCCATTCAGACTTGAAACACTTCGTACTGTGCAGACTTCTTCAGTATCATTGAGTTTCGAGGAAGAAGCAGCAGGCTGACTCTGTATTTCTGCTAAAAGCTAAAACTTCTAATATATCACACCTTTAATTATTCTTTAAAAGGATAGTATTTGCATCATCAGCAATGTCACTGGGAGAAAGCGAGGTCATTTCAGTTTTGAACTAAAAGCATTTTTAGAAAACCTACATGTTTTCTAATGAAATAAGCTCTCTAGGTTTGTGCCTACACTACCATTTTCATTATACTAACTTTCAACATGACAGCATAGCTGTGATAGAGATGTAGATTAATATTTCTGTCTTCTTCTGTGTCCAACTCTGTTTCTACATTTTTTTCATGCATGAAAAGTAATTGGATGATGTTTCATAACTGTGATCTAAAGAAGGAAGCAGAGTTGATCCCATCCTTTTGGCACCAAAATTTTAGTTAAGGTGCAAGTATGTATCCTGTTTCTTAACTTGGTATTATAACATGAAGAGAAAGGACTAATCACCATGAGTGCTTGTAGGTAGAAGGGCCAGGTTGTGCTGAGGTCCACTGCCATCTTGTGTTCCAGTATCAAACATTTTTTGCTGTTAGGATCTTTATTCTAGCTCTGTATGTGGAAATCTCATCTTTAACTCCCCAGCTGTCAAGCGTGTAAAAATCAGATGTTTATCAAGTCAGCTGTGGTAGATCTGACAGTACTATGCATTTAGCATGCTTTCATGTTGGGAAGGCAGGAAGAATTTTATTAAGGAGCTAGCACAAGAACACGAAAAGATGTACTTTATGACCAGATGTGTCTCTTCCCAACAGCCACAGCACTACATCTGTATGTGAACTGTCTGCCAATGAGACCAGGAATAACGAAAAAGAAGATCCCTTAATCATGGATGAGATGCCATTTCTCAGCTTGATACCCAGAGATATTCTTTCCGATTATGAAGAGAGCAGTGTCATTCAGGAAGTGCGTAAAGAATTAGAAAGTCTGGAGGACGAAGCAGGTTTGAAGCCTGAGCCTGACTCAGCTCAGGAGCTGTTTTTGGGAGATGAAATTTAAAGTCCAAACACCACAGAGTTTCATTAGTTATTTCTAGAAATTTTTGTCTAGTGTCTTGCTTATGTAAACCCTAAATACATACTGCTGGATAGAAGTGCAATAAACAAGGTCTTCAGTGAGCATCCTTTTCTGTGCACCAAACCTGCATGTTCAAATTACTGTTGAATTCATTCAATCCTTGGACCAAACCTTTTGTCAGAGACAAAGGGAAATATATTAGTGTTTCTTCTGCATTAGAACTTTCCCCTTGTACATTACTTATCTATACTTGTACTCATTAAAAAATACACATAAGCATAAATAATCTTAAGTTATTAGTGACTGTAGAAGTGACTTTGAAGTACGTATGTTTAGAATTGCTCATTTTTCTAGGGTAAGAACCATCTACTTTGGACTGGTTTAGTCACCAATTTTAAGCAATTTTTTTATTTTTTATTTAGAAAATATAATCAGTGAAACTAACATACAAATTCTGGGTGTCATGTCCCCCCCCACCACACACAGCCTGTGAAAGGACAGAACAGATAAAGGACACTTACCCGTTTAGCTGATTATACCCAGAGCTGCTTCTCAGCTGGGTCCGAGGGATGGCACCTGTCCTGCAGCAGCCTTCAGTGTAACTTCAGAACTGGTGTGCCACAGCTAGAGCATCCCTTGAGTTTTATACTTTCATTTACAATAATTGTTGGCCTCCCCCACTCAGTGAGGAACATACTATCAAGACAAGCCTACATTTTCCATACAAACACCAAATAGCATGCACACTTACGTCCATATAACACACTGGTTTCTATATAGGAACTTTGAACTTGGCTGTTCAGGGCATCTCCCTGGGCAAGACATATATCCCAGCTGACTGGGATGAGTACAAAGAAAACAGATTCTCTGTTGTAGACAGAATATATAAAGTATCAATATATAGAACAGTGCAGCTGCAGTTACAAGGCTATGCCTAAGCTAGAGCTAAATACAGTGCCAGCTGTACAGCAGCATTCTGCACTACATGTACATACCTTCTTGGGTAATGTTGACTAAAGGATCTGCTGACTCTACTCCACCATCATTTACACTTTTTGAGAGATGGAGGCAGTGAACATAAATTCATTACTGCAGTTTAGCAGTAAGACAACCTAAATAGCTTCTTGCATGCAGAGACGTGTGCTTCTCCTACTTGATTCCATTACACGCAGAGAAAACTCTTTGAGAAGTGGTTTGTGCTTTTAATACACTTCATAGGTGTAAATGTGTTACAAAACATGATCATCATTGCCATCGTAACAGGTCACTGATTCTAGAAATCAATAGCGAGCTAAGAGTAAAATCCAATCCACCAAACACCCCAGCTCCCAGCTGTCTCAACAGTTTGCTACAATGGCTCTTCCACTACTAATGGATTTTGGGTGACAGATGTCACCATCTGTTATTGCACATGGTAAAAAAATGACATGAAGCTCCAGCCAAGTAACTTTTCATGGAGCTTCTTCCCAAAAAATCCCTACTTGCTTACGTCTAATTTGGAACAGCAGAGCACCAGTAACTTAACAAGAGCAGCTACAAGACTGGGCCACTAGCCTGCAAGTCTTTCACCACTTCTGGTCCATGAAAGCTTTTCAACAAATTCCTTAGGTACCAGAATTAATGTTATTAACCATTATCATTATGAATAGGAAGAAAATGTCATCAGAACAGTCTTTTAATTTAAGAATTTATTTCTACCACCAATTCTCACACCAACACATGCACACATACATATGCTGAGTCCACTGAATTTACCTTTCCTTTCCATCCCTAACAAAATTACTGTGCTTTAGAGACAGCCCATCTATAGAAAAAGAATTCAGTATCACTGCAATTTTCCCATTAAAAAAATACTTCATGAGAGCAATAATTGTCTGTAAATACTTCCCTCCTTAAGGACAGCATTATTCTCCCTTCAAGTCTCTTGATGCCACAATCCCTGAAAGATAAAGTGTTAGTATTTCATCAGGTCAGCAAGATATATGCTGAGCTAAGCAAATTAGAAACTCAAGGCTTTTTGTTTCTTTAAAATGCCGATGGTAAAACTCAAAAACGTTTGAAATGATCAGAATGTAAAGCAGATGCTGAAGAATGTCTCCCAGAACAACGCAGATTATATTCCCAGTACACTTATACAGAAGGAAGTGCAGCGCTGGTCAGGAAATCATTGTAAGGATGCCCCTCAGTCCTCTATCCAGATTCCTGCCAAGACTTACAGGTTTAAAATGAACTTCTTCAAAGCAGTTCTCAATGGAAGTTTCCCAAATAGGGCTAGAGATTAAGCAAGCAGTTTTTGGAATTCTTTTCTTAACCCTACTTTATCCATCTCTAGATTTTTGCCTCTCCAAATGTCCAAGTCCAAAGAAAATTCATGACCCATTTGATAGTTAACTTTCTTCTCTCTTCCGAAACCTCCAAGGATCCTTCAGCAGTCTATATATGTATGTAAATGGTGGTTTAATGAAGTACTCTACCACCTGGCTGGTACTCACTCCATGCTTCCTTTGCTCCTGCTTCCACCTCACCTACGCTGGACGAGAGGTGGCCCAGGTCAGACAGAAGGAAGAGGGAATCCTCTGCGCAGTGCCTGGTTCTCAAACTGCCAGAGTCCCTGGGATTTTTAGGTTGCTGTGGGACAGCATGAAAGGAAGAACTGAATGTTCAGTTAGTGAAAATCCTTTTTCCTCTCTGGAGCAGAACTTAGCTGCCATTCATAGCTGGAGCTTTGAAGTTTCACTGGTGAGAAATTCAGTTCTGGAAAAGGAAACTTATAGCTGAAGAAAAATTAGGCATGAGTAAGTAAAGAGGAGCAGCAGACAGGCTATAAACCACTTCCTGTAATACTGCATACACGTGTAAGGTGTGTGCATACACACAGCGCCTTACAATGCTGACATTGCCTTCAGAAAGTCTCTATTTCCATGAAATAATTCCATAATTTTTCAAATAAAAGCCACAGCATTTAATGATTAAAATAACACAGCAGAATGAACAAATGTTTTATTGGCATGTTCATTGTTGTAAACAGCATCTGGCATGAAAAAGTTTACCAAAATCTTTTGATTGTTATAAATTAGGTGGTTTTCCAAAAACTACGGAGGATTGTTCTCTATTGATCTTTATGGACCAAAGCAAAAACTTGCTGTTCCTAGGCTTTGCAATGAAATCATGTTGATTGCATCAGTCTTTGCACCACCACCTGGACTACCAAGTTTGTGTGTTGAGGTGTTAAGAGGTTGCCCCAATATTCAACTACATATAGCTACGGAATCAACTCTGGGAAAAACAAAATGACTTTCAGTGAGTGGAGAAGATGCAAACTTGTAATAGTCTCAGAAACAAAATGTACAAAAAGTAGCTGAACAAAAACTTCATTAACAAGGGGATATACAACCCTAAAGTACCCAGCATCGTCAAACATAAAATGAATACAAATTTAAATAGGCAACTACACTTCCAAATGTACACAATGAAGGTTGATATGTGAAAAGAAATACCATGGTAAATAGCTGAACTGCAGTTCTGGTAAATGGATAGGGCAAGTTTTATTTACACATTGAACACAATATAATAGAGCTGCTCACCGGCTTCTGTAACCTATTAAAAACCAGTTACCTTACAACAGCACTTCTGCAAAATGAACCAACACCTGCTGGCAGCTTTCTGCAGACACCTCTCAGACTACCTGTTTTATGGAAGAATATTCTAAAACCTTACACTTGCAGCACTTCCATTTCATCTTCGACCCTTTGCCGCTGCTTTTCTAGAACCAATGCGTTAACATTTACTTCAGACTCTCTGATGAGGTAATGCGTGTATCAGTGAAACAAACAGAAAAAGGATTCTTTCATGGCCTTTGCACAGCTTTTATTATTAAGCTATGAGTATCCTGTTTGAGGCTAGTTTCACTAGCTACTATGTGCACACTGTCCTCAAAAATTTCCACTCGTTTCCCTCCCCTCCCACTTTTTAGTTCTAATCTTTTATTTGCACATCCCTTTTAGCTTTACAGTACATTTGACTATAGTGCACAACATGATTCCAAGTCAAACAGTGACCCAACGGGGCACTGCACTGCTGATTGGTAACACAGCCCAACCAGTGCTGGTGTCAGCGCTTTACACCTAATGAATGTCCTGCCGTAATGGCACTACACAGTAGTAGTGAACCTTTTTATTTTAAACAAAAAAATTCCCCAGGGAAAATGCTATAGCAAGTATCAGTCTTGCGTCAAATCTTTATTTGGTGCTCCATCCAGATAAATTTTTAGTGCTTTTTCTTTACGAGGAGAGTAGGTTACCCGGTGTCCAGTTTTCTGGAGTCTGCTGCTTTCCTTTTTCATCAGTTCATTTCTCTGCTCATCTGTTAATTCCATTAATTCTTCAGTTTTATCCCTAAAAGGTATTAAAATTCAGATTAATACAATAACCATAATTAGATTTCTGTAATTTTTTTCACTTGGAGCAACTTGGTAAAAAGCACAACTAAGCATAATACTCCTTACAGATGATTTTCTTCTTCTCCAGAAACTAACAATCTGTCTAAACCTGCATTTCTAACAGAGACTTTCAGTATCCTAACTGACAGCAGACCCAGGGAAAGCAGCAAGAAACAAGCCCATACTCCTCCATCTACCTGGTAACTCCTATTCTTCAGAGACAACTACAACTCTGTACTTTATTCGGTCACGGTGCTGCCAGCTGGAAAACTAGAAAAAAAAAACCCACCTAGAAACTACCAGCTGCTCTCCCAAATCATTTTCTTCACAGCCAGCACATTATCAACCAGCTGTTTCCCCCAAACTCACATGTAATTATGAAAAATACTGTAGGAGCAATGTGTTCATGAGGTTGCCCCACCCACCCAGTTTAGCAGAAATTACAATATTCAAGCTCTTAGTCCTCAAATACCTTGCGGCTGCTGCTGCCAGATGATGAACATTTTTCATGTTAACAAAATTTTTTGTCATAACATCCTTTTTTCCAAACAAGCCATACTAATTTCTCAAAGAAATAAACTCAGGAAGTAAAATTCCTGCTCTCTAAAACCTATGGCAAGACTCTGACTCCACAAGGAATAATGGTTCTATTTGAAGAGATGAAATCCATATACACACTCAAGCATAGCAACTAGTGTTGCATTCAGTATTACTTTCAGGTTTTTGAGAGGGAGGATTGAGTAAAAGGATGAAATGCTTGTTTTCTTAAACAATTAACATAATTAATACTCAGGTTTTTAGGAGACTGAGGAGCACAAACATTCCATCTCAATATTTTAAACCCTCTTTAAGACAACAGAAGAGTATTTTTATGCTTCACTTGATGACATCACCCCCCAAATCTTATACACAGATTTTTTGCATGGTTTATTATACTGTAATAATATACATACCTATAAAATATTACTGCACCATCATCACAAATGTACAAAGGCCAGACATTCAATGTAGATACTTTAGGATTCCAGTCCAAGTCTTGGTGAATCTCTAGTATGGAAATGTCGCATGGAAACGTTCCTCTACCCTGAGAAAAAGCAGTTACTTTGTGAATAAAATAAAACTCACACATCCGTACTATTGAAAAGTAAAAATAGACAAAACCTTACTTACCTTTGCAAATTCTATGTTTTCTAAGGGTATTCCACTTATTTCACTCAGCTGTCAAGTGAAGAAAAATGGTGGATTTAATACCAGTCCACAACAACGTTACGCTGTGTCTATATAAAGTCAATAAACTTGCCAAATCTAAAAGTCAATTAAAATTATTTGGAAGTCCTCCAATGATCCAAAGTATTAGTACAAAATTACAGTGACAAGGTAGAAACTTTTTATATTTCGAGGTTACTAGCATCTCGCAAGCGACACCTGCCATGATAGCATTTCATCACACTTCTCTTAACAGTGAGGGGTGACAGAAAAAAACCAATAGAAACGATTAAGAACATTCAAGTTCCAAGATACAAAGAGACCAGCTGCTTCACATTAAGCCTTCAGGTCCATCAGTTAGCCCTTGGCAGCTTCCCTGTACAAAACAAAAGCTATTCCCCAGTCAACCTGGGAGCAGGCAAAGCCATAAAACACGCACAACTAAACACCATCTCCACACTCCTGCACTTCCTACCGTAACCACCCTGCAATTCCCCAGCAAGCACCACTGGCTGCTCCTTCCCCTTGTAAGTGCCCCTGCCCCCCAGTGCACAGAGTTTGTCCCCCATCCCGTCCCCTGTGGGCGCTGCCCAGCCCTGGCACCGGGTACAGGGCCTCAGTGCAGCCCTCCCTCCGCTGAGCGCTCTCACGGTGCACACAGGCTCATCACTGCCTCGCTCTTAACTCAAGTGCGGCTGCAGTCTCCTCTCCATGGCAATGCAGACACCAACTTTGATTTGTGTTTATCTTTGGCAGCTTATTTTCCCAACACTTGGAGAGATTTCCTCTCTAAGATTCTCTCCTCTTTCAAATCTGCTGTTAAAGCAGTTGTGTTCAAATTAAACTGATGGTGAGAAAAGACTAACAGCCAGTGTAACTTTCTAACTCTCATTTCCTTAGGAAACTAGGATAAATAAACAATCCTGACAAAAGCCAGACAAATTCTGAAATGTATTAGCCCTACACTCTGCTAATAAAATTTGTTACTACAGATGTGTCAAATTCAGGTTTCTCTATTACTGGTGGGAGCAAAAAGATTAAGGCCTCTCAGGGAGAATGCTGCTAAAATTGCTCCCTGCACATCAGTTCTTAAAACAAGAGACAAGAGCAGCCAACTCCTTCTTCAGATAGAAGTGAAGAGGAAATCCTGAAGACTGCATGCAAGAACCTGTAGTCATAACTTCATCTCTACCTGAAGAACACAAGAAACCAGTCTGTGGCTTAGTCTGTGTACATACACAAATCCCAGGCTGTTGCATTCTGTGGTAGCTGAACAATGTTCCTCTCCCCAGCCTACAAATTAACACCTAACTCACAAATGCTGAGTGTTTTAGTAAGGTAAGACTTTGGCAGACTTTATGGATACTATGATTTTTGCTGGCCTCAACATCCAGGGTGGCCTTCTTACATCTGGATACTGCCACATATAAATAATAATTTCCCTAAGAGTGGAAACTGGATATACTGGATTAATAAAATAGCCTCAATACAAGACACACTTCCACTCTAGATTTCTGCCAGGAAAGTACCCTGTTAGAGGGTTCTGGCCTTAAAGAAAAAAAACATACCAAAGCCATATTTCCTTCTAATCAAAACATAGTTCAATCTACTTGGTGCAGTTACACTGTCCCTGAGCAACTGCTCTCAAATTCAAATATGAAGAGGCTGAAAGGCTTGGTATTTTGGAATACCAAAATACTGGCTCGAAAAAAGAAAGCAACAATAGTTTAGCTTTTCTCTCACGTGCGTTTTTTAAGGAAAGGGACACAGGTAATATTATGCTTCTTAAAACTTCAAGATACGACTTTTTTTTTTCCCATACATTCACCTAAATACTTTGATACCAGACCATTCTATGAGACTATGAAGTAAAGCTGGTAATTTGTATGGCTTTAATAGGACAGGACAGGTTCTCAGATCCTGAGGAAAAAAAATAGTCACAATGCAATAAGATTTTTGCAGCTATGACATCTCTGGGCTTCCCAACAGAGGACATCAATAAGGCTCTTAGATACCACAAGAAACTTGTATCACGTTACACATTTTACCTTCTCTTTTAATTCTTCAACGCTGCTGCTTTCTAGTACTACCTCCTGGAAAGAATCTAATTTCATCTCTGATGGCCTCCATCGTCTCGATAAAACAGCAAGCTGTGACATGGATTTCATCTTTTCTACTCCTAGGAAAGAAAGAGAAATGTATTACATTAACATCACAAAACATCCTATTTCAAATAAGGGCTTTTCCATAGCATAAGCATACTCAAATATGGAAGACTGCACTACACATACATAGACAAACTAAGTAACCTATTAAGTGTGCTGCAAGTAGTCCACCAAAAAAGAAAGGGGGGGGGCAGGGTGGGGAGGGGGTCATGGGCTAGGATTTAGTTGAACTTCTTTGTTATCAACTCCTTTCAAGGAATTTTTTCATAGGCAGCATCTCTTAGAAGCCACACCATTTACTCTTCTTTAGGGCACATTTTTCCATCACTCCCAGCTCAGTTATAGGTACAATATCTATCCACCTAACCAGAGGCTGACCTCCAGATCTTGCATTTGCATGAGACATTCCTCAGCAACCTGGTATTTATCCATGTGCTTCACTTCCTTTACCAAAATAAGCTTTCCACCTTCGACTTCTGTATTTCACACACTAACTACACACTTATTAAAGCCTGCTTTACACCTACAGCCTTGAAGAATTTTAGTATGTACTGCCTCCCGCCTTTTTATGTATCAGTTTCAGGTAACAGAGCTTTCTCTGGCTGACAGGGTAATACTGTTACAATCAGATAAGCAGAAGTGATATCAAAGGGCTCATTTTATTTTAAATCAGTCTATAATTTTGTAATTTAGTATGAAGAACTTGTGGCTTAAACATTTATGTCTACTATTACACGCTTGTTTTGCATGAAACCACCACCGTTTAAGCTTCTCCCTGAATACCTTCTACAGTCCTTGCCTCTGACTACATTTGTGCCACCTTTCAACACTAACCTATTGTCCAAAATGAAGATACAACCACCTAAGGCTTCCTGGGATTTATTTTCAAGTCTGAAGCAATTACACAAATTCTATTCAGAGGCAGAGAATAACTAATTTAAATATGACTGCAACAGTGTGATGTAAAGCTACTATGCTAAGAAACTTAACTGTAAATTATTCTAAATTGCATTATTTACCTGCCTAATGTCTTCAGTGCTTAGCTGAAGAACAAGATGAAAGCGATGGTGGTGGTAGGCCTTACAAATCCTGACTTTTAAAAAAGGTTGACTTTACACTCTTCCAACAACCTCTGTGGTAGCAGCAGGTATATACAACTTAATTTTCACAGAATATAGCGGTATCTAGCTGCATCTTCTACAACTGGATTAAAGTAGCACCCTTTTGGGCAGAACTAGACAGTTATACAAAATATTACAGGATACTTGGAAGCCTGGTAGTCTATAATAGGGCACGTCTGTGAACTAGGTGGGCTGCAGTGGTCTAAAAAGTAGTACCTCCAAGACCTACTCACTACAGAAACAGTACAGCAATGACTCTAAAACTAATGCAAATATATTTAAAACTGTACAGTTTTAACTGAAGCGTGAGCTGATACATATGCCTATAGGAATCCACAGGCCTCCTGAACCTCTCATGTTCATTTCAAATTCTGATACTTGCATTAGCACAATTTTGTTGAAAATTAAAAAATACCAGGATTGAAAACAGCTGCCAAAACACTGGAGTAACAGCTAAAAGAGACTTAAGCCAGTTATGCTTGTGAAGAAAGTTCCTGAATGAATAGAATTCACATTCTTCTTCTAACCATTAACAGCAGTATCTGTTAATCTAGAGGAAAAGCAGCATGGCTTACTTTTTTTCCCCCTTAAATTATGCTTTTAAGGGCATATCCAAAGAATAACTTAAGAAATGCCATAGTTTTAATGATATTTAAGCAGAATGATATTTAAGCAGAATTTAAGAAACAAATCTGCTCTGTAACATGATTCCAAATTTGTTCTGATGAAAAAGGTCTTTTCGAAAATTTAGCACTTCATGACAAAAGATGTTTTTCAACCTTTGTCTGAAAACTACAAAATGACTGAACAGCTGTGGTGACTTTAAAAATAAATTATATATGTATTATGTATACACACACATATATTTCAGCTAAGTACAAACATCACCAATACTAGTCCAAAACACAAATAAAAGCATAACATACAGGTATTCCTACAGTTTTTATGTACAATGAAAACATACCCATGCAAAAACACACCTACAGTACTCAGTATGTCAAAAAGCTTCCAATAAACCTACAAACCAATGCTGCTACTAGACCTTTTGCTCATCACAGCCACAGAAAATCTACACTTGCACAATCTGACACCCCTCGCCTTCATGCAGAGCATTTGTTTTTAATTCTGTTTGCTTCTATTTTTCCTAATAAAATGCTATTAAAATGTCAGTAATAGTCTTTAAAAAAAGGAAAAAGGGAAGATCCGTTTTCCAGTGTTCTCTAAAGAAAAAAATCTCTAACATTATCTTTAGTTTCTCTTTAAACTGTATCATTACCTTCAAGTATTTCTAAGAAAACCTCCCAATTGCTTGAAATATTGATATCTTCTTCATAGATATGATAATCTAGAAACACAGTGCCTGGGTTCTTCCAGGTTTTCTTTCGTAGGCGAAACCTGTAAATACATCACGAAGAAAACTGAGGTTTTTATCTGCTCATAAACACTTAACCACTGCCAAAATTCAAAACTGAGTATTTTCTAACAAAACTGAAATATAACTAATATGAGGTTTAGTTACGTTTATGAGGAATGAGTTTAACATTCTGAGATAGTCCTGACAGCAAGGTATCACTACTGGCTCTTAGTGCTGAATTATTCATAATCATAAGGAAAACAAGCCTGTATTGTTCTTGTTCATTGAAAGAAATGTGTAGGGATTTAGAGGAAGAAAACAGTTTCCTATTTAGGATAGGAAAACAGAGTATTCCCAAACACTTCAGACAGTTTTGCTGCTCCTTTTTTCTTTTTTTTTTTTTTGAGGGGGAAGTGGGGAAGAAGGGGAGAGGTGGAGGCTTAAAAGAAGATTGGTGTCTTAGTTCTACTGCATCAATCCAGTCACAATACAAAAGCATGAGGTTTGATTTAGATACGGAGATAAGGGTATAAAGAACTAAAATGAGATTAAACATGAGTACAAAACTTTAACTGTAATGGTTTTCGCACACACAAAAGCAGGCATAAATTTTGTGCTGTGCGCCATAGTTATACGGCACTAGAGAACATAACTAGGGGGGGCACAGCAGTCAAAATTCTTTGGCCTAGTCATGGTGAGGAAAGGATAAAAACCCGGTCCAGATGTAGGTTTCTACTCCTTTTCTCAACAGGAAAGGGCCAATGTTTGTCTTCCAATGTTTTGCTCCAGCCTGATTTTTGGCATACGTCAAGGCCCCACCAGCTTGCTTACCACATCTTACAAGTTTCTCTTAATTCCAGTGAATACAGTGTCAGCTATTCCACAGTAAATACCACATCACTTGGAAACAACAGCAGAGAGTATGTTGAACCAAGGCCCCAAAGAGTTCAGCTAACAGATTATGGGTAAAGGGAAGACAGTACCACAGCAGTATTAGCACTTCACTACAAAAGATGAGTGGTTTTTCACACTTTGCTGAAAACTACTAAATGACCGAACAGCTATGTTGACTTTAAAGACAAATTTGTCTATAGGAATCTGCAGGCCTCCTGAACCCTATGATAATGCCTGAGGCAGTTTGCTGCAGTGATCTACACTGGGCCTGCATCTAGACAGAAGGTGGCTTTTTTGTGAACTGATTTACTCAATGCTCTCCTTTCTGAAGGAAATCACCCTTACATAATAAGGGAGAATAAGACTTCTCAGATCTAAACCCGTAGACATGTTGCACACTTCTACATAAATACTATTCCCTGTATCATTCTACATGAGATGAAAGCCAAGAATTGCGCTAAATTCTAAATTTATGTTTGTATTCACAATCTGATTCAAAGACCACAGTAACTTATTTCTGCTCCTTTCACCACTTCCTTTCTCCACAAGAGAAAAAAACAAAACCCACATTTTAAAATACCATCTGATCAGGTAACTTCAATGTATTGCAGTCTCTTTACCTGTCAATTGTCAAGTCTAGGCCACATTGTTCTCGAAGCTGAGGAAGCAGCTCCTCTTTTGACTGTCGGACAGTCATTCCTTTAGCAAAAACCGCATCTAGAAGAAACTTGCATGGCTGTGAACACAAACAGAAAATTATTAAAGACTCTTTTTTAACAAAAGAAAGCAGATTTGCCTCCTGTTCATGTTTTGTGACCAGTCCCATCCAACTAGGAAAATGACCATTAGAATGCTTTTCATTAACAAGGTAGGCAGTGAATTGATTAAATTATGTTTAGCTAATTTGTGTAGCAGCAGCCTCTGACAAGTCATTCAAACATTCTGCATGTCTGCCACTGCAGAAATAGTGTCTTGTGTCTATATAATTGCTACCATTATATTAACAGTCTAAACAGAACTTTTAAATAAGCCATATGATAATAAAGATGCCACTTTCTTGGCTTTCATTGGTCAGACAAACCAGAACTCCCATGACTGGAAGTTACTTTTAAGTTTATCTTAATTATCTGCTTCATCGGTTCAGCTTCGGTCTCTTACGCTTATCCATTATTAATACTTATTCTGTAGTTTGGTCAAAAAACAGAATCAGAAGTCAAGGTGCATACAAAGTCAGCTTTTAAAGACTGAAATCTATATAGTGGAATTACTTGTACACTTTTCATGTCCCAAAAGATGTAACAAGCGAGCTGTGCTATTGCAACAGAGGCATTTTTGTTTCAGGCTTGTACTATGGAGAAAAGACTATTATCCAGTTCACAATTCTGGTAAGCACTGTCTGCAGTGCATGAATGTGACAAATTATATCAGTACAGTATTACTGAGAACTGCAACCATGAGCAAAAACAGTTTCTGATTTGGAAAGAATTCTACATGACTTCATACATTTAAGGAAAACAAGGAAACAATTATTTTCATTTGTCCTCCATTTACACTGCAGAAATAAGAGACACGTAAGAGAGATACAGTAGATCCCATTCCAGTTGTATATTTCTGTTTATGCTGTTCCAAGTAATCTCAAACTCCCTTTCTAAATCCAGGAAAACTTGCAGGAAAATGCAGAGAAAAGAGGGACTTTCTTCTTTCCCAGATTTCAGGGGAAAACCTTGGCCAAGGCACATATTAATATTTTCATGAATCAGTCCTGAAATATTCAACAACTTACCTCTGGCTCATTTACCAAAAGTTGATAGACTTTGACTCTGTATTCACCCTTCTTAAGGGCTCTTCCAAGTCTAATAGTTATCTAGAAGGCAAAAGGTGTATCTGTTAGAACTGATACCAAAATTAGAACTATATTTTGTAACATGCTACGAAGACCAATGTAATGATTTCACCTGGCAAGTTAACAAAAAATCATAAATTATCTTCTTAAGTTTGTCTATATTGTACCAATATATTTTTAATGATTCAAAATAACTTCTGAATAACCTTATTGTCATCAGAAAATGATGAAAGTGTCTCATTCAGTCGAACACTCTCAAACTCTTGATTGCTGGCGTAGACTCTAAAGACTTTGAAGTGAGAAGATGGAACTCCAACAAAAGGCTCCAAATGTTGCTTGAAGGCAGACAGTGTAATTCTTTTATCAACATGCACCATCAGCCCTAAGCAAAAATAAAGATAAAACAAGCATAAAACACCGTGCTACTAATAAAAAGTACTCTATTATATTGTTTCCATATATTCACAGTTATCACTTGCAGTAAAACAGTACTGCAAAGTCAGAAATATAGTTAATGCCCACATTTGCATTTTATCTGAGGATACTGCAATCTTTCAGAGCTTTGCTGTATTTTAAGTGTTTATGGGCAGATACTCCTGGAAGACATAGCAGTTCCAAACTGCCCTATTTTGCAATCAGTGAAATAGTGGAGCAAAGTAGTAAGTACTCCATTCTGTAAAACAACAGAGAGAATCAGATGGAGCATTTGCAGATAATCTCAATGGAGAGACAGAAGTGCTTCTGAGTTGGGGCTGGCCAGGCACATGCCACTAAACCTTTTTTTTCTGCTGGCTTTCAGGATCAAAAATTTTGTTTAATTCTGTGGTCTGGAATGTCACAAGATATCACAAGGCAAGCTCAAGTCTAGATTAAGGGACTTTTTCATGAAATGATTTTGTAATTAAGGAAAAGCCACTGTAGTAATATGAAATTCTGGAAGGTGAAGTGAATACTTTATCTTTAGAAATTGTGTTTCTTAATAGATGCAATTTGGACTACAGTATTATATTGTGTCATGACTCATTAGAATAAAAAAATTCCTATTCAGAATATTAACTGAACAAATAAGATTTAAATTATAAATCCATTCATGTTGTCATACTAAATAAACATAAAAGCTCTCCCCTCAGGATAATCATTTATACAGCCTACTATGAAAGTGTCAAAATTACAGTAAACAAATAATTTCTTTATCCAACTAGTCCTACCAAAGAGGGAAAAATTAAAGTAGTTCAAGATTAACCCCAAAGAAAGATCCTATCAGGCTAAAGGAGTAATTTTCGTAAAACTTTAGCAGCTGCATTTAGATTTCCCTGTAGTTTTAAAAATGAAAATATTTGTTCACAGAAATAGAAAAAAAAATCTGCAAAAAAGATTTTACTCTATTATTATTACATCAGGATTTCTGGATTCTGGAAAGGAAAACCTTTGCCTTTCAAAGTATTTCTCTTATATCATGCTGTCCTTTAATTATTCTTTTGTTAGTTATAAAACATATGCAGGTACTGAGCATTGTTTAAATGATTTATCTTTATGACAATTAATATACTACTTAGGCTCTTAGACTGAAATTGTTCAGACCTTTTCATGTCAGCCATACACTTCATTGTACCTATTGTACTTCAGTCAATGAAGAGCAACAGTTTACTGAATTAGAAGATCAATATCAAGTATATCTGAATTTTCTTTACCGTCAAATACCTAGGAATTTTCAGGTTTGTTAACCTAAATGTTAACAGAATATTGCTCTGTGAATGACAGTAAATAATCTGAAACTGGTGTATCATCATCATCAGATGCAACTATTTTCCTTTCACTGGAAGACAGCTCAGCTTGCTCGCCAGAAAAAGCCTTCAATATAAGGAAACATGTACCATAGAGGTAGCTTTTCATTTTCTTAAAAAAAGCAAGACACTGTTCAAATATGTAATCACTTACTACAAGATCAAGATCAGACTAGACTTTTGCTGAACATGACACCACGTCCCATCTTTGCACTTTCATTAGCTTTAATTTGACATATAATCAAGTTTTTCAATACTGTCATTAGACTTTTTAACACAGCATATGAATTCAATAGTAATAAAAAGCTGGAATATTTTAAGGCACTTAAAGAATACATACATTTTTGCCCTTCTCCCGAACCTTCATCTGAGGTGTAGGGTTCTGACTTAAAGTACATATATTGTGCTTCTCCTCTGCTCTTGCCACTTTCATCGTATTCACTATCTGTTCCAGAATCTTCTTCTGCTGTGTCCCAGGTTTCTTTTTTCCCCTGATTTGCTTTTGATCGCCTACTACTTGTGATACTATGAGAATCAAGTCCATTAGCCAAGGGAAGTGGGGCATTGTCCACATTGCATAAAGTATCACTGCTATGACTGGAGCTGAGGATATCACTGTCCACTGAACTGGTGCTCCTGTCGTTGTTTACATCTGAATCTGACCGCTCCTCGGACTGGAGATTTTCTGGATCAGAAATCTGAATTTGGTTTTCAAGTTCTCTGTTTTCTGCTGATGCTGAAGAGTCTATTTCATTTAAAGGTGATTCAATGTTTTCAAAATCACTGGCTTCTGTGCTTTTGCTGCTGTCTCCATTATCCCCCTCCTGCTGCTGCTGCAGGGACAAGCTTTTAAGCTTTTCAGTGCTTTCTTCCAGAATTGCCTCTACAGATTTCATATTACCTACAGGTCCTTTTACTCTTTCACAGGCTTCATCCAGGTTGCCTGAATCTCCGCTAGACTTCAGATAAACTGCTCGTCTAAATTGAGATCCAGGTGATTGCTCTGGTAATGAAACATATAGTCTGATTGTATTTGCATGACGATCCAAAAGTTTCCATAAATGAGAATCTGTATATGCCACATGATGATCTAAAGACTCTGAGCTTTCAATAAATACCTGAACATAAAATAACAGTGTTTTATCATGTAGTGTTATTTTAAATAAAGTAATAGCAACAACAGCAAACAGATAGGTTTGAGCACACATTAGAAATTATGTCACTGAGAAACATAACCTTTTATAAAAAAACTAAAATACAGGTTTAGAAAAAGACTAAGGAGTCTGTAATAATGATTTAACTTTCATAATCATGTTAAGATTGGAGTGAACTGTAACCAGACTGACCAGCTGCAGTAAACTCTTACGTTCACAAGTGTATTTATAATCACTTCATGCGCATCCTTCACCTGTACACTAACACTAGTTATGGTAGTAATGAGCCTCACAACTACAGTTGGCAGTCTTTCTTTATTTTCTAGTATAGCATCCTAATTAAGAAATCTTTAAATGTATACCTGGGTAAGCAATGGCGCAAATTAGAACACAAGGGAACAAATTTATCTTTTCCCTTTATCAAAGGCCACTGCATTGTAGCAACAATGTCAATGCGAAAGGGCTTGAAGTAACTGAGTAACAAGTCAGTGCCATTGTTTTGCTCAGCTACAAGCCATTAAATCCTTCACTAACCTTTCTTCACTGAGGGTAGTGTGTTCTTGAGCTTAAATTTCAGAGACAGAGGATGTACAAAATGCACTAAAAGACATGCTATTACTACTGTAGTAAAAAGGGCAATGCTACAGATGTTAAATTATTTAAGTATGAAGTTACTCTTTTTCGGAATACATTACACAACTATTACTGGAAACATTTATTAGAAGTCTTTTAGGAAAAACAGTATTAGTTTGGTTAGCGGGAATTTGCATAGTAAAAATTACTGAAATTAAGGCAAAAACCCACCCAAAAACTTGCTCTTAGTTTTGACATTTGATTCTTAAGAACTTGAATGCTGAGAGCAGGCACAGCTGTTCAGGAGGTTTAGAAAACAAATTAGGCAGGTTTCACAGTAATATGCCGACCTTTGTTCCCTGAGAAGGGTTGACTTTTAAAAATCTTCATCGTAAAGGTTGTTAACCTACCATCATTTGAACAACTGAGTATCAACCAGATGTCTGATTCCAAATCTGCCCTAGCTTGTTATGTACACTTGGTTTCATATATAGCCTATAGTATTGTATTGGCCCTGGCTGAGATGGAGTCAATTTTCTAAATTACCTTTGAAGTCTAGAAATACATGAAATGAACAATTTAAAACCCAGAGTATGTACCTTGTTGCTTCTAAAAAAGCCTTCAGCTTTCAGTGTCTTGCTGGAAACGTTCAGAAGACGCAAGTCATTATAGCAACGTTCTAATACTACCCGCATTGTTTCAGCAGGCAGGTGTGTAGCCTGAAAGACAACACTGGCAATAAGGTAACATGCACATTATACGTAATTTCAAATACTGGAACAGGTATTTCATTTTTTGAGATTATTCACAGGAAAAGGAAAAGGTTTATTAAATTACAAATTACAGAAGACAACGTGAGGGAAAGCCTCCCAAACCTGTTCAGTCCCACTTTCTTTCCTCCATCCTTTGATACATAGCAAATGTTAGTTTTTCCAAAAGGTCAGTAGACTGAAGTGGCTTGGCTTTGCACAGAACCGGCAAACTGTTAATGACCAGTAATATAAGGAATCAGTCTTACTATTTAAGGTATGAACCAACTGAAAATGAGACTTATTCTTGACCATGAAGTTTTGCACACTATTCACTTAATTCTGAATGAGACAATTCAAATCACTGAAATCATGTTTCATAACAAATATTATGAAGTTATACCAACCACTGAACTATATGACACAGAACTGACCAAGTCAAATGTCCGTCTTCCAATTCAATAGAAGCAGCAACATCCCATGGTTTAAGATCATCTAAAAAATCAATCTGCATCTTAACAAGTGGCTGCTGGGATGAAAAGGAGGGTTGTAGGGAGAACATAGACAGCTTTGGATGTTAAATTTTAATTACTGAAGCCAATGGGGGAAGTTACATGTTGGTTCAGTTATATGGCAACAGTTCACTAGTTCTGCCACAGACTGGCTACTCAGTGAGGTGGTTCAAGTTACTAACCCAAAAGAAAATGAACCTGACTTCACCTTCCCCAAAAAACTTATTATCTGGTAAGCTAGTAAGCAATATGGCCAGACAGTGGCTAAGCTTGTGCAAAAGCCAGGGTAGAACTCTGGATGGAAGCAAGAAGCAGACTGCTGCAGTGAGCAGACAGACAAGCTCAACTCTAACAACTAACCTAACCCTACTGGGCATGACACACAGTACAAACTATAAAAGGTGCAGGGTCTCATTTTAGATATTTAAATTATGACACATTTTCACAGTTAGAATGAAACTCTGTAATAGAAGTCCTTAATGACTGTAAATTACCTTTGAAATTAGCTGTTTAAATTCTGAAACTGTTTGATTCAAATAAGCTCGTACGCTTATTGGAGAAGCAACAGATTCAGTCTTTAGGTCAACTACATGAACCTTTACCATGACCTCTGCAGGGAAGAGAAAAAAGAAAACAAAACCACATATATATATATAAAAAAAGAGGAAATTCAACAGGCAAAGAAAACACACATACTGATTGTATGTACTGATGTACTGGTTAAGGGGTTACATTAAATACATACAAATAGTAAAGAATTTGAAAAGCAGTCCAATTTCAGAATTTCATTTTCAAGTTTAATGCCAAAGAGGCAAACGTGTTCCACAGTTTGACAAATTTTAGTATACCTTAGAACTACTTCAATTAGCAACAAGCTGGTAACACAGCACAGTACGTAGTTCTGAGTATTGACTTCGTAAAATTTAGTACAAAGTTTTTCTTCTTGCGCATATCATAATGAAGTTCTATGTTTTACAAGTTTTATTTTCATGCCATCATGCAATATACAATTTTAGTCTATCCTTGTCTATATGTAATAACATGTCTTACCACCAGGTTTATAGCATTGGAAAATTTGGTCAGGTCTTCTTGTTTCCAACAGCAAGTCAAACATGTATGTTGATTTGACACCTCCAAGTAATAAACCCATTGGTGTATCCTCTTCTCCTTCATAAGATCGTTCCAAGTAGTCATGAAACTCATCATATTTGACAAGACGACAGCAATCCAAAGGAACAGCCTCTTCTAAATCCATTAGCTAAATCATGCACACAAAAAAACCCACCCAAAACATTTAATAATGATTTGTGAGTTTAGTTTTTCCCTTGTAAGCTAGAAATATCTCAATACTATATATCCAGGAATCCTTTGAATTGACAAATTTCAATTTGGTTTTAGAAAAAACAGACTCGTACATCATTATATCCACATGCAGGCAATATATTTACATGTTTTCAAAATCAAAAGAGAAGCCTGCATCAAAATGCAGAGAAGCGTGAAGTTTGAAAAGTATGCATATAAGCACACGAAGACAGGTCCCAAAAGTATATTCAGAGAAATACATTGCCCACCCGTTATACCAGATGGCATCTTAGAGAGGACCAAGGAAGTCATATCCACTATCTTCCATGCATCCCAAGATGTTAACACATTCCAAATCCGTAACTGCCTTGCTGGTACTCTCCCAGCCAACAACACATATAGCAAGAAACAAAGACTACAAGTAGGTAAGCAAGAATAGATGTCTTCAACTTCGATCTGTTTCTGGAAGGCAAAGATCAACAGATGCTTTGGTGCCCACTGATGTTATTGCATTAGCTATGCAGGAGGTTTCCTGAAAAAATTCTCTTTTTACATACCTAATACAGCATTTTAACTGCAATAAAAATATTAGTGTTCAGAATTCTTTCAACTTACTGTGGCTATGGCGAGTCTAACATCAGCTCTCACTGTCTGATTTTAAATTAAGGGTCGTAAAAACATACTGCCTTTTAGAAGGGCAGGCTATATCAATCCAATCAGAAATCACCTGATGGCTACTAACAGAAAACTCAGTCAAACCACTGCCAACTAGAACACTTCTTAAAAAAATACACCCCCCTCAAAACTCCAAACCAACCCCCCAAAAATAATCCACAACAAAAAAATCCCACAGCCAACTGCCCCCAAACAGTCCCACAGCATTAGAAATTTAATAACGAATATACACAACAGCAGAAAAAGTGACATCTAACAAGTAAACTATTCTGTTATGCATAGCATACCTTGTAAGCTATTTCCACAGCTTCCTTCAGTGTCCTGTCCTTATGAACCTCTAATTTGTTCTCCATCATTATTTGTTTTGCAGGATGCATGCAGAACAACTTAATCTATGAAATACCAAAGGAAGAAAAGTGATCATGAAGGTATTTGCAAATACCTTTCATATCAGAGTACATTTAAATTTACAACCTTGTATTCAAACAAACTAATACATCTTCAGCTCTATGTCAGCTATAGGACAGTTACCTTCCAGTAAGTTACAAAACTGCAGATAGAAAACGTCAAAGAATGCAGTACATAACACTAATATCTATATATGTATATCTGTATCTTTTTGCAAGCTAAGGTACATCTATAACTGGAACTGTAGGCAGCGTGTAAATCCTCCAAAACAAATTACACATAGGAACAATGAATGTGAAAATCCTTTTTCACATACAGAGTTACATATTTTCAACCATAGAGAAAGTTCTAATAAAACCAGCACTTGAATCATAGGTAGACCAGCTGACTGTCATGCTCATAAGTCACAGATGTCATATTTTGTTTGTTACTATTGAATCTATGGTTGGAAAAAGATTCCACTCCTTCTGTCAAGTAGCTATTTTAAACTAGTTTAAGAAACATCACAAAGCAAAGGGTCACAATATGAAAAGATTTAACAGTATGAAACACCTAACATACAGCATTACATACTCTCTGGAATTTTGCTGAAATCAAGTGATGTCAGATTAACTACAGTTTTGGTTTTAATACCAATTCAAATTCACATGGAATACCCTGAATAGATGCCTTCAATGTGTATAGGCTTCCAAAAGGTGTACAATTAGTTTTAAAGAATTATTAATACAAATACACTTAGGACAAAAGAGGCCTTGAATTGTAGTAAAAAATTACTATTTACTGTAGAAACATTTCTTTCTCGAAAAGTATTGTTACTTTACTCAGCAGAAATGCTAACCTTGCAAGTGTTGCGCTCAATTTCACGTTGCCTCTTTTCTTGTTCTTCCAGTTCTCTTTCTTTCTGTACCAATTGTTTAATATGCTCTGGATACTCTTGTGCCTCAAGAAACTCTGCCAGTAAAAACAAAGCAACAGTTTTAAAAAACATTGTTCAAAGATTTTTCCACAGTGGGTAACATCTTAAAAATTATGGGTATGTTTAAGAGTCATCTTTCTTGCCTTCTTCCCGCTCTCTTCTCCACCCAAATTTCCCACTATAGCATGTTCTGCTCTCTTTTTCACACTTGAAACCAAATGAAACCAAAGTCAGTCTTTTATTCCCCCTAATTATACATCAGCAACGCAAGAAAATGCTGTTAGCACAAGATTAATATTCCAGTATCAGCAAGGGAAGCTTTGCTGGTGTAAAGAAATACACTAAGACTGATGACTGCACTTGAGCCTGTTTTTATAATAAATGTAAATTCTGGTCTAGAAAGTGAATTAGCTGATAATAAAAGTCACAAGATATCATCTATACTGTGATAAATATTGCACTTAATACAAATCAGTGTACTTCATGAGATTTTGTTTCATAAAGAGAAACAAAACCAGAATATGTGCAATACTTCATCAAGTCTAAAAAACTCAACTTTTGCAAATGCAGTTATCTTCCAAACCTGGTGCCACTCCTATTGCTAAGAATCCGGCAAATAAATTTTCAGATTTAAAAATGGGTTTGGCATGTTCAAGAAACCCGAAATAGCAGATTCAGTTTCTTTATTTGCTTGTTGAGGAATTAACAATCATAGCACTTAAGGAAAATCTATTTCCAAAGACAGTTCTTGACCCACAGACTGTTTATGGCTGCTGTTTATTCTTAAACATAAAATTTACAATCACTTCTTGTTCAGAATGAACAATATTGTTTCACTCATTCAAGTATTGAAACAATATGATTTTTTGTTGCTCTTAAGACTTACTACTTTTTACAATTTGTTGATTAAAAGGCTTTGTTTTAACAGTATCCTTCTTGTGTTGAATGCATTTCAGAACTATATAAAGCATCTACTTCAGATACTGTTACTTTAAAACTAAGTAACATATTTTTATAACTGCATTGTGGCCTGTATCATGAATTCTCAGAAACAAAGAGAAGCCAGCAAAAGTAGTTTTGTGAGACCTAGTTTTTCCCCTCCCTATTTCCTCAAAGAAAACACCATTGTTCAACTTAATGGAGAAAACAGTAGAAAAGTAAAAGAAAACAGTAGAAAAATAGAACATGTCTGAAAGGACTCTGTGTATGATGAAACAAACTGCTGATAAAAATAAATGTAGTTTGTATTTATTAGGATGTTGAAATAAGATTACAAGTATCATAAAACACTTTCTAGAATAAACTAATATAGAAGTAGTTGCAAGTCTATTTTTATTAATGTCAGGATTTTTTAAAAAATAAAATTTGGGTTTTTTAGTTTGTATTTCAAAAAACATTAAAGCTTGTTTTACACATCCTTGCACTGCTCATTTCTTTCCTTATTCTTGCTAATAGTCATCCTCAGTTTCTCATGGTGGAATTGAAAATTTTACCCACAACACAGTTAAAGGAAGCAGACAATTATTCATCTCCCTCCTAAAATATTTACAGCAGCAAAGTAAGAAACAAAATGTTATTTTCAAAGATCTTTTATTCCCTTCTCCACTGGACATATTACCATCTGGTGGGCTACAAAGGGGAATAAAAGACTTTGAAATGCAAGATTTGTTTCTGACTATATAACTTACAGTATATTGCCTCACCTCCTAACTGAAACACAAACAATAAGGGCTGGTTATAAAGTATATGAAATTTACTTTAGTTTACCCTAAAAATACCAATACCACCACCCTCACAAGAATTAGTACTCATCACATGTAAAATATCTCTTTATTCTACAACAGAATCTTGCTAGATAAGAACTGCAAAACATACTTACTTGCATTTCTCATTGGATCTTTCAGTCTATATATCAGCATGTACGCATTTGTGGAGCTGGTGGAAAAAAGAATAGTCATCCGAATTTATCAGATAGGAGGACAATACTGACTTCAAACGTTTTGTTTTGTTTTCAGTAAGGAGCTACGCCATATATAGCTTAACAATACACTAACCAAAAAGGATTTTCAAAAATAAGTATCATAAATTTTAATAATCTGAAACAGCAGTCAGGGTAGTTTTTATAACTATTTGAAGCATCTACTATTAATTTTAAACTAACACATTAAGTACATTCATCTGATTACATTAAAACACCACCAGAAAGAAAAGTAGTATTCCAACACTACTAACCTAGCAAAAGCACTGGAATAATAGCCTCTGCTTCCAGAAGATCCACCATATGTTTTCTTAATATCTTCCTGAGTTATCTAACAGAAAAATCAATTTAAAGATGATTTGAGAAACTTGTGCTAATCGAGACGCCTTTATTCTCATTAGGAAAAATGGCATTACATAATTAACACACAGTAGTAATCATTCTGATTTTTAAAGATATTTCTGTTTATTTGCTGACTGTAAAAAAACCTGTTTCAAAGTGATCTGCCTCTTCATTTTACAATGAATGTAAACAAATATTTCCTTTTAAAGTAGAAATTTCTTAGAAAAACAATACCCAGGTCCTTGATTATTGCAATTATGTTTATGGATACATGTAACACCTGAAATGCATTGGGACAGGTTTAACAGCACAATCTGGATTGTAATGGATCTACAAATACACTTCTCTAAGCAACATGTATAGAAGGCAAAATTCTAAATCCAGCCTGGTCTGCACACGAATAAAGGCTTCTTTATGAACCATCCCCCCACTCACCATCAAGAAGAAACACTCCTCCCCACCAAGGCACAAAAATGCATGCATAAATAAATAAAACAACCTAGAAATCAGTTAAGCTAATGAGTAAAACATATGTATATGGCAGGGCATTAGGAAGAGAAGATGAAACCAAGTAAAGGCTTCAAATACCTGCACATAAAACCAGATTCGTTATATCTAAGTGAAGAATCACATGCAAAATACAAACGTATTGATTCATCTGTAGGTACACAAGATAACTAAATATACTGTTTTTACCTTGCTAACATGCTGATCATTAAAGCTGTACCACTGGTCATCACTAAAAGATTTTATACAGGCATAATAATGGCCACCAGCAGCACTTCCAGAATGAACCATAACAGAAAAGAGCTCATACAATAAAGAACTCTGAAGAGACAAGAAAAGACAAGATAAAGGTGTGACATATATTAAGAAAATGTAACCAAATGATCATTTTTTAAAAAGTTTTAAAACAATTACACAAACCCAAATATATAAATACTTGTACATTACAAAACAGATCTGTATAACAGAAATGTGTTACTGCAATAGACACCAAACAAAATCAGTTCTGATATACTGAACATTATACAAGAGCATGTAATAGAAGTAAAGCAAAATTTCCCTTTTCACTGCTGGGAAGAGAGAGAGAAAAGACCAAATGACTTAAAAAATTATGGAAACATTTTTGAACTGGCTTAATACATTACTGTTAGTACTTTTCTGTACAAGCTCTGAATTTGTCAGTTCTTAGCTACACACCTATTAAACGTATCTCCACACAAGAAACAAAAGTAACGACCAACTTGTCCATAGCTACAAAGTTATTTGCTATCACCTTTCTCTGCATTCTTTAAGATTGCATTTTGCCCCTTAACATATATTGCAAACCAGCAACACGCCATTCAATGCTTATCAGCACTTTGCATTAATTTCTCTCGCATCACTCTGAGTCTGGGGTCATAAATCTTTCTTTTCATAGATAAAGGGATGGAAATTAAGGTTACTAAGGACACACCTTTAGTGTTGTGTATACATTAAAAAATGAAACTGAACAATACCAACTCATACAAGTGTTACAAGAACATTTTCAGATTATATAGAGGAAATGCACTGTAAATTCTTAGCACATACTGCATGCATTAAGATATCCAAACCAAAAACCTAACAGAGCTTGACAGCTACTTTGCCTTGAGAACAAGTTGTATGAATTAACTGGCCAAAGCTACTGTCAATATTAGGACTTAACACTTGCATTACAGATACCTTACAACATTCTGTCCCAGTCAAGTGACTATATATTAATTTCTTTCTTTTTTCCAGTTAAGATGGACAGTATTCAGAACATTTCTCAAACAACCCTCCCAAATGATTTAAGGTAAATGCAAACAGGGACTTATGTTACTTATGAAAGTAACAGTTACAGCCAGCTTCCTAACAAGTCTGATTAAAAGCTATTAGCCAAATTTTAGATGAGTTCACTGAATAATGACACATGAAGTACACATCAGACATGACCATAAAGCTCAAGATTTTCGATGAATTTTGCATTGGCAAGAAAACTGAATCAGGTTACTCTAAGATCATTGCTAATCTTTATGTCCCACAGAAGGATAACTGCTATGCCAGACTGACTTGCTGCTCAAATCCTTTATATTAACTCAAGATGACTGAATGAATATTTAACATGGCCTCATCTATATGACTGTTTTCATAAGGACAAGAAATGGATGGCAAAGACTGATCAAAACTTTCCAATCTTCTACTAGGCTGCAAGAAGCTTTTGCAGCCAAAGCTGGTAGTCCTTTGACAGCTGGCCTCAAGGAAAAACACTGCTCACAAGACAAAACAGTCTTCAATTTGAGTGTCTGCTGCCAAAACAAGTTATCTGGGAATTTTCAGTCTGACAAGCTGCGAAGTGACCTCCAAATCAGTTCCATGCTTTCATTTGCTGTAGTGTCAATTTTTGGAATTTGAATAAAAACACACACTCCCACCTCCTCACCCCACCCCCAATAACAGAATTAATTATATTTTTATTATTTACATTTGTAGTGCGTTGACCCTGGCCAGCAACGAAGCACCCACCCCACCACTCACTCCTCCCCTTGAGTGGGATGGAGAGAATCACAAGAACAGAAGTGACAAAATTTGTGGCTGGAGATGACAGTTTAATAAGTGAAGGAAGTGGGGGGGGGGGGGGAAGTTACACAATGATGCAAAGGCACTACTCACCACCTCCCACCAGCAGACCAATGCCCAGCCAGTCTCTGAGCAACAGCTACTTTGGAAAGCCTGCAGTTTTTACCACTGAGCATGACATTACATGGCAGGGAAAGTGGCAGGGATATCCCACCGGTCAATTCAGGTCAGTCATCCCAGCCATGTACCCCCTTCCAGCCTCCTGTCCACCCCTAGCTCTACTCATTACAGGGGCAGAATGAGAACTAGAGAAAGCCTTGGTGCTATGCAACACTGTTCAGCAAGAGTTAACGCGCCGGTGAGCTATCAGCACCGTTTTAGTGACAAATCCAAACCAGCACCTTACAGGCTGCTATGAATAAAATTGACTCCATCCCTATCAGACCCAGTACAACATTTTTTTCAACATACCTTTTCACTGCCAGCTTTAGAAATTCTTTCTGCTGCACTGTTGCTTTCAAGGCAGATTCCTTCATCAACTCCATCATCATTAGAAAAATCATTGCTCATCTGATCACTGTGACAACTGCCTTCATTTTCAGCTCCACTATCAGTGCAACTCTCAGTCTGAGGAGACTTCTTAAAAATAAGACATACATACTAATAAGACATTTAAAGTTACACAGAACAAGAAATAACAATACATTTGTGAAATGAAAAAATTCCTATCTGCTAAACAATGAAACTCAAAATCCTAGAGACATCTGCAATTCAGCATTGAGAACAGACTTGTTTCTGTTAGTAACTGTCTTCAGTCCACCTCTTAGATCAATAGTTTCTGGTCTTGCGTGCAACTGGATGGTAATTACCTGGTTTCATACTTGACAAGATTATATCTGTTACTAGCCTATTCAGTTTACTAGTTAATTCAATTAGATACCCGGAAGTCTAATATCAGATAACAAATCCTATTGTAACATGACCCCGTTAATCGGAACTGATTTGGCTGGAAATATTTTCATCCGCAGTCAAAGATTTTATTCCATTTCAACTCACTGGACAGCATCAAGGTATTACACTAAGACTGATTAGTGTTCTATTAGCTTAAAAGCATGATGTCAACAACACTATGAATGCTGTTCATTTAGTACAAGTCAGTATATCCATCTCTTACCTGATCCTCTTTCCTCAGGATAATTCTTTGGATTTTCTGACAGTTGTTAATTTTGTCTCAAGTTCTATTCTCTCAGATCAATCTTCATTCTAATTTAGCCCCCCCAGAAACACTTTGAGAGGTATCAAATTGCTTAAATGGCATACTTCATAAAACAAAGGTTTGTATAGAGTGAGAAAAGCCTCTCCATATGTGTATCAATGCTGTATTTCTCTTATACCACTACAAGCTAGCAAAGTGACATAATGTTTTCAGGAATGCAATTAGAGGAATAAATTGAGCCTTTAATGCAGAAGGCACATTAAATGCTTTTCGGCGAATGTAATTACACTACATGAATTTTGGCCAAAACCTGAAGAGTTAAAAGCCAAAAGAGATGGAAGTGAAAAATAAAATTTTAAAATTCTCATTTCTAGAGCATACACAACATTGTGAGTCAGAGGGAAGGAATTAACTTTAATGTTTTCTGGACTAACTTCAGCATTCAGTCTCAAAACTTTACATCACCTCTCGTGACCAAAACAGATTCAGACACAAATTCAAGAAGTATCTCTCTTTCTGGATTTGCAGTATATGTAGAAGCCCTGAGACTTGTGCTTTTAAATCACTTGTGTGAAGACACAAGAAATCAGAAACAGCTTCTTTATGGAAGCATGGAAACCCTACAGTGACTTGCTTCCTTTTCAATACATCGAAAATCCACATGGACAAGTTTAAAAACTTCAAAATAAAACATTGCCATGGCTGAAGAATAATTTATGTAGATGAATTGTTGTTAAAATGGGTTTATTAGACCAACATTTTAATTTTATTAATGAAAAATTTCACAAAAGTTAAAGACTATTCTCTGAAACCAAACATTTTACCTCATCTTCAACATCAATGAAGACACTCATGTCTAACTCCTCAGGAAAAGTCATACGATCATTGAGTTTAATTCTGTGCATAGTGGTATAATCAAAGTCAAATCTCTTCAACTGTAATGTCAACAGATATGGAAAATGCAAGAACCGCAGACCCTAAACAAAGCAAAGACAAGATTATGCTACCATTGTCAGGATTGCTATTTACCAAAAGTGATTTTCACAAATGATTTGGACAGTCTTTACCTTCCTTGCATCACATTTCTTCTTACATCGTTCACAAAAATACTGATTGGGGCCATCAAGAATCTCAGGCTGAATGAAAGCATGCAGTGCTTCTTCCTAGTAACAAAAAAATGGTACCTGATTTTTAAAGAATGTTTATTCTGTAGGTGTAAATCAGAATGATAAATTTACAATGAAATTGCAAACACTAAATCTACAACCAATATTTGATTGACATGAACTTTGATACAGACACAGAGTCCGGAAACTATGAAGAGAAACCAACCTTTCTACCCAGCCCAAGGTTAAACAGTCAAACCACAATTACTGCTAACTGTATTTCATTCAGTATTTGATGAATCCAAATTGTCTTTGTTTTAATAAACATACCATATAAAATGACATTTACTCCTGTTATCTTGCACATCACATTTAGTCATGTCTGTTCAGTCAACTGCTGTGAAAACAAGCTTAATTTTTAACCTTGCTTTGACCCTGTTCTCCCAGAATTTTGAGATGGTTTTGCATCTCAGGAGCAGTTTTTCCCCAACAGATACCACCCAATAATTACTGGCATGGGGGTGGGGAGGTGGCAGAAAAAAATGTTACTCAATTCCTCTCAGTACCCTGCCTGAAGACAGCCTTAGTGCCATTCTGCAAAGGGACTTAGGAAACTACATTTGAAGATACTACTTTCAAGTGAAAGGTGAGGAAAGGACAGACGGAGAATATTTGAGCTTCACTCCGAAAGGGGTGAGAATCAGGTATGGCCATCTCTGGTAAAGACAGGACTAACTTCCTAGTGTAAAGGCAACTGACCAAAAGTGGAATTTTGTCCCATGACACCTGCCTGTTCTGTCACTAATGCTCAAATCCAGGAGTTTAATGATTTCTACTTTGCTCCTCTCCACAGCAAACAATATTCAAAATACAACCAAACCAATCATTAGTCTTCCCCCAACATAATTTGCAACAACGATATTGCACATAAATCATATATACTTGAGAGAAAACTTATTCAAACAAAATTCACCAAGAATATTGAGATGGGTTCAGTCAAGAATTTTTCCCAGAGATTTTAACAGTGGAAACCTTTAACCCAGTCAGCTTGCAAGCCAATAGGCTCTGGGTATCTGAACTCCAAGTGGAACCCAGAAGTTCTCTGTTCACCTGTGGAGGTGAAAACAAATACAACTTGCATATTTAAACATTCAGCTTAAAGTAAAGAATATCAACAGAAAATTATTTTAAAATCATCATCTCTTATGAGGGACTGTAGCTGTTCCCTGAAGTCTGAAAAAGTAAGAAGGGGCTTAACTGGGCAGAGTAAACTCATCAATTGTCACATGGCTGCCACAGAACTTCAGATTACTATTTAAACAACGTGGTTTGATAAGTCACACTTTGGGAGGAAATCAAAGATATGTCTAGTTCTTCAAAAAGCCTCCAATTCTTCTCTTCTCCCTTTCTGAGAACTCAGGGAAGCAGCAAGAACCATAATAAAACAAATGTTTTACAAAAGTTTTGTTGCTGTTTTAGGAAAAAGGACTCTAAAAAATGACTGTATTCCAGGTGACTGCTCATAAATGAAAAATATGCCAAACTGAATAGAACTGTACATTGCAGGCAGTCACCTCACTGTTTCTGGATTCAGCCAGAATTTGAACAGCCCTGAAATCACAGCTCTTAGACAGAAACACTCCATAGACATGTGAGAACACTTTAGAGGCCTGAACTGAACTGCTGTCTACATATTTACTTCCTAAACACTACAGAGGCTGAGTTCTTTTTACTCAAGGGCAACAAGTAGCTACTGTTTAGTAGGATTATACACTAAAAACTGAGGATCTTATTCTAAAATATAAGAAAAAAGACTAAGTTATAACTCTGCTTAAAAAGAAAAGGCAAGAAATGGATTACTGCATTTTGACTGTTCTGTAAACTACTTAAGGAATTAATAATCAGAACTATTTAAATGAAAGCAAAAAAGTTAATAACCAACACAGAAAACATGAAACAGAAAACATCACATAATGGCCAGTTAAGGCAATAAAAATATATTTCAAGTGTAAGAAAAAAGTTGCGATTCATGCATCAACATGAACAAATGGGAATATAGGAATGATGGGACATAAATGATTATGTAATGCTTACATAGACTCATGTGATGTGCAATTTAACAAGGAAACAGATAAATTTTTATATATGGAAAAAAGCAATGATCCTTCAGACTCCCAGAAACTGAATGAAGTATTATTACATTACTGTTGTGGTTTCACTGCTTACCACACAGAGTGAGCTGTGCTTTGAAAAACCTGATTAAAGGTCATGAGTAATCCATTATTTTTGAGCTATATGAATATCCATGTGTTTTTCAATCCCTGTATAAGGAACATCACTGTTCCTCAGGTTTACCCATTTGTCTCCTCCAGTTTTCTCCTACATAATCTTTACACCAAAGTTAGTTCTGCTGATTAGGATGTTTCTTAATACAATTCCTATTCTAATGCAGTTCACCATTTTCTACTCTAACAGTTTACTCAGCAAAACCAGTGACAAAGCTTCTATGCTGCACAACCTATCACATGACATGCCCCATTTCTGTGCAACTGTACTTTTAGAGTAAGCATTACCTTTGAAGTTATCTTCAAAAAGTTAACTATTATGTAGCCTTAGAGCTACTAAGCATTTCCAACATTCCCAACACACTTCAAAATACACTATAAATGATCAAGCAATAGATTAGTACGACAAAGGCTATTTAAACTTTTTTACAGTTCACAGAATCAAAAGAACAATATAGGCTGAAAGAGACTTCTGGAGATCATCTGATCCTAACACTCTGCTCAAAGCGGGTCCAACTTAAAGCACACTGTCCAGAGCCTTCTCCAGCCAGTTTTTAATGTTCTGATTATGAGATTTATAAAATTTAGCATACTAAAATGCCGTAACAAACAGTTCAAACTAACTTTTGTCTGGTTAAAGACAGGCACTTTGGACACACGCTCCTCCACAAAAATGCATTATGATATAGTCAGTAGTTTAACAGGTATCTTACTGCAAGCATTTGTAAATGTGTAAATTTGTAAAACCTGTGACCAGGAGAAGTAGAACCCTTATGAAGAGTTACACAATAAATAGCAATTAGGCAAAACTGTTCTTGGAAAAAAATAGAAACTAATTGCCATCTCAGATGTTCAGAGCTCATTTAGTTTTCCCATGTCCAAAGAATATGCTCAACTAAAAATACAAGACCTTGTTATTACCAATCTAGTTTAAAAGTAAATATCACATCATCCACATTCTAGCCACCTTCAACAGTTTAAGTTTGGCAATGACACCACAAAGTTCACACAGAAGTCCAAACTGATTTCTGGCAAAAAATGCTCTACTTTTATGCATACTTACACCCTCAAAAGAAAAGCTAACATACAAAAGATAGTGGAAACTAACAACACTTAACAAAACAGAACTGTACCTGCTACGTCTCCAGAATACTTGTACTACTACAAGTCTTATGCCATTACAAAGTAATTTCTACTGTTTTTCAGTAACATAATTTCAGCATGCCAGCTAGTTCCCCATTGCATATACTCTTCTCTCAGCTGTTCTTCATCTTGCAAAATTTTTATGTTTTGTAGTCAGAAAAATCTTTTTTGCTTATGTGTAATGCTGTTAAATTCAGGCATCTATACAAAAGATACTAGTACCTACAAAAAACCGGTATGTGAATTGCTGCTCCCATTTACCTCCCTGAAATAAACCATACATTTTTATGTCTGTATTTCAACCAACCTCAAGAAAACACTGACTCAGGTTTTTTTAAACCATGCCCTTCAACAACACATTTTTTTCAGAAACTATCTTGAGATACATGTACTGACAAGATCTCAGTGCCCCTGAGCTGCCCTAATGAGTTTGTAGCTATATAGTTTTACTACATGAACTTGGGGGATGGAGTGGGGCATTGGAAAAAAGTTTCAAAATGCAAACCTTAAAAACATACCGAAGAATTTCAGAATTAGTTTGTATTCGGAAATTAAAAAAGCATAACATTATCCTTCCCAGTTCTTCAATGTTCCCATGTATTTAGAAGTAATACATATGTATTTATAGGTAAATGCAACATTTCAGGTATCTACATTTTTTTGGTAGTACACAATGTCGAACAGTGGGATAATACACTTTATGTGGCTTCTACAAATTAACCTTACTTAAAGCTTGTACATCCATTCTCTCTTATTAGAAAGTAATGGAAAATCACTTACCTCTAACTAGAGTTCTTTGAAGGTAGTATCCTCCTTAGATCCCCTATCTTGGGTTGTGTCGCCTGCTGCAAGTTCCCTCAGGAGCTGACTAGCAAGGTCTAAAAAGTTTTATATTCCCTTCTATAAGCCCTATTAGCGCATGTGTGAAGTTTTTGATCTCTCACTCATACCCTTTTACCTACACCTACTAAATCACCAACACCTATGGATCAATGGAGGATACTACCTTCAGAGAATTCCATTTAGAAACAGGCGATTTTTCCCTTCTCCAAAAGCAAGTATCCTCCATATCTCCCCACTGTTGAAGACTACAAAACTAAAAATTACATCTGCTATAGGTAATACAAATGCAGGGAGGAGAATCAACTGAATATAATCAAAATATGAATTAAAAAAGCTCAAAAATTGAAGCATCAATACAAACTGCAACCATGTAACTGTGTAACAAAAATCTTGAACTATTTTCCTCAATGTAGTAAACCCAGTAAGTGCTGATTTACAGGAGAAATATCAAATACTACTAAAAGTAATCTGATATTCAGGTTCTTATTTGTTCAAGCTTTCTGTCTTTTTACAAATATACAAAGTCCTTTTTTTTAGCATTCCTCTATAGACTTCTCTACTAAAGGAAAAATAATTTTCAATTTGAGACACATTTACAATGCATTGTTAAATGCGGAATACAACTACATGAACTGAAGAGCTTTCATTACTTTAACGGATCAGAAAAATCTCATTATTGAATAAAAATTACAACAAACTTTGGTTTAGATAATATTTCTAGAAATGAGTTTTAAAAGGTGAAAAGGGAAGCCATCTACATAAAGTATCAGTCTGTATCAATACAGCTTCAATTAGCAGGACAGTTCTAAAAAAAATTTTCATTCAATCTTAAAAAGAATTCAAAGGACTTTACTAACTTGAATCCTTTTTGTGAGATCAATGTCCCTCACACCTTTACTATTGCTCAATATTGGCATTTAAAGTACGAAGTACTTTGAACCTACGCTACAGTTTAGCCTAACTAACAATTCTTAACAGAATTACTGTTAAGAATTACAGACCATTAGTGCTTAAAATATTGCCAGCATACTAAATACAAAAGGAGAAATACTTTATGTATAATAATCCTGATAAGCCAATTACACAACAAATGTTTGTTTAAAATAACCTTTACTGAAAAACAGTGGTATTTCACAGTTTGTAATCACTTCTTTGCAGGGGGGTGGAAAAAAATAGAACAGAAAAAAACTTCCACAGATTTACCAAGCAATATATATGCTTGCCAACATCAGTAATGTTGGAGCAAAAGTGACCAAGAACACTGATGTACGATAGGACTTTTTATCATTAAATTGCTTGTTAAAAGCATATGGTATTTCAGAAGTGAACTTTAAAAAGCACAGCAACAACATGGCAATTAAACTAAAAATTTCTTTCACTAAGCTTTTCAACAATGCTATGAAAATTTAGCAGATGTGCCAATAAAGAGAACAACCAAAATAAAACTTAGTGATCTCATAAAAATATCTCAAGTAAATGCTGAAGTTTTTATCAGGAAGAAAATAATTGATTACTGCAGCCCTAAGGCAATAAAGTTGCATTTCCCCTCCCCTTATAACATGCACCAGTAGGACTCATTGAAGGGCAAAAGAAAAAAAACAGAACAAAAAATAAACCAAAAAGCCAAAAAAAATCTTCTAGAACTTGCTAGCTGGTTCACTGCACAAAGACGAACACCCCAAGATGGAGTATCTAGGATGATACTTACCACGTAACAAATTATACCACTGTCGCATTATGTATTCTATGTGTGTATGGATGCACTATTAGTCAGCATAATAGTACACACCACGCTAGCAAATGCCTGGTTGGAGCCATACGGCCGGATGACCAAAGGAATATCCAGGTAAGTGTCAATTCTCCAACCTTCATAGCCGCATTCTAGACATCTTACATAGTCCTTCAGTTTGCCTTGATACAGTTGATTTATGAGGTCAGCCTGAAACAGATATTCAACAGAGCTTTAAACAGTTGAAACAGAACGTATTTCCACTCTTCAGTTTTACAAGAAAATGCCTTTTTTAATTAAGTCTTAATTGTACAGCTACACATTTAGAATACCATTCCCAGCAGGACATCCATCTCTCGATTTCTTGTTTTCCCCTGCCCCACCACTGCACAAAAAAGGTATCAAATGAGCTTCTCAAACCACATTGTATAGGCTTCACAGTGTATTTTACAGTCACGTCTTAAGACTGACTACAAAACTACCAAAACTGAAGTTTATGTTTTAAAAACAAGCCTGATTGTGCAGACATTGTTAACAGATTGATGCTGCAGTCCTTCCTTGTCTCCAGAGGTAGATGCAGAAAGATAAAGCGAGTATTTGCCAATCTACAAATCTGAAGATTGGCCTACAACAGTTAGCCACTTACCAGAATGTAGCATGTATTATGAATATATCCCTAACCTTCTCCTACATCAGAATAGCAGGCAAGAGCCAGCAACGCAGCCTAATAAATACAGTGAGGAAGCTACCACAGGAGTTACACAATTACTTTCTGTGCTTCAAAAAAAGACCAAGTATCCAGAGTTCTGAATATTTGACTTTTAAGTGGGGGAGGAAAACGTAAGTAACACACTCCTGAAATTCACACATTACAGTAGAAACTATTGCATCAAACAGGAAAACTGGCAACTATTGCAGACTTTCAATGACCTGGGATTTAGAATTCAGTTAATGTTTTCCACAATCATTCTTAACAAAACCCTACAACACCACACCGCTGAAAGAACGGAAGAAAGTTTTTATATGCTTACCTGTTCTGTTTGCTTCCATTTCTGCTCCAGAGCATCAAACATGACTCTACAAAGCTCCTGTACATCATGTTGCTGCCATGCTGTTAGAAATTGAAATTAATTTTAATTAAAACATGGGATGTTATTAGCTCCAATGCTAACTCTAGCCTGAGAATAATTTCCAAAAATCTACCAATTTGTTTAAGTCTGGACCTGTTATTTACCAAACTATTCACTATTGGGCCAGTGTTCAATTCCACAAGCAGCTGTCTCCCAAGTTAAGTTAGAAAAGTACTCAGCCAGCTTGCTCACAATGATTATGCATAAACAAGAACTGCGTACATAAGGAAGAATATGTAATACAGAAATGCTAATATGCACTGTTATAAAATAACCTGGTTCTGACATATTTCCCCCTTTGCACTGATTCTCTAAAACTCAATTTTCAACTCCTTATCATCATGTGATTACTCCATGGAAAAATTAGCAGGTTATGCAGCAAAATTACACCATATAAGCATCAAAAAGAAATACAGTGTTTGATTTTACATAATTTTCTGTATTGCTTTCTACTTAAGTAAAACATGTGCATTTAACATTTGTGATTCAAAAACAGATGCAAGTTCCTCATAGAGCTACTTCTTTAGAAGCAATTAACAACCACAATGATAGCTTAATCACAAAAATATAATGCTTTTTACTTTAAACAGTTTAAAACTCACAGACATAATTTCTTTAAAAATCAAACACCCACAACAACAAAGTATCCATGTAGGCTATTTTGTTTCCACTGAAATCAAGTGGATTATAATAATAATTTTTAATTATTCTGGTATTTTTCCCTATCAACAGCAGTTTAGGTCCCTAACAGGCAGCTGCTGAAGCAAATCACACAAACTTAATAGCCGCATATTACCCTCACTACTGTCCCATCCAAAACTGCGTGTCACATCTGTTGTTTCAATTGCTCTTTTTTTGCTGGTCTGCAGTAAAACAAAGAGTCTTTGAAGCTGGTAGGGGATACTCATCACAGGATCCTCTTCAGATTCTTCAAATTCCCATCTATACACAACACAAGATATTTGACAATTCAAAATGCTTTGAAAACATTACTCAAAAAGGCATTTAAATCAGCATTTATTACATTTCAAGAGGTCTGCTAGATTAGAGGTTGACTGAAGCTCTGTTTCTTCGGAAAAGTAAAATGAAATTGCTTTCCACTTCTGCAGTAAATGACAAGTAAAGAATAAATGACAACTTATTCTTTAAAAGTACAAATCTAACAAACAAAATAATTCTGAAGCCATTCACTGCACAAATACAGACATGAACTGCACTTAGTATCAAACTTAATTTCAAGTTTGATATTTTCAAGATGGGGCAAATTCTTTAAAAAGCTTGTCCATGCCACAACCAATAAAGTATTAGTATTTTACTAAAATCTGAAGCTTTTAAGCAGATATAATTTATAAGCCTATCCAACTTGACTTCAAATACGCTTTTCAGTATCCAAACAAGGAAATTTTGACAGGAGGAATTCAAAAGGGTTTCCTACCAATATATACCAGCACAAATTTAAAACCAGGTTTTGATTCTACATACTCACTTATATAATGCATTTCTAAATTCAGGAGTCATGAAAAGTGTTTGTAGAAGGCTGTTCAAGTAGCAAGTCATTGCTTGATTTACTAGCCCCACATAACCTAAAAATACAAGAATAATAGATAGAAATAACGCAAAAAGATGGGAAATCATTTCAAGAGTTAAAACATTTGACAAGAAAACAATTCTGTAATAATGTTTAAGAACTGTATCCCACTGTTGTCATTTATTGTTATTTACACTGTAAAACCTGAGGGAAAGTTATAATGGCTCATTTCTGAGAGCAATAGATGTAACAGTTTACACAACAGAATTAGTTTCCCTGAATGACACAAAGCTATTTTAGTGATTGTAAATTGTTTTGCAATAACGACCAATATTTAATGTTGAATATTGCACCAATGGGGATGTAGGTAACAATATTTTAATAGTAGATTTAAACACTTTACTGAAAAAAATAGAGTTTAAGAAACAATTGTGTACTAGGTTACTTATTGCCTGATGTCAAGTAAAAGTATCCTAGTTATAATGTAAATAGAATTTTATCTGCATTGGTTTGTAATATAATTTCAGAAGTATAAATAAAAAACCCCTAGTGCCCACACACATGTATCCTCTAAAACCTTCTCCCATAATAACCAATTAAAACAACTACTAAATATCAGTGCCATTTTTATTAGCTAAGGGAATTATTTACTTATATTCATCTTACCATAATTTAAAAATTTTCTCCAAAATATACAATACTAACAATATAACTAAGCAGCATATACTGTAGCATAGTGTAATAAAGAAATTAAATATGTGCATTTATATTCTGAAGCTCTTAGTATTTTTAAAACAATAAATCTCAGTTCTATACTAGCAATGCAAAGCCAGCTACCCCGTGCAAAACGCAGGCATTTTCTGCAAAGAGACTGAGTTAAAAATGTGTATTTTATTTCTCTACTCTATACAGGTCATCTTTTCCATTATATTAAATGAAAAAAGGTATGTGGCAGAAAAACTTTGTCTCTCAAAAAAATCCTGAACACGCACGAATTGGTGCAATATGAATGTCATCTTTGTCTGCTCACAAATTCAGTGTCAGGAGTTTGTCTCATTACTGACCTGTGACTTGCTGTCTCGTCCTGCCCCCCTGCACAAGGCGGCACCCAGCACCCCCCCGGGATGTGCCCTGGCACTGCCTGCAAGGCAGAGCTGCCCTTCACTCCCAGAGGGAGTCTCCACTCACTGGTGGGCAGCCGGGCAGCAGAGGATGAGCGTCCTGCGGAATCACGGGGCAGGCAGAGAATCTGCAACCAGTGGCTACAGTAGGAAGACTTCAGTTAACACACAGAGTGAAGAGATTTGGCAACAGCCCCTCTATAACAGAGTATCAAGTACTCATTAAGCTGTGAGTGAAGACACAGCTTGAGGTGAATACTTTTTGGTGGTACAATCTGACTACTCAGCTAGGGACACAGCAGCAGATTAAAACTGAAAAGGAGGGCCCCTGACAGAGTGTCTGAATTGCACTGTCCCAAGTAAGGAGAGGATGGGATACAGCTCTTCTGTTCCTGAAGTGATGTGAGAATATTGTAGAAAACATGATGGTAAGTGTAGTAGTAATGTGGGGTTTTTTTAAATAAATTGCAATTTATTCCAAAGATCTTGAAGCGCTGCTATTTGAAAGGTGCTAAAGTAATTACAAATTAGCATTGCCTTTACAAGAGAGAACACTATACCTGTCTCCGATTTGCTCAGGACTGAAGAATAAGAATAGCTTTGACTGACATAGTCATTGGTACAGCCAACAGAGCCTTCTCTTGGAAGAGGGCCTATAAATCTGTCTTGCACACTGTCATCTGTTGTACCCGACTCCTCCTGAAAAGATAAATACACTGATTTTATGCAAAAAATAGACAACAAATTTTTACTGAAACACCTACAAGTTTTACTTTTTTCCTCTCATGGCTAAGAAATCAATTTTGCTAAGTGTATCACACACATTTTAAAAAATTGCAGATATACAGTTGCTTGTGTAACTTTAATTCTGCCCTCCAAATTCTCAACCCCTTGAGAAATAATTCTTTGCATTAGTGGAAGCAACTGCCCTTTAGAATACTGTATAATCAGATACAGTACTATAATGCATACAACAACCAAGTCTGCAATTTAGCAACTCCTATATCTCAAGTTTTCTGCAGTGAAATACAGAATTTTTTTTCCAGAGATAATAACTACAATGCAGTATTATTTCAGAATCACCTTCAAATTCTGATCTTGTGCACAATTATTTAAACATCAGGTTTTCTTCCCCTTTACAGATAATCATGTCCACAACAAAGGCTAAGTAGGCCAGCATTATGCTGTCATGACAGCCGAGTAATAAATCTTAATATATCACTAGTCTATCAGATCCCTGATTTAAATAAACTGCAGCTGTGTTTATCTTTCACTGCATCGTGTATGTGAGAAATAAGAAATATCAAATATTTTGTTATGGCAGACAGTAACTCTTCTTTTATATATTTATTTTTTCCTTGAAGGTAAATTTGGAAGCAGGTAACTGCTTTTGATATAGGACTGCTGTTTCTGAGAATTCTATCAGAGCGGCCTCATATTGCTTTCAAACACTCAGAGGAAAAGGATTTGGTATATGATTAAACCTGTATTATTAAGACTTATCTCAAAGCATGTCAAAGATTAATTAATTTTATAACCTTAGAAAATTACTCACAGCAAAGCATTACATAATATTTGTCAAACATGAATAAACAGTGACAGCAAATCACCACTAATGGAATTGGTCCTACTCAGGAGAAACCTAGTAGTGTAAAATAGAAGACTAAAAGTCTGTTGAGAAGGTTCCTGAAGAAGCTTACTGCATGAAATATACAGCCCAACTTTATTTTATTTTCTGATCTCATAAGAGCAACACACAGAACATACATCTCTCTCCCCACAACACTATAGCTTGTGTAGTGAAGATTTTACTTACTGGCATTATATGAGGCTGCTCACCATCTTTGTCTGTCAAATGCAGAAAGTTCTTCTTCCCTGGCTCAAAGCCAGCATCAAGAATAGTTTTGTCACTCTTCTGATCTATTGGAGTCTGCTAAAAAAACAACCAAACACTTATTTTAAAAAACAATCTATACACAATTAACAGATTCCAAGTACATTGCTTGAAGTAGCTTCTGACACACTAAGATGAATTGAAAGTAAGTAATTATCCATATAAACAAAATATACTCATCAATAATACTGAAAGAACCTGGGAACAGTTTAAGAAACAGCGTACATTAAGTATTACAGTACAGTTGAATCCTTAGAAGTTGGTTAATGTACTCAGGAGTTAAGACACTGGTCTGCAATTTTCTTGCAGAACATCAAACCATCTAGTATCCTATATAGCTTGCATACACTTTTTTTTTTAAAGTTAAAAAAGAATTTTAGCAAGCATAAACATGACCTGAAATAAGCTAAGGTCTATTTCTTACGGAATCCTACAAAGTTTACTAGGTACATCTATAGAAATCATATTAACTAAACCCAACATCGATTCACAATAAAGCACAGAAGTAATAATAATTTTTTGTATATAATAACTTCAAATAGGTATAAGAAACATGAAAACTGACTACACAACATGCTTCTGTTGAGAAGAAAACACTTCTCAAACAGGACCACAGGAAACAAGAGGAGATTAATTATCATGGCTATTATTAAAAATACATACTGGTAATGAAAACTAGCATTACATCTGAATGATCATATTAGTTTGTTTACTGATTAAACACATATACCAATTAAGAGCATATTTTGAGACTAAAATGCAGATACAATACAGCTAAGTTAAAATAGTGGTGTCAGTCTGCCCTGGTGCACTATCACAAATTTTTACAGGAATCAAATGAGCACTACACAATAGACATAAGACTTTTCTGTAATGTGAAGATTTAAATGTTTGCTATCAAGATGAAATAAAAAGCACTTTTTCCATACCGTATCAGTTACATTATCTCCATTTCCCCACATTAAATCAAAAGTTCCGTTCACGTAGCCCACTTTTGAAGCCACATCTTCAAACAGCCTTTTAAGTGGTGTGGAAGCTGGCAAGTTCAAGGTAACACGCTCGTTTACTGTCTTGGAATTTGTGGTATCTTGTATTATACACAGCACCCTGGGTTCCTCAGCAGCACTTTCCACCTGAAATGACAGCAGGCAACAATTCATGAGTAAAAAGTTAAGAACATTTGAATTGAATTGAAAAATCAAAACAAGACTTCATCAATAAAATGTAGTATACTTTTGCAAACTAAGGATCCTAAAACTGGGCTTTATTTTTGACAATAGGTAAAAGAAAATTAAGAACCTTTCAGTTTTGGAAAACTTATGTAAAAGCAAGTTCCATTTTTATAGAACAAGGAATTTGTATGGGTGGATCACTGTGTAGAGAGATAAACTGCTTGAGTTCTGCACTGAACTTCAGCCAGTAAGCAGATAGAAGACAGCTTCAAATCAGGAACAGACTTTCAAATCATCACTTCAAGCTCATATTTTGCTTTGACATGATCATAAATTCTGCTGAGGTAGAATTATACATTTTGTGACTTTTAGGAATGCAACCCAGAAGATCTGCAAGCTTCCAAATAATCTTGGAAGCTTACCATTAAAAAAAGTTTCATAATCAAACCACCAACTTTCTTCTACTACATCCACTGCTGCATGAGTTACAGGAGAAATTCTTCTGCCTGAACAGAGTAAGAAAGCGAGCACTGCCAAATGGCTACTAGGCAAAGTAAATAGATTTTAAACAGCAACTTCAATATATCTGAAATGGGAAAAGTAATGATCTTGAATGATGGTGGCAATGGAATAGGGATAAATTTTTACAGACCCAGGTAAGCCAAGAAAACAGCATCTTCCCAACACTTTTCAACACTGAAAACCCAGGAAGTCAAAGATCTAAGCACAATCAATTAATTCTGTCAATAATCCAAAGTCGTACAACAATAAGGAACAACTAATATTTAAATACAGGTCACACAAGAACGCATCAGGTCAGTAAAAGGAATAATTAGTCCCCAAGGACTCAGGCTTTTTAACTTATAACACATAGAAAGCATTAGCAATGCACATCAGAGCACCCAAATTTCAGTCCATGGCTAAAGGGCAAATCACCTAAACAGGCAAAAAGATACATGCACTACTATCATGATTTTAGTGGATAAAAACATTAATAAATAGTAAGAACTGTGTTCATGCTAGAACTGTCAGCCATGTCATAAGCATCTTCTAGAGAATAAAGAACTACAAAGAATATTTAAACAACTTCAGCATCCCTTGTATTTCTACATAACCAGCCTCGCAACACAGATGACCATCGCCAAAGTGGTACAGCCCCTTACGAGAGCTCTTATATCACCGACCTCTCAAAAAGGAAAGAAATCAGCTTCAGGATCAGCTGACAAGTCTTCACACAACTATAAAATAGAATGTTTGCTGACTGCAGCGTCTATTCCTATAACCATCAGAAAAAAGTTGTCAAGAGAAAGACAAATAACACACACCCCCCCAATCCATTATTACGTTCATTTGCTTTAGACTGTGATTTTTCTTAGGGCTTTAAAGTCCAGTTTCTCTATGTTTATCAAATGTTATGTCCTGTGTGAAAATCTTCATTAACTACATGCTCAGAAAGACTCAAGGCACCATTTCCAACAAATCTGCAACACTCCATCTTCATACATTTAATCTTTAATGGAGAATTTTATGTTTATGAACTACTTTTCAAGACAACAGACAAAATTACTCCTGAAACATTAACCACACAATAAGAAGAAAACACAATTTAGAAGTCAGAGTAATTTTGACATATATCATCACTTTCATCCACAGCACCTACAGACACACAGAGCTGTACTTGAGAAACTAAACTTAAATTTCACCAGTGATTACTTCTCCTGGGTTCTTTCCTTTACATCTCCCAGCACAGCTTCATTTTTCAATTTAATTTTTTTTTTTTTTCTCTAAACAACAAGCACACAATCTGCCTCTTTCATTGTGCGGTTACAAAATAGAAGATGAAGCTTGTTCAGTGGTCTACTTTCTTGATTTTTGTGGAGAAGATAAGCAGCAGCTAAAACCCAAACTCATAAGATCAACCTATGCTTACAACCCAGACTCCCCAGCAATGGTAGAAGCTTGCTCAGGGTGGAAGCCCACCCTCCTCTATAGAACAGTGCAGAGAGGTTAAGAGGCATTTGCTACTACTCATACAGCTTCATCTTGGAAAATGTAAATTAATTCAGATTTAATGATTCCCACAGTAATTTTGTACTGATCCTGCAACTTGACTTGCCACTATACCTGAACATGTCAGGAACAGAATTTCTCCACTGGAGACTCAACTCCTTGTTGTCCTACTGACTTTACGTAACCAAGACCTTAACTCCCCTCCACTCTGCAAAAGACACTTATAAATTCAACTCCTCGTACTCACACTTTCTCCACTACCTTTGATAGCAAATCATGTGTGACTTATATTGGAGTTGCTACTGAAAATAATTAGACACACGGTATCTGATGGGTGGAAATAACATTAAGCGAACAAATTACAGAAGATTACAGAAGATTTGCTGGTTGGGTTGCTGGATGTTCCACGTCAGACAAATCCTCTCTTCCTTGTTCACAGATGTAATTCTGACAGACTGAACTGGTTTAACTCAGCGTTAGTATAGCAAAGGGTATTAAGCCATCATTCATGCTGCCACCGCTTCAGGTTGTTCGCAGTAAATAGATAAAGCAAAAATAACCTCAGTACAACTCTATTCATGGCAAGCATTCACATATACCATCTGAACTAGCAGGCAACAGTGCAAACATCTTGTTTGTAGCTACTTTACTACAAAAATAGTGTAAAAGACAATACTGGCCAGTGATAGGCCTCAACTATTTTGACAGGCTGTTATCAAACTGAGTCCACAAAGTAAACACAAATCTTAATTTTCATCATTACATAATCTGATATATTATAACAGCTACACAATTCCATTTTTTTTAATGAAAAGCTAGAGGGCCAAACACTCACACGCCAGTGTAAAAGCATATAAACACATACTTAATTTGAAGCTTCTACTGTTAAGACTGCATTTAATACATATATCATTTTTATATTCAAGAACATGCACAAAAAATTCTATAGCTCATGCTCATGTTAAGAAATAAACAAAAGCTACACCATCATGCTGTTACTACATATTTTGGTTATCATTTTATAAAGTTTATTTCATCTGTCTACCTGTGCAAATTTCTTCTTCATTTCAGCAAAGATACTTTGTCTGCAACTCCAAAACATATCCTATAGTATATAAAAACAAAATTAACAAGTCATAATCCTTTAAAATAGTAAATTGATCTTTTCTTTCGCATAAAGTCAGTTTTATAGTGTAAGTAAAATATTATTACCAAGCTCCAAACCACCATTCACAGAGTAACTTTAAAAGGAATAGCCTCCATATATTCTAACAGGAAGTTCAGTGCACACTATTTTAACACATAAATCACTGGAGCAGTGTTACATAAAACATTAGTTAAGCTGTAATACACAACAGACTACATTTCATAAAGTAAAAAAAAGAAGGAAGTGTATAAGGAAATGTAAACAACAATTCAAAATACAAATTCATACTAACAAATTCCTTCATTCTATTAAAAAAGCCCTCCAGACATCGGTAAATGTTTTACCTTAAGTGGCTCAAGTGAAAGATTAGAATATAACCCTGTAATTCAGTTTATTACTGCATTTATAAATTATGAAGCTATCCAGTTCCATACAAAAACTGTTCCTTCATGCCTGAATTATTTCCCCAGGAAAGTTTTTATTAATATGAACCCATTTTGAAGTACACAGCTGAAGGTAATAAAGAGATTAAGTGACTGACTTCTTATTCCTAACACTCTTAAAGAAAGCCTACCTTAGTATCTCTGTTGTACCATCAAAAATGCTACAATAAACATTGCCTGTACAAAACTGTTTTCTGACTATGGACAAACAGCAAATCCACTAGTTTCTCAATCTGAACCATTACACTTTGTATTTTTCCAGAAAGGAAAAACAGGAAGTGAGAATGAAGATGCTAATAACATCACTCCACTTTTCCAGATTTCTTCAACTGCGCCCTCAGTCAAGATTATCAAAACATAAAATACTGACATAATCTTCACTGACGTGCCCTATTTGCCCCACCAAATGACCTACAAAAAAAGCCCAAATTAGACCACTGTATTTAACTTCTCAGCAGGATGACACATAAGGCAAGATTTCTTTCTTTGCATATGGAGAACTGAAGTTCCAGTTTTGAAGTTTTAATAATCCAAGACTAGTAACTGTATCTAGTAATTGTTTTCCTTACACACCTGTTTGTAATTTCAGATTTGACAGAGGTTTTAAAAATTTTAAAAAAAACAAAACAGAAAACAATCACCACCACAATATAAATTGTGCCAAAGACTTAAGTCTTCCAACTTTCCTCCTAATCAGTGTCTCCAAAGAGTCCTTACTTTAGCCTGAATTCCTTCTCTCCAAAGACAGGCAAATTAAGTCCAGTATACACAGGGGCATGTGTAATTTTCTAGGGTGCTATTTTACCTGGTGTGTGCAGTGGAGGGTGGAAGGAGAGGACAGACTCCAGGCCTCACCCAAATTGGACAGACATATTTACAGGTTGCTTCTTTTATAAAAATGCTCTTATAGTGAGTGGGTCCTTAGCTTCTGATCTCTCAATAAAGGACTGATGGAAGACTTGAAATTTAGAGTTATTTCACTCTAAACAACTTCTGAATGGCAGAAGTTGATTTTTCAATATTCCACATAACACAAACAAATCAAATTTACAAATTACACTTTCATATGATGTTCAGGAATTTTAGGAGTAACTAAGAGCCTTCAGCTGCTCTGACAAGACAAATCACAAAAATTACACAGATGTGTCAATCCTTCAAATGCAGCATTCCCTACTTTTCAATTAAAGCATTCACTCCACCGCTCTGAATATACTTTATAATAATCACTAGTTCAATTCCACATTTCACAGAAAAGCTCATTCCACCACAAAAATTTATGCTTTAAAGCACAATTAAGAGATTGTACTTTACATAAAGTTGCCTAAATTTTACCCTGATAGAGATGACTCTGGAATTCACCAAACCAAATAATTACACCTCACAAAACAGATGAGTATATTAACTACGTAGTTCAAGGGTTTCAAACTAATATACACATGGTATTCACAAGTACATACAAAAATAGCCTACTGCCTTTTCCTCAGAAGAGATAATAGCAGCTACTCAGGTAGCAAGCACGTCTATTTGTACTTGTGAGAAGTCCTTAAAGATAGATATTGCTACTTTGCCATACTATGACATAGCATGCACACCACCAGTACCTTAGTAAAATAAGTTGTAGACCCTCAACTGCATAAGCATCTAAAAAGGCAAATGCAAACTGCTACTTAAGGCTACAATTCAGGATACCATCCTATGATTATTTTACCACGGAAGTCTTCTCAAGCTAACATTCTGGTCAATAAATATTTGAAACTAATTTCAAATGTTAACCTTCTGAAAATATTGAAACACTGACACTTTCATCCCAAGTCACTCCCATCTTTTCCACTCTTCCATTTCTAGAAAGGACATGACATTCTCAAACCTGCACGTAGAAGGTTTCTCACTGTGTATTAGACCAGACTTACAAAAGACTCTTTATAATACAAACATGCAATCAAGACACAGGTATGACACTGGTGGACATTCTAGAGTGTCATTCTACATAAGCATTTATGCATGTACCTTTCTAAAAAATATTTTTACATGAAGATCTGCATCTGTAAATTGCAGCACATAAAGCATATTGTTCCAGTGAAGTAATTCAGGCTGTAATTCTGTATATCCTAACAAAGCAAGCATTGTTGTTAAGTATCATCTGCAAGACAGAGACATTAGCTTTGACCATATAGGTTCCATATTTGTTGAAAACAGAAGAACAAAAAACAGTTACAGTGTTACCAGGTCTGTCAAAACAATATTCAAATGCAAAACTGTAGTGGTTTTAACACTCCATTTAGATGTGGCTTGCTATTTTCCAGCTCTGAATTGCCGAGTTAATTAAAATTCTATAGCAGCATTTTACTAACCTTATGAGGACAAACCAATACAAACATGTTTTATTTTTCAAATGACAGAAGATTCTCCCAAGATTTTAACTCCTGCTTCACTTCTTTTATAAAATTATTTTCAGAGATTGAAAGTGAAACCTAAAGCTAAGCTCAAGCTTTATGTAGATTTTACCCAACGTTTCCAAATTCCAATATTTCCAACAGGCAAAAACATTGACAAGCATGAATCAGTAAGTAAAATCACAAGTTTCAGGTTAAGAGTTTAAATAACAGATGTGTGAAGTTTAACTGCCAAGTAAAATTAATGGCCTATTGAGACTTAAAATGATCACCAGTAGAGAAGCTCCTACATGTCCACACCCTATAAATAATTCTCACAAATCACTGCAATACAGAGGAAAGGCAAAGAGATCAGTAGCAAGTGGCAATGGCAGACATCACCCTTACATTCACGAAATGACTTGGATGATTAAGCCTAAGAAAGCAATTCTCAAACTTCATGTATCTTCAGCAACTTAAGACTACTGTATGAAATGCACACAAGAGACTACTGCCTATCACATTACTGCTGGTCAAACTTTGGGGGGTACATTCCAAGTCTGTGTAACTGATTTGGCACACATGTCCAACAATTTAAGGTATAAAGTGAAATTTGGTAGTTTCATTCACAAAGAAATAGTCTGCTCTTGTACCTTTTACTTCTAAAGTATCATCACATAGAAACATTCAGACATTAATTACAGTTCAACTGAACAGAAATTTGTTTCAACTCCCAGGAATAACAAATTGCTATCAAATCAGCTCCTTGAGAAACCACAATGATATTTCTGGAATTCCTTCATCTATTCCAAGAGATTCAACCCATTAAGCACCACACTAGATACATGCTGCCATCACTGCATTCTGCACAAAACATGAGGGCCAAAGACCTGTCAAATATACAGCCAGCAAGGGGAGAATAATCAGAGTACACTAGGTTACCACCTCCACTCTAAAAAACTCTTTACCCCATGCATTTTGAACTACAGACTTCAGCGAGTCCTTAAGCCCACAACTCCCTTCTCCAACTGGGCTAGTCACACTCCATGCTTTTTCCCAGGCCAAAGACCTTTTTACAGAGGCCAACTTCCCTCATACAGCCAGGTGAGCAGGTCACTCCCCTGGGAAGTAAACAAGGGGTGATAAAGGTCCTTGGAAGGCACAAAGCATTGAGCGGGTGGTCTCCATTGCCCTGGACACTGCTGTAGTTACTCATCTACTGAAGAAAAAAGAAATCAGACTCACATCTGGCATTCTTCTTGAGGCAAGAAGCAACTTCTTTTTGAAAGCTTACTAATTCTGTCAGAGCATTTTGAGTTGTTACTCAACATATGTGCCTCAGTGCAGCCTAGTCTGACTTAATGAGGGAACAGTGCACTTAGAATTCTGTTACAAATGCCGGAATCAAAACATACCTTACAAAAAAGTATTTTCTAGTACACTTACAGCAAAGTGAATACACTTTTTTTTTAAGCACTGATCCCAGGATGTCTCAATAAACAGAATCATTTTGAGCTGTTAACTTGATATATCTTGTGTTGGAATGTTTCCTGAGGCAAAATAATTCTGAACAACCTTTAGACACAATCATTTAATTTTGAATCTGACTGACTTTGTGGTATCAGATTTTTGAGTACCTGAATAACATACTTTATCCTCAACTTCAAATTCTTCATTGTATCTGGAGAGACTTCAGGCAAAATCCAACAACTGTGCTTTGAAGCTAGTGAAACTAAATAGAGGTTCTCTGTCCCATTACTAGTTAATGAGGAAAAAACACTTCACACTGAGGCTAAAATACCATCCACAGACAACAATATATACCCTGACACTGACCACTTTACTAATTACTGAACCTTGTCTCCCTTTTCTTTTTGTGGGATGTGATATCAAGGATTCAAAGACTAATAAGAACATATCCATCTATTTTGAAACTCAACATGTAAGACTTTGATGAATTTACAGTTCACTAATAACACTTCACACATACACAGCAGCCAAAAAACTTTGAACACAGCACTGGTTCAGTTATACAGGTAGTTAAGGAGTGAATAGCTGTAACTGCTGCCACGAGAAGCAGTCTTGCTCCCACCTGCTTATTTCCACACCCACACTGTCCCCTTTCTTGTGCTGGTACAAATGGTCATGCAGCTATATGCTGAGTAGGCTCAGATAGCTAATCTTTCTTAAAATTAATCACTTCTGGTTGGTTTTTCAGTGGGCTAGCTTTAACCTCAGTCAGCCCTCTAGCTTCACAACAGAATCCTAACTCCTGGAAAAGGACTGAGTGATGTAACAGTGCCAGCAGAGAAGTAGCATTTTAAATGCATGTATTGTATGTAGTAGTACTTAAATTACTAAATACCAACACCACCTGCATATACGAAAAGTTTCTTTGGTATCCTGAAAGACTGAAGTGATGAAATGACACCCTCCATCCTTAGGTATGAGTCCCTGTAAAAGTCAGTGCTGCTCAGAGGACAGAGGAGTGACTTCCCCTTCTATCTAGAAGGGCAGAAAGTGTTGTTACTGTAGCAATCCTATTGCTTTCACCCTCATGACATGCTCACTCTGTTTTCCAGCCTGCTGTACATACAGGGTAACTGCTGGAGATCATGGAAGACTGGGGCCGTACTGAGACTAATGGCCCTGGCTACGTGAACCTAAGAATTCTTTCCTATAGTGGATGACCCAATGCAAAAAGGAGAAGAGGTACAAAATAAAATTCTGTAGCTAGGCCTCTGTGATCTTGTTCCTTTTGGAAAAAGGGATACATGTTTTACTCTCCCCTCTGCCTCATGTAGATTATGGATTTTTTTTTTCCAAAGACCACCTCCCCAGAAATGTTTCTCTAGTAACAAAATTTTAATTAAACAAAAATGTTTGCCACCTCACTGAAACAGACCTGCATGCCAGCTCTTAAGTGTCACTCCTGTAAAATGCATATGGATAAATTATTTTTATAACACATACACACTTCAAAACCTAATACTTCCAACTTTCTAAACATGTCCAAAAATAACACTATGCCTCAAAAGAGTATGTTATGAGGCTAGGGTTTACCTTTGAGAGTTTGTTCCTACTATTGTGGATTACTAGGTCATTTGTAAAAAGCATTTATAAAAGACTAGAAATGACAACCAGAAAAAGTTGGTATAGGGTCAGAGATGGGTACATGTACCCAGGGTGTTCAAAAGACTATAGAAAAGGATACATTGGCAGAGGCATGCATCTGGGGACAGCTGAACTAGAAATCAACATGTTTACTTTTCGGTTCTACAGAGCCTAGTTTCCATCCAAGTACCATATTTCAAAAGACTTTAAATATGTCTTGCTTAAGAATGTCTTGAAAAACTAGTCTTCTTATGCTTAACTCATAATGGTCTTTTAAATATAGTAAATGAAGGTGATTCAAGGTAAATTACTTAACTTAAAAATCAAACGTAGCAACTGTCAATAATAAAAGAGTACAAATATTTCCCGGTCATGCCTACAGATCACACAATAACTCTAACAAAGTTTCTCTTTTTATTACATTGTTATTTTAAGAAAATTATGTGGTAACAAAGAAAACATCCACAGTAGTAACAGATGAGTTTTAAAATCTAAAGTCTTCTCTTAAATTTAAAGTCTTCTCTTAACCACTGGACATTTTGTGTATTTCACTTATTTCGAAAGGTTATAATTTCAACCAATCTTTTTTTCTTTCATCCTGTGACCCTGAATTGTTTAATTTCCAAGTAACCAGACTAAAATAATTGTGATAATTAAATGTAACTGCAGTTCTCTATATTTGCAAACTATCTACCAGCCTCTATGCATTCATTACAGTGCAAACTTTATATTCAGATCTCAAACAGCCTCATCTTTATACGGCTTCCTTTTGTTTGCATCTTCTCTCCACCTTCTTAATCACCATGCTCCTTGGTTTTCCTTCAAAAGAAAAAAATCTGAAAAAAGAGGATGCAAGAACATCATGAGATGCTTACTACATTTTTATATATTAGCCTATAATCACATAATTTATTTCCTATGAAGAGTCACAGAAGCAGTGGATGTGCTTTCATACTTGCCCTCTATTCCTTTAAGTATGGAACTACCATGAACTTTATTGAAATGTTTTCCTACACTGCTAATATTCTAATGGACTTTCTGCTGGATTGAGTTACAAATGCAAGGTTAGCAAAAAAAAAAATAGAGTCCAAGCAAAAATAATAAGTTTTCTCTTTTTGGACAATTTTGAAATGAAGGTTAATTTCACTACAAAAATCACCAACAGATATGTATGCTAAAAAATTAAACTCTTGTATGGTTAGAGATTAAAACATATGAGTACAGGGGTAATTTTTAACTCTTTAGTAACTCTCTAATTTTAAACTGTCCACCTGCTCCTGGGAAAGGATAAAGAGAAGCTGAATAGCAAGGTGGGTCAGCAGGAATTCTTTGTGTAGTTCTCCAGCAATACTGCACAGAATGAAGGATAATGCTTAAGAACATAAGCGCCCATGCAGCCTGGGCATAAACTCTATCTGCTACCACTACCACAAAGGGCTCCAGGGAGAACATGGAACTCTGAAGCACAATGTCTCCACACAAGGTACAGATATGACAGTGTATATATGAAGAAGGACCTAGATGATTTCCCCTTTACAAAAACAGATACTAATCTAAGTTTTTACAGCTGCTATTTTTTTTCTCCTTTTCCTTCATTGGCATGATCTCAACACAATACCTACACAAATCAGTAAATGTACCTGCCTTTCATTCCTTTGGCTCCTGCAGTACTCTGCCAGACTTCTTCAAAAAATGCTATTTACATATGTTTTCAGACATTATTTACAGTGAAAACTTCCATAGTGTATCAAGTACATATCTCACACAGCTTCAAAATTAAAGCATTCACCAATCCTACAGAAATCATGCTTGCTTCCTCATGTTCCTTAAAAGACTTTCATCACGTGATTATTGAGAAGATACACCTGAACTGCAGCACAAAAACCAGTTCTAAGATATCCACAGAACTGCCACTCTAAAACCAATCTGTTATCACTTCTCAGAAGCACCTAAAGCATCCTTGTGGTCACAATCTCAAAGAATTGAATCAAGTGATTTTTACCAGTTTTAGCCCTTAGCTTTTTAGAACATGGCCAATGTCCTTTTGATAAGTTACTTCATCTGCCACTGCTGTGCAAGACTGTTCCCTGAAAGCTGATTGCACGCCAAACATTGCAAAAGACAAATACTACACACTTCACAGTGGCTGTAACTGATCAAGTTGGTTATCATTTTATAAGAAGTTTACAAAACAAATTGAAGTCTTACCAGTATTTTCAATTATCAGTTCTTTAGTTACTAGCAGAATTGTTTTGAGAATATTTTGTTTAAGACAAGAAAAATTACAAAATGCTAAATAGGCAGCTCACCTGAAGGTATATCATAATAATTCTCAAATGAATAAATTGTAAAGTATCAGGTTTAAGTGTTCACAAAAGGAATCAAAAACTTTTTCAAACTGAATAAAAACGCTGAATATGTATATGTAATTCAATCACTCAATTTTCTAGAGACATAACTTTCACACTTAGTTTCTTACATAAAACCCAATATATCTTCAAATACAACAGAAAGAGTGGAGCTGTGACTGGATATGTAAACACCTGTACATGTTTTAGTGAATTACTGTATCAATTGTAATGTATTGGGAAAAAGGTTTAAAATAATACACATACACCCCCACCCCCCACCCCAAGTTTAATTCTGACAGGACTAAAACATGTGAGTCAGAGGTAACCCAAAGTCAAGGCACTGGTCTATTTCAGTAAGTCTCCACAAGTTTTAATTTTATATTGATATCAAAACATTCTACCAGAAAAAAGAGTTGGATAACAATGATTTTCATCAGTATTTGTGTGGTAGGACAATTCATATTTTAAAACTGTGATGCAAGGCCACATTGATCGAAATCCACAGGTACTTAAGTTACAAAAACAACAGAAAATAAAATTAGCAGACTTTATTTTAAAATGGTAGCAAACAAAACACTAGAAACTTTTTTGTTTTATACTAGTTTTTGTTGTATACTGATATCCTGAGCTCAAAAGAAAGACAACGTAGAATGTTACATTTACAGATCTTTAAAGTATTCTCTGCCTCCAGATAATTACTTCACAGAAAAAGTTCATTACTAGTTTGAGAAACAGTATGTAGCTGCACAAAAAAAAATAAGGATTATACTTACACTACTGTACTCATTTGATTTAGAAACTTTAATCACCAGTGAGTCACAAAACACTAAAGAAAATATTTCTTGTTTGTGGTAATGTTCAAAATGTATTACCATGGTAAAAACAAGCATTAAAGTGATATGTTATGCAGTTGTCAGATTATTCTACTGAGTGATAACTTTAGCTAGCAGCATTTAAAGCCTGAGGTTCCTGTACTAAGTACTACCTAAGAGGTAGTTAGTACCTCCTAGAAAAGAACTTTTCATCAGATGATCTCAAGGCGCTATTAGATAATTATCCTGACCATCTTATACTACAGATTAAATACCCAGATGTATATAGCAAGGGGAACTGAACTGTGACTAAGAAGCCCAGTGGCTGAACTAAGCAGGGAAAGATCTGGTATTCTACTCTCATGCCTTATTCACCAAATGAAATTATTACTACCTGAATGGCATTCAGAAAGCATCTGTTTGCAAGGAACAAATAACTTGGTTGAATCTGTGTGTTTTTTCTCTGTTTCCTAAATTTGGTTTCCAGAATATCTGCTCAGTCGATGAAGCAGTCAGTTTCTCTTTCTCACAATCATACCTTTGTTTTACAACATAGAACACCAGAAGGAAAGCAGGAAAAACTGATAAATTACACAAGCTGTAACAACTTGTAGACTCTCTTAATACATAGGAATGAAAGAACGAGAGTCTCATCAGCATTGAAAAGACAGCATCCCTTTCCTAAACAGAATTGCAAAATATCTTAAGCAGATTCCTGCTCTTCTAATGAAGAAGTTAGAGCAATACCCATCAAGAAACATATTTTTTCAGTGCACAAGATTAAGATGGATTCATTAGTGTAGAGATGAAAAGACTCACATTAGTTAGCTGAGAAAGAATTCACACTACCGTCTTTGATTCAATGGCAGCAAGTACAAAGCATCTATATATTTATTCTGACAGGTGTACTTTGGACAGTTCATGCTGGAACATGTTGAGAAAGTATCTGCACAGCATTTATTTAATTAGTGGCACAGACACTTCAAAAACCTCATAACAGAACATACTTTTTATATACTGACCGATTCTGGGCAATATTCACTAAGTTCTGATACATCTTGATTTTCAAGAACAGTCTTAGTAAAGTTCACTTATATTACCAGTAAACAAACATATGCATCTAACTTCCTCATCAATGTGTTGATTAGAACATTTAATTATTTTCTATTTGAGGTAGATTTGCTCAACATAAGTTTCAAGTCTACTTTTCCTCTAAGAAACACTGAAAGCCATAGAAGCTTCTAATAGCAGCATTTTCTTACTTCCATTATTACCTTGCTTATACTATTCCCCCTCCCTCCCCAGGGTTGCTCTTTTACTGGCCTAACAGGTGAAAAATTTTATGCCTAATAACAAAACAATTTTTAAAGAACATGCTTAGCATTTACTACCACGGTGCAGCAATGTCCTATATGTTACTCAATGCCTTGTATTTTATTGGATATAAAAGACAACTAAATGGAATGAATTCACACAAAGAGAGAAAATGAATTGAGGATTGGAAGGAAAAGGAACACTGAACCCCAGATCTAATGAACAGGGATTCTCACTGCCCCCACCACAAGGAATTATTGGTCACACAACTACAGGAACAGTTGGGAAAACATCAGGCAGTGGTAGGGATGCAAGAATGAATTTACTAAATGCCTGCATAACTTGGGCAAAAATCTTAATATAAAAAGACATCCCAACACTGGGTTATTAGAAACTGCTTTAATACATCTGTTCCAAATGGAAAAGAACTTTATGTCAAAGTTATGAGCAATAGAAAATACCAAGGCCCCTATTACCTGTATTTCAGAAATGCAGCTGAACCTATACAACATCCAAAAAAAATTTTTGTAAGAGACAAATAAAAGATATTTTAAGTGCAGCAGTGAAACTACTAGTGTTTTGTATCCATGAAAACATGCTATTACTCTTTTCAAAAGCTAATGAAAAAATCCATGCAATATACTTTAATAAGAGTAATCTGAGCTCCTGTTAACATACTCAAATACATATACATACAAACTGAAGCCTTATGAACACCCAATATCCATCTTTCCATTCTTAAAACAAAGAGGCTGTTAATGTTATAGATACCTCCTACTACCATGGCATCACATAAGTTTGTAGACAAAAAACAAAATCTTTTTCCCATCCACTTCTTTAGATGATTAGTCATTCCCCACATCAGCCTAAAGCAAACAACGTTACATTTCTTCTTGCTCTTTTACACTGGAATGGCAAATAAAAAATATGGTTGTGTACTCATCTTTAGCAGACATTGGTTCACATCCAAGTTTAATCTTTGAAACAGCACAAGACAGTGAGCTACACAAGTGATACCACTCAGCCCTTTGGGAAGGGACAAAAAACATGAACTGTAATCCTTTATCCACCCCTAAAGGGCAGAACTGAAACTCCAAACGGTTGGCTGCTGATAATGGCATAATAGGAATATTTAGGAGAAAGCTGTTGAGAACTTGGAGACCTGGAGATTTCTGTTTGCCCATAACTCAGTGTTCTCTGAAATGAGACTATTAATGAATCCCAGAAGGACTTAATGTGAATGCTGTAGCATAACATTTGTTAAACTTCGCATCACTGAAATAAAAATGATATACTGGAAAACATTGGAAAAGTTGAAGATAAATTTCTATTACTACATATATATATATATAACCAGCTGGGCTTAACACAAATAATTAACCTGTTTTCCTCCTCAATTTGTTTTTTTTCTTATATTCTGTTCAGTTTCATTTATTTACAAAATGCATAGGAGCACAATAAAGAACTTGAGAACACTTGCTGAGAAAAAGCACCTCACACTAGAGTTAATGTACAAAGTTTGTAGATTTCACACTGTGTGTCTAAGATACACCTATCTGTAATAACATGTATTCATCTTCCTTTACCCATACTTCTCCTCCCTAGAGATAAAAGCACTTTCAAAATCCTAGTCCAACAAGTCAGTTAAAAATACACATCTGAATCATAAGTATATTCTGAATACAAGTTTAAAGCCAACAGGGATACTATTAATACATATAACTAAAGAAACAGCTAGCTGCTTTTATTAATCATCTCGTGTGTTCCAGTTAACTACAACTAATGCCACAAGGTTTCTCCTGCCAGTCTCCTTTACTTCTACGTTTGTTTTCAAAACTAAATATTTCAGTATACTAGCTACTATGTGCTATCCCTGGTCTTATGGTTTTTGGATATATTTTTAAAACAAATATTTAAGCATACTAGCTACTGCACCCCATGCCTTGTTTGAAGTTTCTGGAGGTTTCTCTTTCCTGTGGAAAGACTTAACACAGTCCTTTAAACCTTAGGATACAAACAAGAGGCAAAGTTACCTTTGTCCTACATACATCCTGTACAACTGTACCCACAAAAATTAGTTTCTAAATTTCAGTATTAGTATTTGTTTCACAGTTCTGCTCAAGGACACCATTTAAGGATCAGCATCTCATTTGGTTAAACTCTACAAAACAGAAGTCCTTGCCTCATAAAGCTTCCCACAAGAATTTGCAATGGAATAGGTAGATGTAGCAAGCCACTGACATTTGACAAAAAACAACAGGAAGAGTTAGAGTAGTTCATCAGAACAGTAAAACTGCCAGAAAAGTTGGCTGAATACACAAGCATACCTGCTCATGAAAAAGTTTCTGCTAATTCTACTCTAAGAATAACTGTTTCTAAATATTTCACGCCATCACTCAAAGACTCCTTCCCCTGAACAGTACCGCTCTTACTTGACACGTGTCACTTGCCTATCGCTGGAGGACAGAGGCTTGGCCTTCCTCTTACACGCAGACTCTTATCTTTAGCCTATAACCAAAAACAAACCTTCTCCTTTCCTTCTGCGGCAGAGAAGAGATGAGGGGCCCACAATAAAGGAAACTCAACCCACTGCTGAGCCGAGCCACGTTTGCTCCGGCGCCCACCGCAGACACTACCGCCCGTTTTCCGCAGCGCTTAGTACCGGCACCGGGGAGGGCACGGAGCGGCCCCACAAACTCGGCAGCGGCCCCCCCGGCTGCCATTTCGCACGTCGGCCCCTTTCCCTACACCGAGGACGCCCTCGGGCACCCAGAGCCCCGCCTGCCGCCAGGGCCTGCTCCGGCTCCTCCACGTCCTCAGCTCAGGGCCCTCACCGGGCGCCTCCACTCCCCCCCGCCCGGAGGCGCGCTGCCCGCCCAGAGCGCTCCCACAAGACCTCTGACACGGGGAGCGGCCCAGCCCGCGGCCGAGCGCAGGCGCCGCCGGCCCGGCCCCAGCCCCAACCCCGCCGCCACGCAGGCCGGCCTCCCCGCATGCCGCGACACAGACAGGTGCAACTCTCCGGCCGCCCCGGGGCCTTGCGCAGCCCAGGCTCGGCCCCAGCCTCCTCCCCCGCCACCAGCCCACACGGAAAAGCCGCCCCTTCCTCTCCGCGTACCACCATTCACCCCCGGCTCGGCCCCCCGCGGGCCAAGGGCTGCCCGGCCCCCTCACAAAGACGGGCCCTCCCTCCCGCCGGGCCTCACAGGGAAACAGCCGAGCCCAGCCAAGCCAGGCCAGGCCTCCTCCACACCGTCCCCCGCCCCGGCCGGCCCCGGCACCCCGGGCCTCCCGCACGCTGCAGGGGCCGCCGCCACCTTCCCCTGCAGAGCCCGGCCCGCAGCTCCCCCGCCCCAAGCCCGCTCCGCCTCACCTCTTTGGGGACGAGCTGGTTCTCCTCGCTGGGCACCATGGCCGGTGGCGCGGCGCTGAGCCCGCAGCAGGCTGATCCGAGCGTCGTCGTCAGCAGCGGGAGGCGGGGGGACGCCAGCGGCTCATCCTCCTCCTCTTCCACCGCCCCAGCCGGCGCGGGCAGCGCCCCAGCCCCCGCCCCCTCCAATCAAGGGGGAAAATGGCCGCCGGCGCCACTCTCGCGAGAGCCCGCCCGGCCCTGCTTCGTCGGGGCGCGTCCCGCCGTCCTGCTCGTCCTCGCCCCGGCTGCTGCCGCCGGCAGTGCGCGGCGGCCCTCGGCGCGCTCCCTCTCTCCCTCCCTCGGCGCCGGGTTGTCCCGGCCGAGGGGCGCAGTTGCTGCCTGAATGCGAGGAGCGGTGTAAAAAACACAGCACGTAACCCCCGCCGGCGGCCAGGGCAGCGCCGCGCCCCGCGGTCGGGTCTGTGTCTGGCGCGGGCCTGTCGCCACCCCCCATTACCCTGCCTCACTGAACGCCGTCCGTGAGGAGCCCGGCGTGGGCCTCAGAGCAGGCCGGGCGCGGCGGTCGAGCCCTGTCTGTGGTAGCGCGGGAAAAAGTAACAAGTGATAAAAATTGAGTTGTAGCAGAAAAATGAGAAGATAGCATGTTCAGAGATTATAGGCTGCAGGTGCGGGAGAGAGCTTATAAACACCCCCGTGGGCGTGGGGGCTTCCAGCTGCTCATAAAAGCGGGACTGGCCAGGTGGGCCTTCAGTGTGCTCGGCAGCTGGGCTGCTGCTCTGAGGTAAGGGGAGCTATGGGAGCCAGTCAGGCCCACACACCTCAAATATCATTGTTTCTTCACACAGCTTCCTCACCTTGTTGCTTGTGAGGGGCTCTTGTTAGAGCCAAGGGGTACAGGGGATGCAGGCTTCCACTTCAGTTTGTTTTACTGACTTTTTTTCGTTATATTTTGGGGAAAAACTTTGCAGGGCTTGGCTGTGCTGTCAGGAACCCTGCAGAAAGAGTAGAAGAGTAAGCACAGCTTTATCCCACAAGCATGTGTTACCTTTTCTTAGTGCCTAAAAGTTGTTTTTTAAAAGCATAGCATGAAAAATATGCTTTCTTCTCTGTAAGTGTAGGGTTAATATTAAGTTTTCAAATGAAAGGCAAGGCTATTTCTGTGGCATCACTGAGTTGTTGATTTTTGTCTACAACAAGCTTAGATATGTTTTTTCTGCTGCCTGAGGCACACTAAAAGCCAAATTCTAATCACCAGAATGACTAAAATACACATTACTAAAAAGTAATTACACATCGATGTCCACTGCAAAATAGTTTTTAAGTGGAAAAACATTCTACTTAAATAATGGAGAAGAATGATACGTGGTAGCTGTATGTTTTTGTACAACTATTTTTCTCATTATTTTAGTGTCCTCTTGTAGAAAAATGCAAAACAGAGTATACTTTTTGTTTCTGTGTCCAAGAAACTTTGTGGGTTTTGGGTGATTTTTGAAACCCGTTGTATTGAAGGTTATTAGAAATCTACTGTAAAGATTTAGTAAGATTAAATGCCTTCTTTTTTTGTGTTTGAAGTATGTAACTTTGCAGGTTCCTCTGTGACCTTGCTTTTTCAAAGGTCTGATAAGTAGCACATTTTGGAGTCAGGCTATGTTATTAGTATTTATATTAGTATAGTACTTTAACATTTTAAAAAAGGCTTCAAAGCAGTCATTTCTGTGAATAATAAAATCAGTAGTTTTATTTTCATATTCCAAGTGTGCTATGCTAGGTGCTAAGTTTCTTTTTTTCAGTTCTGCTCTGTGAACTAAGCACAGAAATCCCTTCATTGAAAACTTACTCAGAGCAGTTTTTAAGTGTATTTCTGACTTGTTTTTCATTACATAATGGGATCAAGTTACTTATATAGTAAAGGTCAGAAGGCTCTGTGGGAGAGGAGCTCTTGCCCTCTAGTTTTAAAATATGTTGCACCTGAAAGCCCCTCACCTCAGACATTTGAGCTCTAATATGATGAAATCAAGCATCAAGGCAGGAACTGGGAGTCTCTTGCTTTTAATGATACTTTATGTTAAGCACAGGGTTGTGTAGAGTTACCCCTCTACAAGAGGGAAAAGTATGTAAAAGAGTTGGGGGCTTTTAATAAGAAAGACAGTGTGGAATTAATGAACTCATGTCTTTTAGAAAAGAGGGTTTTTATTAATTCTTATCAGCTGTGTTGTTGATTAAAAGGTTTGGGATTTAGTTGGAGTTTTTTGGAGAGGGACTTCTGTAAACATCTTGATGGGAGAAAAAGATATAATTGTAAAAGAAATTAAAAATGGTGTCAACATTTGCAGATACTGGAAGAAGCACAGCTGCCTGGTAATCTTCTGTTGTCCAGTGGTGTCCAAAGATCCATGAGATTAGCAAGCAAGTACTTGAGTTGAAGAGCCAGAACAGAGACATAAGCTTGCAATAGAAGGTTATACAATCATCAAAGCACTGGCTGGGAACCTTCAACAGTGGTATGTGACTGATGGGCCTGGTGTTACTCTTCTTTTTTTCTCCCCTTTGTTGGGGGGACATGCACCTCTAAAGCTCTGGAACTTGGGGGATTCTTCCTCTGTTTTGTAAGGAATCTAGAGGTCAGGAACAAGGAGCTTTCAGAGATGTCACTTTTGAAAGTTCTTTTGATTTTCTAAAAAGTTACAGGGTTTTTTTGGCTGCCATTTGTGCTTAACAAGGTGCAAAGCTATGGGACTTAATGAATTTAATTAAAAACTATTGTTCTATTGGGTTAAAGAGGTGACTAACACAAATATGTGTTCACTAGATAAGAATCAGGAGGGTTTTTTTAAAGAAATACTGTGTTAGATCCTCCTGCCAACCTTTAAAACTGTGCAAACATCTAGTGTAGCATGTGTGCGTGAAATATCTTTAATGCAGTAATAATCTCTAGTTAATAATTAAATCTCCAAGAGCTTTTGTAATTTGTGGATGCTACAGTATTTAATCTCTCTACATGAGACTTCTTAAAGAGGAATATTCAGAATTTGACTTTCATGAAGGGAATCCTAGCCTTATGTAAAGACTGATTTAACATACCACAGTTTTACCTTGTTATTAGCATGAAGAAGGAAAATTGATATCTCAGACTAAAAATGCTGCTGGATTTGCAGTTACAGATAAGTTTCTTATGCTGTTGATTATCAAACTATTGTTCAGAGATGCATTAATGAGCGCTGAAGTGTCAGTGACACTTGGTTAGTTTTAGTCAATACAGTACTTGGACACTAATGTATACATCCAATTAATGGAAATACAGTTATGCAACATCAGTATGCTAGAGTAAATATCAGGTCTTCATTAAAAGAGATGATGAACTTTCAGTCTGTGGGAGAGGGATGCCTCCCCCCTCTGCAACCTCTAAAGTTTCTACTTTAATCATTTCTCCTTCTCTGTAAGAATTGACTCACTCCTGTCCCAACATCCATATCCAAGATTTGACGAATAATGAAAAAAGTTAAAAATAAATCAAGGGAGTGCTGCCATCTAGCTCTTCCACATGCGCAGTTATATTCAAAGAGCTCTAGGGGTGCAAAATCTTAAGAAAACAGATAAATGTCAGAATACACACAGATGTTGTTTTTCCTGAAGTAATATTATCCTACCTGTTTGAAATAGAAATCCTGTGTAAAGAGGAGTGTAGACAAATACCATCGATTTGGGATGTCTTCTCTGAAACACTTAAGTTTTCATTTTTCACCTAGGCAGTTGGTGGGAGATCCATTTCCTATTTCAGAGGTTAGTGACTATATTTGTAGAGCCAGCATTGCACTGCTCATTTTCTTCTGTATTGTTTTGTTAAAAAAACAAACAAGAAAAAAAAAGAAAACCCCCACAAAACCCCAAACCTGAAGTTTGCAACCCTTGGCAAGTTGCAGATGAATTTCAGAATGACATAGCTGTTCTGTATTTACCAGCAGTAGGAATGTACCCAATGCTGATGCAGTTTTAGAGCTCTCCTGCATTGTCAGCACTTTAAGGAAAACCAGCTGAAGGCCTCTCCCCTTTTCAATCTTTGGCAAGTCCATGTCTACTGATAGAAGAAGAGATGTGTGACAGTTCAGGATATCTCAATCCAGCAGTTCATTGCACTGCTGGTTACTTTGCTGTTTGAGTCCCAAGTAACTTTTCCAGAATTGCACAGGAAGTTTTAAAGCATTTCTCTGAAAATCTGCAGCCTACTGAATGCACTATCCAGTCCTTTCAGTAAGGAAAAAAATAATCAGTAAATGTGGCCCTTATATGGAGGGAGTGAACTAGAGTGAGGGAAGAACAGCGAAGAATTATTAGCGAGAAGTAGAATTAGTACAAGGTAAAGAAGGGAAAATTTGAGCTTTCTGCATTTTTTTAAGGTGCTTTTTGCTAAAGTTCCATTTTTTGGATCTTATCTCCCTAAATATGAAGCAGGCTAATGAAAGGCTAAAGAGCAAATTAAGATCTTTAAAAAGGAACACTGATTATTTTTAATTCTTCTGTAACTGTTCTTAGAAGGGGGCTTTTATATTTTACCATTATGGACTGTATATTGAATGTGTTAAGCTCTGGAGTCAAGGTATTAATTTAAAGATAAGGAATTATTAAATAATGTTCTATGATCTGTATCATAAAAAAAGAGATTATAGTTTTCCATGTCTGGAGAAGCATATGCAGGGTTTTAGGAAATAAATCAGTTTCTAAAAGTTGAGAATGCTTGGGAAACTAAAGCTTTAAATGGGAGATTTACTATGGAAAAAAGTCTTTCACTTAGACCATTGTAGTATATCTTGTAGGTCTAGAAGATAGGTGAGCAACCCTCTGAAGTTAAACTTCATGAAATGAAGAAAAAAACCTGTTTTAAGTTCAGTGCTAAACACTCTGTTCTGCTTAAACATTCTGTTTCTGCTGTTCTTAAATAGTGTTTTCTGCTATACTCTGTATGAGCATGCAAGTGCTTTTCTGTCCTCTGACATCGTAATTCATGCCAAGACCTTTTTAATCAAAACCAGTAGGGGATTATTTTAATTAATTATAAATCAGGGGCCAAGATTCACTGACATTTTTGTTAAAGATTATCTTTTTACTCTGGTTGCAAAACACCAAGTGTTGAGATATTAGCTTAGGAAGTTTTCTTTTCCATATAGCATTAATCTTATGTATGAATTCTCAAAGGAGTTTGGGGCTGAAGTTATAGTTGTAAAGAGAAATAGAAAACCTGCAGAGAGCTTTGCAGGACCATGGATTCCTTTATTAACACTGAATTATTTTATCGGCTTGATTTAGGATTTTCAACATTGTGTACTTAAAGCTACAGAGGCAGTTTCTAGCATTAGTAATCTAAACAAAACAGTTTGAGGGTGTTTGACCCCTTGATGCATTTGTTGAAACCTTCCTGGTGTCATTGGGAGTAAAATACATGCAGTAGCAGGCCAACTTCCACTTTGTGTGGTGAGAGATTGGAAATAGGTGTGGGCTGGTATCATACAGAGTTGGTGAGATCCCAGCAAATCCCTCATGGAGTTTGTTGGCTTAGGCTCATGGCCAGACTGTAACCTATCTAAAATGTGTGCTGTAGCTTGGAAATCTGCTGTCTTTTTAAATGTGCAGACCAGTAGAGTGTACTGCATACATGCTTTCTGGAATATGGGCTAGTATGTTATCTAACACCCTCCTCTAAGGCTGGGGGGTGGCAGCGGGAAAGCATTTTTATGCACAGCAACACAGTAAAGGCTTACCTATGGGAAAGCAAGATGAGGAGAGTCGCCTTGAATGCATACTGTGATGGTAATGTCAGTCACCAAAACGGTTCAGTTATTTCAGAGGTTCAAAAAAAGCTCACAGTGACATAGCCAGTATATTTAAAAACATTGAATTAACACTTAGCGCACATGAGGCGTTGCTGTTGGAGAGTCACTGTAAGAGTGCAATGGCAGCACTAAATAAGACTGTAAGAGTGCAAAAATAGCAGAGTAGCTTAGCTCTTCTCATGGGGCTGCTCTCAGTATGGACACTCCAAGTATTTATAGCTGCCCTTGGGTCCAGGGAAGTTAAACAGTTCAGGCTTGCATTAGGGGTTCCCAGTGACCCTTCAGATTAAATTTGGTGACATTTAATGTTACAAGCAAGTGCTAATTATACTCCTTACAGCTTTTTGGGCAAGCAGGAAGTGGTTTCCCATCTTCAGCAAACTGTAGCACATACGGAACATTTCCTCATCCCAGATTTAAGTTCCTAGGTGGCCTTCCCCTGGATGAAACATATTTTTTTCACCTTTTCCTTTGTAAGGTGTTCATGATTATCAGTGTGAAGTGGTAGCTCACAGCTGCCTGGGCTTCACCCCATCCCCTCAGTGAGGGGAGGGAAGGAAGTGCAGCATTTGGCATCTTTTGAATGTGCCATTTCATGGCTTTGAGTGCAAGGGCAGTACCTGCAGCAGGATCTGTGCCCTGGGCTGCCTTTGGCCTCTGCACTGCCCAGGAGTAGAGACCTGCCAGCCTTTTCTACTGGGCAGGGGTGGAAGGCAGGAGGGGCTGTCACCTCCCTTCCCATTTCTCTGTGAATGTTGCTTACTGACAGTGCTTGCCACCACTCTTCCTGCTTTGCTCTGTGCCTTCACTAATAATTTTCTTCCACTGGTGATGGGAGGAACTTTGAGGTGGGCTGGGTTATTTTATAACTCTTTTAGGGTCTCTGGGGGGAGGGGAGTTGCTCTTCATCTGTGGTCATTCCTCATGCCAGGGCTCCCTCCTGTCCATCCCAGGAGGTCCATGTGTCTGCAGCCCTGTAGCTTCCTGCCTGTGCAGTCTGCGTAGCATAGCAAACATTGTGTCCCCACAATGGCAGGGGCTCAGTGTCCTGCAGTGAGATGTCTCTAAAATAGTGTTTAGGTAGTATGCACATAGCTGTTGGGAGGCTTGGTCTAAAACCTGATGCTGGCTCTGTGGTTCTCCGAGCTCAACCTTGCCCTTGTTTTGCAACAGACTGTCCCCTGAACATCTGCAGCTTTCTTGGGCTTTAAGGGCTAGTTGGCTGTGGGGGTTGCTAAACTTTCTTGCATGAATTAATGTAGCTTTACCTTTGGCAGCAGCAAAGGGAGCTGCCAGAGGTCTTACATAGCATTTAAAATGTCAGCTGCCAGTCTAGAGCAGCTGCCAGCACTGGAGCTCTGGCAGGGAGAATGTTGTCACAGGGTGAACAGGGGGAATGTCAGTGTGGACACAGCATGAGTCAGGTTGGGCAAGGACTTGTGTACAGAGTATCCTGACGGTGGTAAGATGCCCTTTGAAATCTCCCAGCAAGCTGTCTCCTGTGTTGCTTGGGTCATATATAAGGAAATGCTACTGGCTCTTGACTGTTGTGTTTTGTATTCAGACCTGACTGTAAGTAGCCTGTCAAGAGTGTGTGGTCTACATTGATAAAGTAATCCTGTGGAACTGGTAGTCTCTCTTATGGGTGAAAAATTAAGGCAAAGGACGAGGTAGTGAGAGTCTTAAGAAAGAATGTAGTTTCTAAAAACAATCATTTTGTTCACATATATCTCAATTTTAAGGTTTTTTTAATTGACTTTCTTTTAAATGTTTGTAATTCATCTGTTGGTTGGAATGAATTAACATGGGAAAAATAATAAAAAAACCCTGGTAACTACTGTCCTTGCTTGTTATCATTGCCTTTGTGAGAAGATGCCTCTGGAGAGCACATGTGTTTCTTCAGCATTTTGATTAGAGGCTTGGCTGCAGAATTTTGAACAGTGTGCACATTTATGCTAATCAGAATCTCCTATTTGCTGTTAGCACACGAAATAAATGTCTTTTTATACTGTTACTTCTTTGCAATCAATTGTGCCAGCTAAGTGAAATGCATAACCATTTGACTATCACCTGTGATTTAAACCAGACTTGTTAACTGGGCCTGTTAGATGTAAGCGTGTCTACCAAAGATGCTCAGATAGTTAGAGACAAATTCCAGATCATTTGGATTGGATCCAAATCCATTCATGAGACTTAGCTCTTCAGCAGAGTGTTCTTTTATATGGCGATGTTGAAGGAAGAGGGCTCATTGGGGTGTTTTCTTTGGCTGGTTAGTAATGTAGGGTGCATCCATGGAATGCAGGGGTGTGTGAATTAGAAGGGTCTCAATGCCAGGCTCATAGATATAATGATAGGCTGGGTACTGTAGTAGTTACCACGGTGTTTTACGTATGGAATTAATCTATGCCCTCGCACTGGAAATGTGTACCTTTCATGCCCTAGGCCTTCACATATATGCTGGGTTTGTGGTCGTTACGGTAACAAAAGATTTGGATTAAGCAGCACAAACCAATTTTAAATACAGGCATATAGACCTGTGCTTTTGAAACAGTCAGTAATGGAATTACTTACTGGAAACCAAATTCCAGACTTGGGGATGGGAATGCTGTCTACCAGGATAAGTGAGCCAAAAGCATCCAGAAACTTTCTGATATTCTAGGTTTACTTATATGTACAGGAAAAATTGAATATACAATAAAGCCCCCATCCTGTTCTGCATCCAAGATTAGTGTTGTATTGCAGATTTTTTTTAAGTCTAAGAGTTTGTGAAATGAGCTAAGTGCAAGCCTCAGATCATCAAAGGGTTATTATCAAAACTGCCCAAGAGGTTAAAAAGAAAGACAGTAGTAATATTTATCTTTTAGGTTTTAACCACTGAAATCTAGGAAAAATAACAGCCTGACTATAACATAGTTTTTTAACTGTAGAATTTTTGCTAATACCCTGACCGTCCTACGGTACGTTCTTCCCTATTTGATTGCTGCTCCTTGAGTCTCTTCCTGTTCTTGCTGGTCCCAGCTTTCTTCAAAGACAGCATGTAACTGTAGTGGCCCATCTTTTGTTAATATTATTTATTTTCATGTCTGTGAATTTATTCAGGATGGCACTATTGTAGTATATATGTTTCAGGCATGAAGAGGTTAATGAAGCTTTAACTACCTCATAAAAACATTCAAGTTCTTGGCAGACTTGCGATGGTAGTTATTGCCTGCAGTCACATACAAAGACTATTGCCACATTTCTGTACAGCCAAAGTAGACTTAACAGAATCTTTAGGGTCCTTTTGTATGTTCATCAGCAGTAATAGCAATTTTATGGTGCCTTTTTTGAAAATTGAAAGGTCAACTTCTAGTAAACAGTTAATCAAACCAAGAATTCCTATATTAAAATGAATAAAATAATGTTAATGAAGAGGTATTTTGAAGACCTTTTTGTGATATTTAATTTTTGGAAATAAGAAATTTATGGCATAAGAAATAATTCTCAGAACCTCGCTGCTAGTTGGATTCTGGTTCTTTGGCTGCTTAAACCATGGCTTTACCTTAGGATGAAGTAGCTAATTTTTTTTTTACTTTGAGGAAGGGGGGAAAAGTGAAAGTAGTAAGAATTAAAGTGGACAGGCTATTTTCTAAATCTCCAATGGAAGCAAATACTTTGGGATATTCAAGTTGTGTTGCTCTGGCTATTTCACATCCAGCATGTGACTGAGAATGATGCCACTCAATGCCCTTGGATTGCTTAATGACTTTTTTCCTAGGCAATGTTATGTTGTAAAACATCAGTTAGGTAAGATGTTGTTTCAACCACAGAGTTAGTTTGGTGCTACTGTGTAGCATGAAGAAATCTTGTTAAAACCTAATACCTGTGGGACATTCACAGGCAGAACTGAAGAGCTAGATACAAAGTAAAAAAAGAAGCCAGTGTTTCTTATGCAGTACTGGCTTCATCTGTACAAAGTCTTGCGATGTGAGAAGTATGATTTCAAATACATGGTTATGTTATTTGGTCCTCCTGATCCCATGACTACTGGCTTGTGCACATTTCAGGAGTCTCTAACTGGCATTCTTACATACATAAGATGTTTAATGTATTTGAGTGTTGCTGCAGTCTTAAACCTTGGAAATAGCTAAGATTCATGATTTTGAACTATCCACTTACATTTCATTAGCTATTTTACATTTCAAGCAGGAGTGCTTTTACTTATTATATACTACTTTTTATTTATTAACATTAGCTAGTACTGCTTAACAACCATATTCTCTCATAGCTGAAATAAGTGAATTTAGAAGTTTGTATCAAGTATGCTGATCCTGAAATAATTGGAGTATGGATGAGTCCTGCTATTTTGAACCCAGAGAAAGAAATATCTGTTTCTTAAAACTGAGAGTAACTCAGGCAATTTTTCTACTGTAAACTAGATGTATCTACACATTAAAAGAACCTAGATGTTAGAATCCTGTTGTGAAATGTTAACTGCAGCATGATGTCCTCTTGTTTCTTTGAATTTATAACGTCAATCTTGTTTAAAATAATCAATTTAAGATTTTCTTGAGAGCACAATTACACCTTCATCTATCACTATCCTAAGACTCAATGTGAGTAGATTAACATCTCTCTATGTATGCAGAGAAAATATTTTTATTTTAATAGTATGCTCTAACATAATTATTAACAATGTTTCCTTGTGCTTGGTAAACATATCACCAGAAAGCATGTGAAAAGTATATGGAAATTTCAGGTATGGGAACAGCATGACATAGCTGTGTGTGAACATTAGACTTTATTATGCATGATGTAATTAATGACACTTAAAATTTTTCAAGTTACATATACTAGTTTTTTTCCCATTAATTTTAAGATTTTTCTCTTAAGCTCTCCTGGTTAAACCCCAAAAAAAGGAACTAAACTTGCTTATTTTATGTAAACTCGAAGTTTAGCTTTATGGTAGAGAACCCTCCAAAAAAGGACATGACAAAGTGAAAGACAAATCTGAAAAGATTGGGAGACAAATGGAGAAGAAAAGAAAATTAAATCTAATCTCTATAAAATAAAAGAACCTGGATGTATTGGGGGTGGTGGTGGTCATGGGTAGCTATGACACTGATCATAAAAGGAATAAACATCTTTATAAGAACAAGCATGATATAGTCTAGCTGCTTCCCCCCCCCCCCCCCCCCCCCCCCCCCCCCCGTATCCAAAGAGATTCTGGGAAGAACCAAAACACTTCACACTTCTCCATGGGCCTTTATAAGGGAGAAGGCAAAAGCAATAAAGCTATTTCCTGGTACTGCAGTAGATAATGATAATTAAGAAAGCTTTTGATAAGAAAATCTACTATATTATAAAAATGCTAAAACATTAATATTAAGTTGAATAAAACCATCTCTGCCTCCTTTCTTTATCACAACAGTCTTCTGTGGCTGAGAAAACAACCTAATGCACTGAATTCCAGAGGCAGCTCTAGGTGTCAGACACATTGCAAACAGGAGGTTCCTGATCCTGCTGTGAGCTGTTTTGGTGGTGGAATCAGAGTGAGGTCTGAGAACAGGAAATTGCATAAAGATGTCTCTGTTGGTTGTTTACTAGTAGCCAATGCCACTGGAATTAACAGCTGTACTGGCAGTACAGTGTCTCTTTTGTCATCTAGTCTAGCAGCACTGGAGATGAAAATTTAAAGCTTGGGCCTTGAATTCAATGAAGGAAGCCTAAGGGATAAAGGGAGCTTGTCATGTGACTTTGAAAACTGAAGCAATATGCAGTAGTTTTGATCATAGACAAGAGCTTTTTAAATCCAGAAGTTGTTTTTGTCAGTATTGCTCTCTAAACAAAACTTGAATAGACAGACATAGAACTTAAAAGCCTTGCCCCACCCCCCTCCCTCAAAAGACACCTCCCACCTCTCTTCCCCAATGCTGTAGAAGTATTTTACAGTTTTCTCAGGGGTCTTGGGACAGAGAAACCTGTGATGCTGAGAGTCAGGTTTCCCAATGAAGTATGACAGCAAGATGGGGAAGAGAAATTCCTCACCAAGAGTGTGCAATGCAAAAAGAGACCTTTCTCAGTTCTCCAGCCTTAGCCACCTCTTTATTAACTAAGGAAATAACTGCAGACTGACTCAAACAGTGACTAGACCTCAGTTTGCCTTGCAAAATTAGAACAAGTGATGATAATACAGGAGTGTTTTCCTCATTAGAAGCTACTGGTGGTGGTTTCACATTTTTTCTAAGCATATGTAAACATTTGGAACCAGTAAACATCTTCCTGCAGGTGTAGTGTTTTCACAGGAAAGTGAAAATGGTGATTTCACCAAGTCACAGATATTTAATGAGGTAAACTATGTTTAGATACTGCTTAATTAATCTTGTTTCTTTACAGTGAAAGGTGATTCAGATGCTGAGTTTTCTAGAACAACGTGCATGAATCCGGTGCCAGAAAACAGGGGGGGGGAACCAACAAAACACCAGGAATTTAGTAAGACTAAAACATCCTTGTTGTTCCACTGCTTAGCAAATGAAAAGGAATTATTTACATGGATTCACTGGAAGTTGTTAAGGCTGACTTACTATTTCAGTATAGCAGAATGTAGCGAGTGAGTTGGAAAGAAGTATGTTCTTATATTGAAATTATTACACCTCTAGCAGAGATAAAGAATGCCTGATTTACCTTACTGAGGTCTGTATTCTTCCTAAACCTTCTGCACAATAATGTCCAGAGAGACCTCTGTGCTCCATTCTACATCATCAGCCAGGTAAGATGTGTTATAAGAATGTACCTTTTCATAATTTCTGAGGTGGGAATAGTTTAATTAGGTTCTTAGCTGAATAACTGAAGTTGAGTGACCATGTTTCAAAGTTAATGTTAAGTCTGTAATTCGAAAGAAAGGACAACTAAACAGGGAAGGATTTTATCAGTACTACAGAAAAACCTTTATGCTGTTCTTTTATGATACTGTAGGAATTGTCCTTGGTACCATGTCATGTGTGCATCTTGGGTATCTTTGAAGTCCTAGAATAACTTCCTGTATGTTATAGTTTTTGTTATTTTCAAGGAACAACTAGCAAGTCTGTGTTTCTGTGTAGTTAGTAGTGGTTTGACTTTGGTTTTGGGAAAAGAGAATGAGAGGCACAAGTTGAACTGAATGACACTTTGTTGGATTTAGGTCCAGCAAATTTCAAGGAGTTTAAAGTATGAGAAAACAATGCTGTGTGTTCTTGCTATTTTAAAAAATAGTTTAACACTAGTCCAAAAATAACAAAGGTAAAATGAAAGTGTTTTGCTTGCCCTGTTAATCTTATCTTTGTGGCAAATCAGTTTTTTTCATTAAGGGAATTCATACTAGCTTTTGATTTAAACATTGCAGCTATTTAAATAGCACTCTTATTTACTGCTGCTTGTATGTTTTCTAGAGGTCTATATTAATTTGAAATTCAGTATTTTGTTTATATGCAGGGGGCATGATCTTTGTCCTTCATCTAGCAATCTGCACTGCCCATATATAATTTTTTCTAATCTTCAGATGTAACCTTCTTAAATACTTAAGTCATAGCTCCAACAGAACAGTGGTAAGCTGCTCTTCTGTTAACTTTGCACTCTCTCTTTTCTAGGTCTTAGTGAAATATTCAAGGTGCCTTACTTTTCATAGTCTGAAGACCTTGTTATTGAGATAAGGCATCTGTGTTTTCTAGTCTGACTACTGGTTTTGAAAGTGCAAATAAAGTAAAAAAAAATTCAAGAAAGGATAAAGTATTATATGCACTTTGTTCAATTTGTAGAATACAGTAGCTTCAGATTCCTGTTTATATATCTATCAGATTTTTTATTTAAAATGGGATAAAAGTACCTGAACTAGCAAGGCCATATGGAAATGGGTTAACACCCTTCATTGACAACAGTGAAAGTGAGACTTGTTAACAAGTTGAGCATAAACAGATTTGGTTAAATACTGATGGCAGAAGCCTTCCTAATTAAACAGGTAAGGTGAAGATAATGTGGGAAATAGAGAAGGCAAGAGAAGATATTTTTAGATTTTTGGAAAGTTACTATCAAAGTGCAGAAAAGGTGCTGGCATTCTTACATTTCTACACTTCTACTCACTTCCACTGTGCCAACTTAGCTGCTTGCTATTTTAGATTGACTTTTGATAGAGTTCTCATATAGAGATAGTATTTTACTTTTGTTATATAGCATCATTTTCAGAGTAGAAATTCTTCCTGTGTTCAGTTAGCACTTAACATACTGGAATTTGGATGTTTAGGTATTCCTGTAATAAGTTTAATAACTTTAAGGATTTATTTCTATAGTAGTTTTTGTAAGTAGTCATTAAGCTATTAATCAAAAGGATGATGCTCCAACCTTGTGGAATGGACTGCTTATTTATACCTTATTTTTTAATAGAGACGTTGCAATTAATTTGGTAGCACTTTGATATGAACTGTCAGAAGAATGAGGTCTCAGTTAAAAGCAAAGGACCATCCAGATGGTCTCTTCAACAGGAAGTCACTTATGTGTTATGGTCTCTTCAACATCAAATTACTTATGTGTTTCCACCTAATTGTGGTGGGACTGAACCAGATTCAGGGACTGAACAAGAGTATTATAAAGACAGTTTCTTTGATCATCTCTTCCCGTAACCCAATCTCTAAATTACTAAAATATGCAGGGTACATGTATGTTATAGTTCAGATCAGGAATGTGCTTTCAGAGTAAATCTCCCAGTTATTACTTTTTAATGTTGTTCGGCTCACTTTGTCAAGCAGTCTAGAAATGCATATAGTCTGTAGATGCAAGGTCCTCAGGACCACTGATTTGTTCTATAGACCTTCTGTTGGATGGGTTGCACTATCTGCAGATTCCCTGCTGTTACAGAGAAGTTCTGCAAGTGACATCCTACTTTCCCCCAATTTCAAAGTAATACGGGATTCTCTTTCCTTTGCTTCTATGGTAAAACCCTTCAACAATTTTTGGCTCCTCTGATTATTTTGCTGTGTGTACTCAAAATATTTACTTGAGGTGCAGAAATATTTACTGCAGCTAGGAATGGCAACCAAAGAATGAATAAAGAGAAAGTAGTTCAATATGCAGTACAAGCCTAAAGTGTGAAGAATAGTTCAAGTGAAGGTAATTTATTCTAGGAGTTGATGTTGTTGAACAGCCTAGTGGTCAAAAATATACATTGTCTTTTTTTAAATTTTTCTTTGTAGTTTCTTTAATATATGTTGCTTTTCTTAAATCGCTTTTTGTGCAAATAATGTTCTTCTTAGCGGTGATATTCCTTGTGTGTAGCATTAACAATTGTGGACTTTCTCAAGAGATCTGTAAGACAAGATCTCTTGAAAAACCTCAGTTTAGGTAAGTACTCATTCTTTGTTTTACATTTGTAATATATTAAACTATACCTGCAAGGTGAAATACTTAGTATTTTAACTTAATTCTTTGAGGGATGACCCACTATACCCTGAATAGATCAGAATCCTTAGCTTTTGATTCAGGAAATAATTTCTTTTCAGAAACTCTCATGGAGATTCTTCTTAGAATTCTGCATTCATTACCATACTCTTATAAATGGCTAAAAATAGTTTCAATATGTACAATACTTCAGATAATAGATGTATAGAAAATTCCTACTATGGTATTCTCAAAATGCACTATGTATATCTGTTGGAAGTCATATTTATTTAGTCATGGTTTTGGATGAGTGAGGACCTGTATCTTAAACTAAATGGATATTTTAAATTGCTGAATTATGTTACTGAAAAATGCTTAGAAACATTCGCTTGCTAAACAGTTTTGCGGTAAGAATTCCTCCAGTTTCAGAAAGTGATTTTTCATTTTGCTGATAAGAGATCCAGTTAGAATAAAAATTAGCCAGTTAAAAACTGAATATTCATGATGGATTGAGAGACTGATGATAGCTGTTTCTCATCACGGGTGTGCTGGATACTTGGCTGAACTCAGCCTGTAGCTGCTTTTGTAGATCTCCCCAATGAACATATAACCATAACTGACACTCCTTCAAAAGGAGAAAGAAAAGGAAAAAAAAGGCTTTGAAGAAAAAAAATAATAAAAGTAGAATTTTATAACGCTGGAAGTAGCATAGTCTTTTCAGTCCCTTTTCACTTGTAATAGTTGTGAATTTTCACTGCTTGCCAAAAAAAATTATTGTTCTGACATGGGAATTTCATGTAGGAAGCTCAGATCAGCTCAGTGGAGCTCAGGGCCTTAGACCTATCAGTTCTTGTTCTGGCACTGTTTAGAGCAGAGTTTGGGTGGTCCAGGTTGTAAGAGCTGCTAATGGCACTTCTAGGAGGCTGTGGTCTTGGGGCTGACAGTGAACTGAAGGCTGCAGAGGCAGGCTGGGGAGCATGATGACACCCAGACTCTACTAGCCAATTCCTTCACTGGGCATCTTCTGACTTTGGAGATGTGCTTAGTCAGTTAGGTAAATTTTATGGTTTTTCATTGTTTGAAGAAAGCACCATATATGCATACCAGGAGCCATGTCTTGGACTGTTACAAAACTGATTGAACTATAAAGGTAGTGAAGGACTGACTTTCTTAGTTTAGCTTGTACTGTACTAGGTATATTTATTTTTTTAATGGGTCCTTCTATATCAACAGAAAACCTGCAAAAATCAGATAAGGCAAATCCTATTTATTAGATTACTACCTTTGAATTTATTTCTTAAATTCTTCCTCATTTGATAGTCTCTATTACTAAGTTCCTACTGCAATTGTCCCTTCCTTTGAAGGGCTTCTGCAGATCCCAACCACTTCTAAAGATAGGATTCTCAGTAGAAGGCTAATTGGTCTGCTCAGCGATGTGAATTTTCGTAGTGTAACAGAAATATTATGCTTTATAAAACATCTCACCCATGCAAACATGTCATCTGTACCCCACAGCTGTAATGCTTGTCATTTTTTCCATAGGTTCAAGAAAGCTAAGTAAGCTCAGGTGTGTAGGAATAGCAAAAATATGAGGGCAGACTAACATTCAGAAGTGAGATATACATATAAAACACATTAAAACCAAAGCCCCTTAACTTTAAAGGGGCATCATCAATGCTGACAATGTAAGGCTGCTTTGCAAGTGAAATACATACATCTCCCAAGTCTCTTTTTTTTTAAGGGCTCTTAGACTCCAGTAAATGAAAAAATCTCAAATTGTCAACTGGGTAACCAGTATCAGGAAATATAAATGGGTTTTCTTTGCAGTTGTGGGTAAGCTCATGCATGCTTGTCACATCATCCCTCCTTCTCTCCCCATACCTGCTCTTTTCTTAGGCAAGAAGCATTCATATTTACAGGTATTAAAATGGTGATGGAGAGCATCAAAGGATTCAGAAGCTATTACCCATGAATCCAAGACAACCTTGCAGAGGGAGGAGAAATACAGCATATTCTAATCTTTCCTTAAACATGATTTGTTCTAGGCAGTGGTTTCAGATTGAATAAATATCCAGTACAGAGTTGAGACTGCAGACAACTTAAGTATATTGAATTAAAAAATTAGGGGGCATTGTTGTGGTGAATAGAAGGCAATGTGTTTTGCAGAGAAGCGGGTAGGATAGGTCACTTGATTCAGTATACTTCTGAGTAATTTCTAAGAGCAGATCCTGCTGCTAATTCAAACAGTAACATTTTCTAATTATATAGGGCCAGATTTTCTGGTTTACAGTTTCCCAGTGAAGACCTCTTCTTGGGAAGTCTAGAGTTTTCCCTCCTCTGTCCTTCTGCAGGGGCAGACTTGCATGATGCATGTTGGGGTAGTGATGCAAGCTAATGAATGTTACACCTAGTTTTCAACTAGTAAGTGCCAAAATTTCTGGTAACTGAGGCTGTAGTGCCTTCGCTTCAGAGATACAAAAACATTTTACATTTGTGTCATTCAATTACACATAGCAAGATAGTGGTTTATACTATTTTTCAATGGAATAAATGAAGACCCAGAGCTATAATAGCTGACAGAGCAAGAATAAAATCTAATGTCATGCAGCAATGATGGAAACCAGTAGTCCTCTGCTTACTAGCCAGTTGCTTCAACTGGAAAGTAACAGCTTCATTTTAGTAACACTGGCAAGGAATTATTTTAGTAACTCCTTGTAATATCTTCTAACTAATCTACATATGTGGAGAGCTTACTGTCTTATAGCTACAACTGTAAACCCAAACAGCATGAAGCTGTTTCTGATGTGAGGGGTTTGTAGGAAGGCATGGATTATGCAACCAGGAAGAGCAGGTGATTTTTTTTTTCTAGCAACACAGGAAATCTTTAGGCATGTTAATAAAATTAATTTTAGGAGATTTTCAGTATTCCCAGGTGAAAGTTTAATATGCTTGCAGACTCTGTGGCATATGGTCACTGTAATACTATAAATTTTCTTCTTACTTTCACTTTGATATAATTAAACATTTTAAAATTTTGTTTTCTGCATTACACATTTTAAACGTGGAAATAGAAGATTGAAATATTCCTTTCACAAAGGTGAGGTCAGAATATTTTGATCTTATTAAAGCTACTTTATTTGTTTTCAAAATAGATTCCTGTTGAGGTTGTGTAACACTTGTTGAAGTGACATTTTCAGCTGTAAAAATGTTAGAAAATTTCGCTCTGGATTTAATAGCAGTTCCTGTTTCTTTAGCCCATGCTATTAAATTCAATCCAACTCTAAGTGGTTTTAGTTCTTGTCTTGAAATCCTTGTGTACGCATTAGAATTAGAAGATAGAGAATTAGAGAAATATAAAATATTATATTGGAGTTACAGACAGAACATAGAGGAAGGACATCAGTACACACTCATAACTTCCTGGTGAGAAAACACAAGTGAAAACATCTCTCTGTATACAATGACCTGCTATTTGGTCAATGACTTGAAAATACCTTAAACTGCACTCTGTCCCTTCATCCCTAATGTCAAGGATGGATGTGTGTTAACTTCGAGAACTGAGTTAAATATTTAACCTTGCAAAATCATTTTTTTTAATTGCTTGGATTTTCCATTCTGGCAATACAAGATACCAGTTGCATAGTGAAAGCTAAAAGAAAGAAAGTGGAACTCACCAACTTTTTAGCGTAGACTGTCTGTAGTTCCTTTGCTTTCATTTTCACCTGAAATGCCAGTTCACTTAGTTTTGAATTTACTACTGCAACATTGAATGTTCTGCTTGATACTGAAGCCAGAGCTTACTTTTCAGAATTCTTAGTTCATGGACATTATTGCTTATCCCCACTGATTTCAGATGAACACCTATTTATGTCCAGTTCACATCCCTGTTTATTCCTTACCTCTGTGTCTCAAACCCCTAGTCACTTAGGATAAATCTAGAAAACGAAAATGTTGGTTTAAGTATTTCCCTCGCAAGATGGCAGCATTGCTTCAGGTAATAATATTGTCTGCACTATTCAGGATGTCTTGAAGCTTTTAATATTTCCATTTTATCCAGTGTGTGAGAGAAACACTGACAGATGTGTTCATTTGTGTTATCTGAATTTACATATCAATATCAGTCGCAGGACTGGATGAGTTTCCTTCACTTGCTGCTATGTTCGCAGGCTTTGCGATGGAAATAAATTCCCAGGACTGTAATGAGTTTTGTGAATTGTATTGAACCTATATCATTATTTTGATTCTTCGTCATGATTATAGTGGCTCTAGTTAATACTGTAGCTTCATTTCTGAGACTTCAGCTGCAAACCTGGAATTTGATTGTTTCAATTGCGGTAAGCAGAAAGATTTTACAGGAATTTTAATTTCAGATTCATACATATTTCCCTTCCTGTCTACTGTGTACTCTTTCAGGACTTGATCCTACTGTCTCTGAAGTCAATGGCTGAGTCAGAATTTTAGGGTAAATCCTGTAAAGAGATAGGAACACCAAATAAGAAAGGTGAGTAAAGTAATTTTTGATATTTTTTTTGCATTTTATTCCCTCTATAAATAATCAGGGATGATGAAAGAGCTGCTGTTTGAACCATTAGAAGCATCAATCTTCAGTTACCTCAGGGCAATCCCTTTATTTGATTTCAGGGCACCACTGATTAACTTCAAAAGGAATTAGGTCAAGTTTATTTCTGGTTCTAAAAACAAGTCTACCAATTTGGCATTACCCATAAGGGATAAAAAGCCTGGAATTACAGGAATCCTCACTGTGCTGTCTTGGATGCAGTTGAGCTTCCCAAGAATATAGATACGTATTTTTTTTTTCTAATTATCATTTTACCTGTGATTCTGATTTTACAGCATGAGTTGTGAGCTGAAGGATAATATTTTCTAATTCCTACAGCTGTTTGATAACTCTCTTCAGATATTCCATTTGGCAAAAATGCTAACAAGACCATTTTCATTCTTAAATCAGGAAAACGTTTTCTATGATTGCCTGGAGAAATGTCTCTCTCATACTTAAAATACTGAAGGAACTATACTTTGCTATCCTATGTAGCAATGGTTATTTTAAGAAAATATTGGGTGGTATGATTTTAAGTCTTGTGTTTTCATTTTCTTGAAGATTTTATGCTGAGCACAAAAAAAATAAGCTTGCCTCTTAATTTCTCAAAATCCATCACGCTAAGGTACTGTTTTACTGAGAGGTGGTCACTTAGTTTGCACTTCTAGAACTAAGTTAGGTTTAGTCTGCAAGTGTAACTTCCTACTAACAGCCCAAGTCATTTCACTTAATGTTTGGAGATATTAAAATTCATATCTTGATACTTTTTGAAACTGGAATTTATGAATTGACTATTTAATTTCTTCTTTAATGTACCTAGAGATGTTTATTGGTGCCGTTCTGCTAATCTTCAGTGATTCACAGTACAGCCTCTCAAACGCTAACTTAGCATTAGCATCATTTACTTTTGTGGCTTTGAACACATTTTCTAAAATTGCTGAGGGAAGAGCCATGGTTATAAATGATACTAAGAGAAAGAAGTCAGGCCCTTGGGTTATAAAGAATGCTGAATTTTGCTCTTTCCTTCCTACACCAGCATAGAGTCTAAGTAAATAGAAGAAATATACCTGATTGTATCTTCATTTGTAGAGGCTGGTGTCTCCACTTTAACACATCTTCTGGGATGTTGTAAGAACTGAACTGGAACATGTGAATAGCAATGTGTGAGAGCTTGAGAAAAGTAAGTTCAAACATTGAAAGTTGTTTTGGCTCCTGCGGGTGATCACACCTCCATCGTTCCAGCTCTCTTCGGTTAAAAAAGACAGAGAGCATGAATCTAACCTCCTGGTCATGTAAAGCCTGTGATATTCTCCGTGAGCCCGCTGCTGCTTGCCTCCTCACTCACACATCCTGGCAGTAGAGCAAGTCTGGCCTTACCTATTTGCAAAGGAAATAGAAAGACATACTGCTTTAAAGAGGAAGATAATTCAAAAGCTATACTGTAGCAGAAAATTGAGAGAGATTGTTTAAGGAAACTAAATAATTGATGTTATTGGTGATGAGATGCAATATTGATCGCTTTCAAATCTCACCCACACCATTAAAAGTCAGAAGTTATTTTTTTAGTAGACTGTATGAAATTAATTTATCATCTTCCTAGTGGATGAGAATTCTTGTTACAAATGGGTCTCACTGGTTTAATCAGCAGTGACCATGTGTGGTCCTTTATTCTAGAGGTATTGCTATATGTGTTTAAGTCAATTTATTTTTTTACAAAACATTTAAAACATGTTTGGGTTTTACTGTGTTTTTCAGGACTATTTAGAAGCATGCTTGAAAGACACTGGTGAATGAGGTACTCTTAACCTTTATAGTGGCATTTTTAATTCAAAATCTAAACGTTTATGATGTAGCTTTTATCATGTGTTAGTTCTGTCAGCATTTATATCTGCCTGACCCACAAATAAATAGAAAATTTCATTTTTAAGGACTCAAAAGTCAGTAGTACTCTTTCCACTTGAGCTTAATACAAAGAATAAAAAGAAAGAAGAGAGATAATGTTATTCATACAATCATAGAATGGTTTGCATTGGACAGAACCTTAAAGATCATCTAGTTCCAACCCCCTTGCTGTGGGCAGGGACCCCCCTCTTAGTCTTAATTTTCATTGAATAAGTATTGAATAATTCATATTCAATGCTTATTCCCTCTAAGTATTCAGAAAACATAATAGAAAACCATGTAAATTGATGTTACATGTATCAAATATTTTAATGAAATGCTGAATTATGGTTTTATTCTCATTTTTAGTGTGGCGTTTTTATTTGCAGTGCTAGAATAATATTAATCCAAGTTTATATTATATGTATATGCGATTTTTGTAGGATAGCTTTGTAGTTTGCCACTCTGGAAAGCCATGTTGATTGACTAAAAACTATCAGAAGTAACAATCAAAGAATGAGGAGCACCTCCTTTTTCAATACCTCACTTCAGTCATGAAAGAATATGCAGATACTGTTGAATATGACCAGATTACCAAAATTTGCTTCTCAGAAACACTGATATGTTCTGCTACAAATTCCCATCCTATTATACTTCTCCATGCTTTCAGGATTTATGTTGGTATTACAGAGATGGGCAAAGATGAACATTTAAATGTCAGGTGGTTCATATGCTGATGAAGGTGCACCATTAGAAAATAGATTTTTCAAAAGCGTACTTTATGTTGTAATGATCATAAAAATCCTTTCAGTAGCTGAGTACTGCTCAAAATCATTGGATGGATCTTCATTTGGCTTCTATTTGACTGCAAATAAGATGTATTGAAACCCCAAACTTTTAATTAAAAGTTTCTGACCATTATATAATGCAAATGTGTCAAAATAAAACTTACTCTGAAATGGGTAAGTAGACATATGGTCAAAATGTCATAAACACTTTTGCTCAAAAACATAATTAGAGGAACATATGTTGTATTGTGAATAGCAACACTTCTACTATAAAGGAAAGGATTTATTACAAGTTGTCTTTGGGCCAGATTCCACTTTCTCCACAATAGATGTGGAATAAACTTAAAGCAGAAAAATGTCAGAAAAACACAAGCTATTGCTTGCAAAGATTTTATATGGGCATGTTTGGGATTAGTTTCTGTTCCATTTGGTGTATATAAATTTTTAAGTGGCAACGTGGTAACTACAATACATACTACCTAGTCCTAAGCATTATCTATTATAATGGCTTACCTGGAAAGTAGCACAATGAATAGTTTTTATGCTTTATGCAGTATTGCTAAGAAGAAATTTGGTAGTATTTAATCCTTTGGAGGTTGAGGAGAATGAAATAAAACCTAAAAGCAGTAGTATTAAGGTAAAGTGCATCTAAGGATAGGTTGTTAATGCAGAAGAATAGCTAAATTAATCATATAAAAAAGAATAATTCAAGAGAGTTGAAATGAGAGCTGTCCTGAAGAGTAAAATTTTGTGATTTGCTTAAGCAAAGGGCTTGATATTTATCTATGACACAGGCTCCTTCAAAACCCGTTTTCAGATAAACACAAGATTCTTTTAACAGAGGAAAGCAGGGCAAAATTGTCTGAGTAGCAGTTTGCCTTGTTTACTTCAGAAGAGCTTGTATAAAGTAAAATCTCATTAAGTCCTCTGATGTTTGGGCTGTTTATTCAGGAATAATTCATAACAAATTAGGCAAAACAGAAGTTTGTAGGCTATGGAAGAGCTTTTCAGGAAATAGGAGCTGTTATCTGATACAGCAACATTAAGCCTTCCTAACAGACTAACTTCTTAATAGTACATACCTTTCTGTATCAGAGCCATAAAAAGAGACATCATTTTAAGGTTACAAATGATATATTTTATATATTAAAATTATATGTCCTAAAATATATATATTAAATATTTATAGTTCATCACACTTGACAGGTGAAAGATTGTATATACATATGTTCAGTTGCATAGTTGAAGAAAATACATGAAAGAGAAGGAAAAACCAATTAACTGTGAATAAAGTAAATTGGGAGATATTGGAGAAGAAGCAGGAAGGGTCTTAGAATAAAAAAAGGTAAATTAGAAGTCATACAGGAGTTTGCAGGTAAAATAACAGGAGAAAGGCAGAAGTGTCTGCATGAATTGTGAGTAATGGAAAGAGTAGACAGAATATATGGGAATATGTGATTGGAAAAAAGGGGGGTTTTAAGAATATTTGGAAGCTTTCAGGAATCTGGGCAGAGATGTAAAGAAACAGGAAGATTTAGGAAGCTTTCAGTCTTTAAATGTAACTGAAAGAAGTCTTTATCCCAGAATCCATATAGGCCATTTAGGACTCCATACAATCCTAGCAAAGGGCAGATTATTTTGCTCAGTTTGTGTGCAGGCCTATGTGGAAACAATATATTAAGGAATCACAGGAGGGTTCTCAGCAGATTTGGAGCAGTAATAGAAGTTGTACATTTGAAGGCAATGGTTTGATTGTTTATGGTTGAGCTGTTGCAGAAATCCTAGATTATAAAAATACCTGTCACTGAAAGATACTTGCAATGAATTTTCTTGTAGTTGACAAAATTGAGATAAAACATCTGACAGTATCCTAACACTTCAGTTGAAGTAGGCTAAAAAAAGAATGTGCCTTACAGTGTTCTAGGGGCAGGTGTTTCTTTGTTTCTCTCTCAAATCCCTGCACCAGAGTAAAAGCTGAAAATCAGAAATAACATGGAGTATTTGCACCGGAAGTGGACAGCAGAAGGTATAGACAGAAGGAGCAGTCAGAAGAGAATTATATTTGTTTCCTGCACTAAGTATGGAAGGCTGTATTTTCCACATTATCAATAACGGACTTAAGTGGACAGGTGCTTTTGAAAGTGAAGGGCAAAAGTACAGCTATTGAGAGACAGAGTACTAGAAATAGGGGCTGGAGGAAAGTTAGAACAGTTTGGAGTAGAAGAAATAGAGTAGCTAAGTGGTACATAAACTGTTAAAGAATGATGAATTAGAAAATATGGGTAAGAGGCAAGAGGATGGGAATGGGAATCAGAAAATTGGTGGGAATGGAAAGAAGAGAGAAACAGAATGGTAATGGAATGGTGAATTTGGATGAAAAGTAACTATGGGGTGTTAAGGCACGGAAGGGAGAGAATAAGCAAAGATGTTGTAATTATTCTGTGTAACCATAAACACTGTCATGCTCTGTGATCCCCAAAAGGGCTGGCTGCTCAAAGGAAAGCCTGCTAGGTTTTCACATCATGAATACTTCTCCTCACGTAAAGTAAAAGAGGCCAGATAAATCCAGAGTGTCCATGGATTAAGAGAAGCACCTATAATAACATACCATCAAACAGCTCCAGACTGCATACTTTCCTGTGTACATTTGTAGATACTGCTGTTTCTGGCATCTTCCCCTGCTGTGTTTTGATTTCCAGGGAATCCATTCCTGCAGTGTAGATGTTGGATGGCCCCTGGTTTTCCCCAGAACTAATCTCTGGTTTATTACGGTTAACTCCTCTTATCTGCTGTCCCTGCTCCTGTCCTCTGGGATTCTCCTGCTGGTATTTGTCTCAAGTACCCAACCACATGGTTGTGTACACTTGGAAATGGAGGGAAGAGGCTGGTTTTAGTACAGAAACGTGGAGCTAGCATAGAGAGCAACAGTTCTGACACAAGGTGAAAGCATCTTTCTGCTTCAGTTTTTCAACTCCCATTAGCATATTTAACTAAGCTAATGTTATTAAAACTAAACCAAAATGTAGGCTCTGAAAACTACTCTGCCAGATAGAGCTGTGCTATGTATGCAGGAAGAGCTTTTTTAATTCCAGTCTTGGAGTGAGGAGAAATGGAGCTGTGTACATCTGACGTGTATTGATGTGTGACCTTGATACTTGCATTGCCAACAATAAAAGTTTGCAGGCAGGATGTTTTATGGAGAATATTTGAAGTAGGATTGGAAGAAAAATCAACTGAGAAACAGAAGCCTTGACTGTATTGTAATAAAAACAAGCACTAACACCTGCTGTGAGTCTAAAGCCTTTAAATGTGTTTTTCTGAAGGATAAAAGCTCCCCAAACCATAACTTTCAGTATAATAGCACAGAGTAAGCAAATGCTATGCCTTTCATTTACAAATTGACTTTACATTTTTGAGAGACATTGCTCAAGGGTATTAGGTGCATAATACAGTATAGGTTTGTAACAATCTAACATCCTAATCCTTTGCTAAGAAATGAATTGGCATAAGAAGACTGTAGCACCTTTATGATTTCTCCTGAATGAGTCACATGTAGTGATGAAAGATATGTATGTTATTAGCTCGGAGGTTGCTAGAGCAAATCTCCAATACTTTTTGTAATGGCATTTGTATGTAACAAGGTGAAATTCTGTCTCAATGCTGACATATACAGACTTAAGATTTACTATCGGGGTCCTGACCTAAGAAACCTGATATTTATATTGAATGCCAAGTGGATTTTTTGGAACCGTTTAGTGTTTCTGGAGTCACAGTTTCCATGGGTCTTCCATTTTAGTCAGTTAGTTCAGCTCTGAAATGTGCTGCTCAACGGCATTGAAATATGTCATTCTGATTTGTTCCATCTGTAGGTGAGGAAATACACCTCCTAATTCACCAGCCAGAAATTCAGTGCTGGAACCAAAAATAAAATTAGTTCTTTGTAATTTGTGTAAAGAGGAATAAAGACTTTGCAGACTACATTCTGCCTTCATAGTGAATCTTTTAACTATAGTTGAATAGGATGGTATTCGTTAAGGATTTGAAATGAACAGTGAAGGCACTCTGAAGGAAATGCTATGTGGATTATATAAAGAGTTTAGGTTCCTAACGGTGGAGATAGTAGCTTAACAAAGATCATGTGAATATTTCTGTTTTGGTTCAGACCAGCTGCAGATGGGACACCATCAAATATATTGTTTAAACAGGCTATAAAAACAGAGCTTTGCTAAATCTGAGCATGATGATTCCATCAAGCTCACTGAAACAAGTTATTTTTGGCAGGAAAGACAGAAGATAGGACTTGGGATCTGCACTGAGAACCTAATTTTCTGTTTATTTAGGGAACAGGAAATGAGAAGCAGCATTACAATTCAGGATGAAGGTAGCATAAAACAATGAGGATGGAAAACTAAAATAAAACTGACCTCTTCAGGGGAAGAAATCAGGCTGATAAATGTGTCTGGCTTGATGGAGAAGAGATGATAGGAAACCTTGGTTTTTATTTTGGATTGGGTTGTTGTCTGGAAAAGGCAATCAGTGAGATCCTTGGGGGGAGTTTTCTTTAGCTCTCTTACTGATATTTTCTATATAATAACTTGTATTTTCTGAGGTCCCTTTTTAAAGCATTGTTCCAGGTAACATTTACAGTCCTGTCACCTAGTGTTTGGAAGCCATGTGTGAAATTTTGATAGTAATGAAATGCCTCTTGTTAATTTAAAATACAATGATAATTAAGTTTATAGATTTCCAATATTCTGTGCTATTGAATGTTCTTAAACTAATCCATTAGTAAGGATGAAAGAAATGTGATTCTGTGATCCATGCAATGTTTTCACTGCTGTTTCAGGACTGGGACTGGATTTGTAACCAGGAGAACTGAAGTTATGAAATTAACTTAGAAGTAGAGCAAAAGGCTAAGGAACATAGAATTTGAAAATGGATCTTGATGGATTCAAGGAAGGAGTTATATGACTGGCTAGGATGTTCTTGAATATTTTAAATGGATTAGGAAACGTTGTTAAACTGAGTATCTTTCGCTTTTAATCAATTATCTATTAGTTGAGGACTGTCACTAATTACCCGAAGGATCGAAGAAGGATTCTTTCCCCTGGCTCTCCCTCATGCATTCTTATTTTTTCATAGTTACATTTGTTGTTTCTTTGTTTTATCTCTGCTGGGAACTAAAGATGGCAGTTTGAACATGCTATACTGTTATTCCTATGGGGTATTTTCAGGATCCTGTTTGTTTTCTGCCTGTGCTTGGCGATGCCATCTGGCTTGCAGTTGCCAAATTGGAGAGAAGTAAGGAATTCTCTTCTCCCCCCACCCTCTCATCCTTGCTTACACTGGCAGAGGCTGTTGGGATTTTAATTTTTCCATGCTCTTCTGTTTTATGGAGTAAAGTTCCCTTCCTGGGCTTAGTTCAACTGCTTTGCTTTAACTCCCTGACAGTGGAAGACCTATAGTGCTGCTAAATACACTTGCTCTTTAGTTCTGTGTGATATCTGAAAGTTTGGGATTTTTTTATCTTTTATACTAAAGATATACATTACAGGCTGGGAGTGTTGTTCAACTGTTATGTATGTATGGGCAGAATGGGTGTTGATATTAAATTTTAATTTAACATCTACTACATATGTTTAGGACTTCAGGGAAACTCAACTTGGTGATCAAGGTAGTCCCTCCCATCATTTATACCCTTTTCTGCTAGGAAATGTCTCTGCCATAATCATACAAGCAGCAAAATCAATATTGTGCTTTAATCCTGAATGTATTTAAAATTTTGCTTTGAAAAATCTGTTATTTTAGACTATTTATTTGCTATGCAATGCTGTAGGCTATACACCCTCAAGCTGGTTTATGATTGCACCAGGAATAAAATCGAACTGTTTAAAGTCAGATTTCTTAGTAAAAGAACTAGAATTCCAAGGAGGAAAATATATGAGGATCAGTGATCTTAAAACTATTTCCCAAAAGGCTTTCAGATTCTAATGATCCTAACATTTTTACTTTTCAAGAAGATCAAAGCACTCCTAGCTTTTCAAATACCTTTCTCTGATTTAGAAAGCAAAGATTAATATGCAAATATGAAGGCTTTGAGCTAATTGAATATGAATTAATTTCTGGATATGCTACTATTGAGATGTTTGAACATTAAGGACATGGGATGTTACATAATTGATAAAAAATGGCTCGTTACTTAAAACAAAGGGTTGTGTGACTGTTGATGAATGCCTTAGTCATTAATTTCTTAATTGTCTCTGAGTATGGAGTTAATTTTCAAGATGTCAGGTGATATTAGGGTGTTGGGTAGGAAGTTGCAGGGTAATACCACCTCTGCCAGTGTTGCTACATTCAACCATAGTGCAATTAGTCAGGGATGTGGGGAGGCAACTATTTTTTTGTGCTTTGCTTTCAGCAGTTGTATTTTATATTTTTATACTTTGCACTAGTTCTCTTATAAAAGTCATAAATAGTATGATCTGTTCAACTTCTAATGTGCAGATGTGCTTGTTCAGGGAGTGAGATGAGACAGTGAATAGGAGAGACCACTTCTGTCATGCAGCTCTGAACAGGACAGAGGTGGAATAACTCTTGCATGACATGAAATCCTAACTTTGCTCTGGCTTCCCACAACCACCATGGAAGCTGAGGAGAACCTGTGGTGCAGCACTAAAGATGTGTCAGTTTCAAAACCTAAATAAGAGAATGCGGCTTAGCTGATCATCAGCAAATATGAGTCTGGTGCTTAGTAAAATAGGGTCTTTAGTGACTCTGATACTTGATCACTAGAAGTTATAAATATTGATACATTTCCAGACTGAGGAAACAGGTTCTTCCTGCTCATTTTGTCCTGTGTTGCAGATCAGGTATAACGGCTTTCACTGCAGTTAAGTCACAGAGTAATTTCTGTTGAAAGGGATGCCTGGAATCTGGGAATTGGCAAACTCCTCTCTCAAGAACTGGCAGGTTTAAGGACAGAGCTAAAAATTTGGTTGATTGCAGTGTGATCTCGCATGAAGATAACTGCCAATCACTAACTAGCATGGAGGTGGCCTAGAGGGGCCATCTTAACATAAAATATAATTACATAGGATGCTTCAGAGAAGTAATATATTTGCAATGGGAAACTATTACATCACACATCTGTTAAGTGAGGCAGATAGATTGGTGAGTGCCAGCAAGGAAGAAAGGAAGTAGGGGTACTCAGGACCTGAGGAACTGATGATCTGCCAAAAGGCAAGAGCCTATTTATATGAGAAGCAGTAGCACAAACTAACACCTGCATTGACAGAAGTTTAAGAGCAAATTCTTGGGTCTCATGTAAGTGTGCAGGCATGTGGTGTGAGAGCAGCAGCAACAGTGTTGAATACTTGCTGAAAGGGTGGAAGGACAAAGCAGAACTGCAGTCCTACTGCCTGTGAGCATGGAGCCCACCTGAGAGAGAGCACAGGGAGGTAGCAGTTGCTTTCTTCAGTCTCATCAGAAGAGACGGATTAGGGACAGGAAAGGGTCAAATATTTCTCAGCCATTTCCCTGGCAAACCAAAGAAGTTGTTTTATTTGACTTACCTACAGAAAAACCATACCTAAGCATTAATAGATGCATTACTTTAAACATGCTTGAACTAGAATCACTACATTTTGAAAGTACAGCTTGCAGCAAGTATAGATTCTGTGTATAGATGCAGAAAAGGATGCAATTCTTGAACCTGTTTTAATTGCTTTCATCTCTGATGTGACATTAGAAAGAAATGTGGTATCAGAAATATTTTTTGGTAATAAATTACTACATCAGTGGTATTCATAAGGTAAAGCTGAAAGATAAGTATGGACTCAGAGCAAGAAGACTCACCAGAGAAAATGTGTAGCAGATGTTTAATGTATACTATGATGCGACAGACATCTTTCTTGTTTCCTATTTCAAAATACATGAATAAAATAACATATGCTGAATCAGGTAAGAATAAACTGCTAGTGCTATAGAGCTGTTCTTACTGAAGGATAGCCTTTATCATACATAATTACACTTACAGTTGTATTACAATAGAGCTGTATAGTAATGTAATGATTTGGTCATAAATCCAAAAGCCATATTGAGGCTATTATAATGTTGAGGGTGTCTTGTGTATGTCTCCCTGGTGCACTTTCTGGTCACCATCTGGAAGGAAGCCAAGTAGATGCAACTCAAGTTTTGTGGGAGTAAGAGCCGAATCTGTGTAGGGGTCACACCCCCATGTAAAATATGTATGGATTTATCGGTGGGAGTCATTACCAACATACCTTACTGCTTCTTTTTGCCTCATGGTTTATACTAGCTCAAATGGAAAATCAAGTGACAGATTAATGCTATGCATCTGCAAAACCCCCTTAAGAGGAGCAGACACTGTTGCCCATAAAATTAAACCTTTGAAGAGGTTAACATGGGTGAAGGTGAAACAAATATTATTGTGCTTATTAACATACTACTGCACTCCACAGGGCTTGATTCTCTTCCCCCGCAATTGCAAGGCTTCTATTAACATTAATGGGAGCAGGCTTGGCCTATTTCTGATCTCTGGAGGGGGCTACACAGAGAGCTCTTCAGTGTTTCGATTAAGTACAGAAAGAAAAATTTATAAAAAACCCCACAAACAAAAAACTAAAACCAAAACACTCCAAACAACCTACATGTTATTTTCAAAGCATGGCAGGGAAATCTGTTTTAGAATTAAAAGGGAGTTTAGAGGAGGGTTGTTGATATTCTGTTTATTCCTGCAAACTAAGTCATCTAGTGGAGGGGTGAGTTTTGATAACTGGCCTTGGTGCGCTGTTACCATGGTGAGTTGCGAACAGTTCCAGTCTGGATTCTGGTGGTTTTATGCACTTGCTAAAGTTAACAGTGTTACTGAGCGAATTATAAGCCAGGAAATCTGAACTAATTAACTTGGTTGCAACTGTTGATTGCAGAATTCTGGCACTGAAGTTTCAGTCTCTGAATGGTTGGCTCCTGATAAAGCAGCTTGAGATGATGTCCTATCTTAAATAAGCATCCTCTGGAAGGTGTGAAATGTACCAAACATGGGAAATGGAAAAGAGCCTCTGGCATTCCATGAGATTTTTGAGTGTTCCTGACTGAGTGTTCGCCAAGGCTCATTCAAATTGGATAGGTTACTTTTTACTAGTTCATGGGCAGTGACCCATATAAGAAAAACTTCTTAAGAAATCATCAGTGTTTTGTTTAAAATTTAAGTACCTGACTTGTTTTACTTAAAGGATTTTTGGAAAGGGATCTGCTACAGACAGGCTATTAAGCACATTGTAAATTTATATTTTCTGCCTTTTGCTATCAGTTAACTGTTTTGGGTGGGACAGACCAACCTGGTAAGGTTTGAGCTTCTGTTGTTGAAGAGAGGAATCAGAACATGAGCTGAAGGGCATTAATTCACAAAGATGCAATTAAATGTGTAAAACAGAAGCTGTCCATACAAGGGCAGAAACTGGAAGCAATGAACTATAATGTTTATCTGTTCTAGGACTGGAAGCAGGCCGACAGAACAAAAATCTAATTTGGAAAACAGCTGGTCACATCTCAGATTCTGAGTTAATGTTCAGACCTTAATCCCTAAGAGAAATCTGGAAGTCAGTCCTGAAGTCAGCTATCCAGGCTGGCTGGATATCCAGCCTGTAAATGCAGTGGAGTTAGAAATAGTAGTGAACTTCATAGAACTGTTTAGGTTTGGTGCTGGTGGATTTTTTTACTCTCTTTACAGATGAAAGAACAACAAACACGTCATCCTGTTCATTATGCAGGATGTTATGTGTCACTTGGACTTGGAGAAGGGCTGGATTTGAGATGGATCCATGGAAGGATGTACTTTGTCTCACTGTGCTCCCATTGGTTTCCCTTGCCCCTGCAACAGTGTGGAAAAAATGAGTTCTGACTCTGATGTTTGTATGGCTCAGGTTGGAAATGGATTAATGGCATACTGCAGTAGTTGGCTCTTGATGACTTGAAAGTGGGAAGAAAACAAACAGCAGTTTGTCACCAAAGTTCATGTCTAGATAGGCTCTTGATATGGTGAGGAAGCAGATATGTAAGTGAAATAATGCATCCTCATTGTATGTAATATTGGATAGATGGCTCGTTAATTGTATGGCCTTCATTACTGCAGGTAAGGAAGCTCTGAATTCAGATTTTGATATCTTTAATATAGAATGGTATAGAGTTTTTATTCCTTTTTTCTAGGCCAAACTGTACATGTTCTTCCAGAATAAAATATTTAGGATATTACAAATAACTTCTCATCAATGCATAGTTGTTTGCATTAAAACAGAACTATGCAAGTAATGAATGTTGACTTAGAATTGCAGCCAGCATGGTAATGAAATAAAGCCCCATTAGATACAAGTAATTTGCAAATTGAGGTTGTTTTCAATTAAATAATGATCTCCCTGGCTGATCTGACGAAAGGGGCATGTGAGTCAATCAAGTAGGTGAAGGACTTTTAAACAAATGTAAACTAACATAAATGTTAAATTATGGATTCATTCCATACATACATAGCAGTAAATCCCCACCGGTAGACAGCTGTCAAGACTGCCTAGAAAACTTTAGTTATAAGGAAGTCTCTAGAGGCTCAAATTCCCTTTTTTCCCTACATTTATTTTAAATGTGATCATTCTCCCACTACTTGTTCTACTTCTGGGAAATCTATAAGTAATAAATGTTGTGTAAATTCCATAGTACTTGTGTTAGTCAAATATACTTGTAATTGACTTCAGATGCTAAATAGATGCATGTATTGGGCAGCTTCTAGATAAGTTTTGACTTTCTTAACTAGAGGCTTACAAAAGAGTAGGCATAAGTCAGATTTGAAAGAATATTCATCCAGTGTATCACTAAAGTTTTAGAAAATGAGTATTTTTATCTGAGGCAAATGTAGGAGAATCAAAATGCATCAAACCTCTGAACCAAGAGAGTGTTTCTCCCCCTCTGTACAATCCAGGTTGGGTTCTGCTGTTGAGTTTTAAGCCAATGTTCTGTTGCCACTGGGTTTCCTCTGACAGAATATTTGACCAGGGATCTCTATAACTATAGAGCATCTGGTCTATTTCGTTACCTCCCTTAATTAAAATCAGATCTATTTGTTAGAAAACATTGTGGAAAACCTAGAAGCACCAAATGGGAGCCTCTAATATAGAAACTCACTGCAACTCTTTGGAAACTTCAAAGCTCAAAACAATGAAAATCTCTGCAGCTATGGCAAAGCAGAGTATCAAAGAATAGCAAACTCACCCTGAAAGGTCAGTAATTTGCAAGTAGACATAAATAGAGCCTGAATTCTGTTGTGCCAACAGGGACCACTGAAGTGTTTTATTTTCCAAATAGAAATTAATCCTGTGATGTGGTTGATGAAATATACCAGTCAAATAGCTACTCAAACAAGAAGTACTTAGCTACTCTTTTTCTCTTTCAGTAACTGTGGCTTTTGTAACATTTCCATTCTGTCCATATTTTTCCCCAAGTATAACATCATATTAATGGTAAAAAGTTTGGTCAAATGAGAGTGCTACAAAACTGTCTTAGTGTATAGTATGGGTTCCATAAGCCATTAGTGAATAAAACATGAATTTGACTTTCTGCTAAAACATATCAGTCTCTCCATAACTGTAGAAATGCTGATATAAGTTTGCAAGCCTTGACTTCTCACTGCCTTGCTATTTATGGAGTCACTTATGCCTCCAAACAGTGTTTAAAATGCTACTAAATCAGAACACCTGCTTGGTCACACCAGTGGTAGCATGGAGGCGAGTAACTTCAGAGGTGTCACAATGGAGCATGGGGCTGTAATCCTTTTTAAGTAAGGATATTACATTGTAGAATTGCCTGTGAATTATTGGAAGATAATATCAAGTCAGACATCTGGCACTGGCTGGGTGTCCACTGCAAGGCTGCTCTCGACTCCAGTGGTTCTCCTGTGCAACTGGCTCTAAATGGGATGTGATGTTTTTTCAGCCATAGATCTTTTCTGTTGTCATTGAACACTATAGTTGCGAAGTGCAGGTGGAAAAGGAATTGGCTTATTGCCTGAGGAAGCTCCAAAATGCAAAAAGGCTAAGCTACGTGGTTCACAGGGGTTTTTGGTTTGGGTTTTTTGTTAGTTTGTTCCTTCCCTAAACAGGTGCCACCATGTGAGGGTCCAGGGTTAGAGTACTCAACCAGCTGTTCCTGCTCAAGGTGGACCTAGCCTGGGATTATAGTGTTCTCCTTGTGATAGTCTGAAGTTCCAGACTTATGATATATTTCTTTCCTTTAGACTTCTGTTGTTTGAAAACTGATCGTAAAGCAAGAACATAAACTCTGTGAAATTTAGTGGTTTTGGAGTATTTGCCTAAATCAGTATCAGAATGGCAAAGCTGAGGGTCTGGTATGTCATGTGATTGACTGGTCACTTCAGTTTGAAGTGAGTGTGATATCACTGAGTATGTTATAAATTGAGGGTATGGCTGAACTGTGGGGAATTAGGGAAAATTTCAGTTAAACTTCAAACATTTTTTTCTCTCTGCATATGAACGTGTATATTCTTTAAATATTAACTAGATGTTCCATATTATAGTAGTGAAGAATGACTGTTGCTAATCATTCATCTTTTGCTTCCTTTAATATAATATAAGAAATTGCTAAAACTAAATTTTAAATTATTAATCTGAGACTAGATGGCCAAACAGTTCTTTTTCCTCTCTTGTGCCTGAGCTTAATACCCAAACAGAAAGACGGGTGGCCTAGAACTACTGTGATGAAGGAAACATAATCAGGGGCAAGGGGTCAGCTACAGTGAAATTAAATAGACAAATAACCACGGGTTCAAGGATATGCTTAAATGAACAGCACAGTTTGCACTGTCTGTTGGCAATTATTTTAAGACGCATAAAACACTGAGTTCATCATGTCCTAATTTTGCAGGGATAGGCTGTACAGACCATAAATCCTATGCACTAGAGAAAGGGGTCAGAATCTAATTTACAGGTCTGATTCAAAGCTTGCTGAGGTCGATGGAAATCTCTCTGTTTAGTAGGGTTTGGATCATACCTTAAAGAAAATTGCTGAGAGAGTACTAAGATTAAATGAGAGAAGTAAATGTTTTCCCAGGATACATCCAGTTTTATATATCTATCATTGAAACAGGAAAAAACTGTGTATAAGAGTGATCAACTATCTCTTACAGTTCCATTTTAACTTGATTTCAAAATACACCGAGCCTAATGAGTGGACATGTGAGATGATTCATTACCTGCTGTTATACAATCAATAGAGGTTCATGTTTGCCCTAGGGATCTGCATGAATAGTAGATGTGGGAAGATGTCCCCTGCAAGAATGTCCTTGCCAGTACAGAATGAACCAAAAGTACTGTTGGAATTATTTAGCCCATTGAATATACAATCCTGTAGCTATCCTCTGGCTAAAAACATGGTATTATATTTTCTGCTGATGAAAACGCATGCTGCTCCACTGACAGTAGTGAGCCGTATCATCACATTGTGCAAAGAACTTGGTCTGGTTTTATTTCTTGCTGTTGTTTAGTTGTAAAGGTCCCACTTGGGACTTGGGCTTATTTATCATACACGCTGAAGAAAACAAATGGTAAGATGAATGCAATGAAAGGCACTGTACCAAACAATCATTAATGCTAGTCTGCACCAGCTTGTCTTACAAAAGTGGTCCTTAAATCAAGCACCAGAAATAAGATCCTTTAAAAGAAGGAAAAATAGTCAATTTTGAGTTTGCTCTTTTGCAGCAAAATAGAAATTTTAATGCTACTGTAATCTCAGGCCAAGACAGACTTTAGTAAGTCTAATGGGACATAAATGCATTTAGTTCTGCTGTTAGTAAGAGTAAATTGTATAGCTGTCAAGCTGTGGCATGTCTTTGAAGTGCTGAGTAAAACCATTGCTGGGAGTGATGAAATTAGTGTGCCAAAGGAGAGGGAAGAATGCAGATCCATCAAGTGAACCTGTTAAAATTTTTAAGCAAATTTAAAACAGTACAGATGCCTTGACCATCTGCTGAGGAGTATGTGTGGACATAATTGCACAGAAAAACTGTCATTTCATTTTTAAAAAAACCCATCTCATTTTATAGGAAGTGTGCAGCCAAAGGAAGTAGCTTCTCCCTCCCTCCAAAGCTTCTGTCCTTGAAATAGCTGTATGTTCTTTGTTTAACACTCAGTTCCAAATGATCTGATTTATTTGTGGCTCTTCTGTTGTGCGTAAGGATTTACATCTAGCCTGTCCTTTAGAAGAAGTTGGAGCGTCTTGCAGTTTAACATGCCTGAACCGTACATCAGAGTTTATCACAAAAGTACCAGGATACTCTTAACTGTAATGATGCTCCCAGGGCTTTGTTCTTGTGGTTTATATCACTAGAACTTTGGCAGAATTATATCTTTGCATTACGTGGCTGCTTGTCCATTATTTTTATTATAGAAAAAGAGAGTGTGAGCTTAGATCATGGGAGTATTGTTATTCCTTTCAGTGCATGTCAGAGCTGTAGAAGCCACAGAGTTGTATTTGTAAATAGATAAGGTTTAACAGAACCTAATGAAGGCAGAGGATATTTTCTTATATTCAAGTATACCTTAATGGACAATTTTAAGTTTTTAAATTCACAAGTGGCTGCAGTAAATTTCAACCACCATTTTAAAGGAGGGATTTTTTCATTCCAGCTTCCTAAGCACAGACAGTTCTAGGTAGAAGCTCAGTTTTATGTGGTAGGAATAAAAAATAATTTTTCCATGATTGGCCTCTGTCAAGTGATCAAATGTTTCTGAGCATGGAGCATTTGCTGTGAATTGTTCCCAGTTGCTGGGTTTTTCATAGAGCCTTTGTTTATTTGTGATTTGTGTAGTGAAAAAACTAGAGACATGTGGGTAAGTAGGTGAAATAGTATTGTTTGTCTCACATGGACACTTTTGCACCTATGTTTTACATTTCTGTTACTTCAGTAATGACTTTTGGTCTCTAAATTTTTCTTTCTTTTGGAGTAGACAATGTATTTGCAGAGACCAATGTTTTCAAAAGCAGATCCATTGTAAGCATAGGAAATCAATTAAAAAAATCTTTAGAGAAAAAAATTACACAGCTGGAGAAAATGTCTGGGGTCACCCTAGGAGAAATGTTTAGGTTTTCTTTTCATTTTACTGTCTTAGCAGTTTTTGTTAGTGTTACTTTAGCTTTAAGCCATATGATATTATCAATTTGACTTTAGCTTACTAAAATAGAAAGATACATAAATTCTACAATCATCAAACCGTTTCTCCCAGGATTCAAAAGTGAGTCAAGAAGCCAGTGACCTAAGACTTTTTTCCATAGTTTTCTTTTCCTTACATTATTTGTGTAGGCATTGTCTTTTTGCAGCTGACTTTTAACTGATTTAAATATAGTATGTATGATATTATTATTGCTTTTTCTGATCTTACTGAATTAACATTTTCCGTAATGTGGTAAAGGAAGAGAAACAGTGAATGTAGAAAAAATTAGTCAGTTGTTTTCTATGCAAATGTCTCATAATACCAGTGATGTGGGCCCTTGTAACATGAGGCTAGTTCCAATATCTGAGCTTTCTGTTCAGAGTTTTTTTTAATGACAGTGCTCTTTTAGTAAGGAAAGGAGCAATGTTACCTCTTTTGCACCATATTTGTGGCTGCATTGCCAATAAAAACTAGCAAAGGCTCTTGGTGAGTTCTGCTGGCCATTGTCCTCAGATCTGTGGGGTGCAACAGGTAAGCTTTTGAGGCATGTGAATTAAGCTTTCTGTTTATCCAGAACCCTTCCAGTCATGAAAACCTACCAATAGGTATCTAGAAAGCCAAAGTAAGCAATTGCAATTCCTGCAGAAGTTAGTGCAGAAATCAAATATACAAAAGAACAATCACTACTGGTTCCCCGGTAAAGCCAATATACATTGATTCAGCCACTTGAATATCTGGCTATGATGTTATGCACCTTTGTTGAACATGTATATCTGCAGACTCCACACTGAGCACTGCTTAACTGTGAGGATGTGTTTTCCTTATGACTGTTCCCAAGGCACTTGAAGTGTCTCAGAAGTGTTGGCATGCACACTCATAAGCTCTGGTCATTCCTGCTGGGGATATTTAAAAGATTATTTTGTCCCAGCTCTTTGCTAGAAGCTGCTGGGAGTCTGTGCAGCTCAGGTAGCAGAAGGACCATGTGTGGGCTTCTGGGCTGCAGCCATTCCTAGCCTAAATTATTAAGTTAGACCACCATTGATAATATTATATATTAAAATATTGGTCTGGGAGCTGCAACAGTTGGGAGATAAATTTTTCATAGCCCCTGTGAAACTGAAGTGATGCAGAGATCAGTTTCCAATTATCCCAGCTAAAACTGAAGGACTGCAAATTGGTGCCACAGATCAAAAATGTTTCTTTTGAGTGTCAGAGCAAGATTCATGAAGAACTCTCTTAAGGAAGCTCAGTCCATGAATTCTTAAGGAGACTGGGCTGCTGAGAGCAGGGGCTTGGCTACTTGAGGTATTATGCTGTACAAACAGGTGCTTAGACTGGTATGAGTTTCAAGATAGCTTGTCACAGTCCCTCCTCTTGAACTTTAGTAGAGCAACAGTAATCTGCCTTTCCTCCTCTTCTATGAGTTAAATGTAGTGTAATTGACTGGCTTGAATATTGTGGCTCTTTTGTTTTCTGAATTCTTGGAGTTCAGAAGTTGGATGCAGTGACAGTGTTGCTACTGAAGAAATTGAGTAAAACGGAGAATCCTTTGTGACATGATGCACAGAGCACTGCAGAAACAAGGGGTCCCTATGGGATGACATATGTAATGCTTTCTCTGTGAGCTTTTCTGAGGAAACGGAGTTAGTATGAAACTGTTTTAGAAAAAACACTTTATAAATTAATTGTAATGTGTGTTATCCTTGCAAATCAATAAAACATAGAAAAAGTTGCCTGTAGGCAGCACAGTAATGTGTTAAATGAAGCTAAAATAATATACAAAGATGTCTGTGACAGATATTTCATCTTATTTAACATTAAGGAAAATTGTAGAAGGAAGTACAAAAATGGTTTTTTGTATTAAGAATCTTGAGACAAATTTGCATCTAGAACCAGTCTCTGGGGTTTTGGGGGAGAAATAGTTTGAATCATTTGTCTTTTCACTTTCTGCTTTGTACATCTCCATTGTATTCATACGTACTCACCCCTCAAAGACCATTTGTATGCCATTTAAAACTGGCCTTTTAGATGCAGGTGAATTGCTGTAGTACAGGGGTGTTTGGAATTGTGCTAAGCATTGAAGGAGGCTTGATAAGGATCTTGATTTATCAATTATGTTGTCAATATTTTTTGTGAAAATGAGAATTATTTAAGAGGTTTTACTAAAACAGTTTTCTGAGTTCTTGAACAGCTCTAAACACCACATTTGTAGTTCACAACATACCTAGGGTTATAAGGAAATGTATTTGATGCTTGAAATACTCTTGTGTTACCGTGTGCAGAGCCAGATGCAGCCCCAGTCTAAATGGGAAAATATGTACCCACATCTGTATGTTACACAGCGAGCACAGGCTGGACTTCTTGATGGGAAGGAACAGGATGGAAAGGTTGCCTATAACACCCACTGGGAAGTTTCTGCCCAGGGTATCACTAAGTTATGGGCCAGGTTAGAGATACATATTCATTTCTGGCTTCCAGATTGCCTATTGTTTTTCAAATAGTTAAGCAGTTAATTTGTATTTTACAGCTTTTTTCATTTATTTTCTTTCTGGAAACCCTTTCTGATGCCAAAATGAGTTCTTATGCTTTCAGTCCCCATTCTTTAGATTCCTAGAGTACCACCTTTATTAAAAAAAAAAAGGAAATATACTCTGGAAAGGTCTGCTCTGATTCTTAGCAGCAAAGATCTCTTACGCAGACTGCATGTCCACTGCATAATAAGGGCTTTTTATACTGTTTTCATAATATTATTTGCTGGTCACCCTTGGAGAAACTTCACCATCTGGACTGTTGTTCAAATATCATACATAAATTGTGTTTCTGCTTCTGTGATGTATCTCAATAATTCTTCCATCCCCAGTATAGAAGCAAGGAGAAACCCTTTGAGTCTGATCTAACATAATTTTAAAAAACCCTAATCTCTCACTAGTCACTGTCTAGAATTATTTCAGTTTTCTTTGTACTGCTGGTGCTGACCAAAATCTGTGTCAAGAGTTGCCTTTTTGTTTTCCTTCTTGTTAAAACTGTATTTAAAGATGATGGTTAATACATCACTGTGTTCTGTATTTATAGCTATTAACTATGGCATCATTCCAAGTTCTATTTTAGGACATCTTTTGTTCAGTTTCTGTGTGGTGTTCCTTTTTTTTTTTTCCCCTGCAGTGTGATGGGGACTTCTGTTCCTCTGCAGTGTTGTCTTATTTTAAGCTTTCTGTAAAAACTCAGAAGATATATCATCATCATTATGGTGATTGTCTGACATTGTTGAGTAACTGCATCTCTTAATGTTTAGAGAGTAAAGCTGCTCATCAGGCTTTTTGGTCTAAACCTTCTCATGTTGATCTTTTAAAAAAAGATACCTTGTTTCTCCAATTGTTTCTAGTATTTTGGTATTTTACTGGAATGTTTGGGTTTTATTTTTTATCTCAGATTTCCCAGGAGGTAAAGATGGCATATTTTTATCTGAAATATATACCAGAAATTTGCTGATGAGCTTGTGGTATGTATGCTTGTGCCTTCCCACAGGGATTATTTTTGAGCTCGAGGTTTCCGGATCAAGTTACAGAATAGGCTCCAGATGGTCTGGAATCCTTCTTTAACAATCTATAGATAATTAAACATTCAGCAGAAACTATTCTGTTTTTAAAACTGAGCACGGTCTTTCAGAAAAGCAGTGTATTGATTTTTAGCTTTACTTTCAATAATTTAAATCATTTGTTTCATTGCTTGGTGTTTTTCATTGCTGGTCCTTGCATCTATTTTAGTAGTCTCTTTTCTACTGTGGTGCAGGGGCTGGTAGGCATCTTGTATTTTACTTTTCAGTCAATAAAAGAAATAATATCTCTGTGGGCTATAGCTTGTTTGTTTTCTAAGTTACCATGAAGGGGAGAAGAGTAAGATTGTGCTGTGGCAATCTCTACTTGCCAATTGATATAATGGAACAAGAAAGAGAGGTGGATCTGTGCATCATGCTACACAAAGTGAAGCAGATCGTGATTTACTTTCATGGGCCTGACTTTAGGGTAAAATATAATCAGGCTATATGCTGGCTTGGGCTAAACTGTCTTTTTTGTATCCGAATGTGAACAGAACATTTAGTACAGATAGTCTTTCTGACTACCTGTAGTCAGAGAGACATATCAAAGAATAAATACTTGCACTCATCTCTAAAGAGAGCAGATTCTGCTCCTTAATGAATAGGATCAAACCAGCATTCCCAATGAGGTTTTTCTATCATGCAGTCAAATCAGTATTAAGTATTAATTGTTATTTATTAAACAGTGGAAGTTATTAAACAATGAGCATTGTTTATTCCACTCTGGAAGCACTGTTATAAAAGTGTTTCCTCATTATTCTGGAACTGAGGGGCCACAACATTGTAGGAATATTTTATAGTGCAAAAATAGGCAAATAACAGTAAAAAAATAATAAATACTTTTTCTGCTTCTTACATGCCCAAAGATGGTTCATAGCACTATTGCAACTCCTTGAACAAAGTTTGACTCACATTAACTCTAGATCTGATTCAATAAAAGATTATCAGGCTTCTGTGACACAGTTAGGACCATGCTTATTATGTATTTTGCTGATTAAAAGCCCGTGTATTCTTCAGTTCTTGAGATAAGCTTCAGAAACAGATATTGGATCTGTATTATCCTGCAGTTTTTCCGTAGGAATGGTTAGGTGAGTTAAGAAAATAGCTACTGAATGTCTTTACAATGAAGTACTAATATTCAAAAGCCTGCGGGTTGATTGATACATAGCATGCTGCTGCTGAAACCTCAGGTCTCTTCATGATATTTTGCTGAACTTGGTGTGCTCTGGGAATAATACTGTAGTTTTGGAACAAGTTGGATTCACAGTCATCCCTCTAAACATTACCTTAAGGCATTTTAGTAACATTCAGAAATTTTCTTACTACCAAGACTTCTGTTGAATAGGTGTCTGATACCAGTATGGACTATTTCTGCTGAATGAGTATCAGGTGTTGTGCTAGACTTAGAAAATGGTACAGGAGGACACCAGCATGTACAGAAAATCTCTGACACTAAAACAATTTTGCGTCATTGCCACTGATGTTAATGGTGACATCAGCAGAGAGAGAACAGCCTTGAATGAAAATACAGCTGAATAACTTCTAGAAATATCAATAGGGTCCCACTGGACCTAACTTTTTGGAAAAGTGCTTAAACACGTACTTGATTCTGAACACAGTGTTACTGCTGGCTTCCCTTATACTGCCTGACTTTCTGAAGCTAAGCATGTGTGTCTCTTTCAAAGAAGGGAGGCTTAAAGAAAAATCCTGTGCAAGTCACTGAGATATGTAGGTTCTGTCTTGAAAATATTTTTCCTTCTCAGTTGATAACTGGACATAAATTGACCATAGCAGTCCAAGGCGTAAAGGTTTCACACTGTTACATGCATATTTCCTCAGTTATCAAGGTCAGATAAATCACATCTTAAAAAATACTTATGAATTACTTTAAAAATGTCTTAATATATGAAAAATTATATCCCTTATAAATGTGAAAATAATGTTTTTTTCAAATAGTATTTTTGTTCTAGAGGCCTATGGGCCACTTTATGGCAAAGAAAAGAAGCTAGCTGTGAACAGTCTCTTACAGGATCTCATTTAAAGCATATTAAAGTCACTGGGAGGCCAGGTGACTTGGGAGTTCAGAGACTGCATGCTGTTCTGGGACTTTTTTCACACTTGTGAGGGCATATTTATTTAACTAGAAGAGAAGCCTGAGAGCAACTGGAGGCAAATTCAGACATATACAGAAAAATGCAATGTATTGTTTTCAGTGTAATTGAATACAAGGTGGACTTCATGAAGTTTCTGGACTGTTCAAGTTAGGACATTGCAGTTGAGTTGCTTTTTAATTGAAAATTTAATGTACATAACATCTTAAAACTAGCTGTGTGAGATCTGAAAACTTATGAGTCTTTAGTCTACAGCAAATTTTAATCACTCATCTCTGGAACAAATTCTGTTGTAAATTTTAGTGATATATTATGAAGGCAGAAAAACTTTTTCTGTGGTACTGCATTACTGAAAGTTAAGTAATGCCATCAACGTGGCGTTGCAGGAGTGCCCAGCCTCCACACCTGGCTGTCCTGTAGCCTTACCCATTCTAACTCCTGGCATCAACAATTATTGTGTTGATTGCCATGGGTGGTGTGAGCCCTTCATTCCCATCTCCCACCCCACCTGTCCTGAAGGAGTGTCATTTCCTTTGATCTGAGCCCCAAGGAAAGGGGATGAGACAACGTGGATTCTGCCAGGCTGCTGTGCTAGTACAACAGGAGTTGGCCCTCAGATGGTCTCTGAGGTCCCTGGGGCCTGGAGGTGGTGTTTCTTCAGTCTGAGGATGGGAAGGTTACCCAACGGGTGGGTGAAGGTGAAGCCAGACCCTCTGTGGTGATGCATGAAGAACAGCAACAGATTAAGCAAATGAGTTAGACAGCAGTTCTTTTGGAGGAGCAGAAAATGGCAGTACTGCCAGGAAGAAGGACTGGCCTTCAGCATGAAGGTCCCTTCTAGTTGCTTCATGAGGATTTCTTTCCAAGGTTGGGCAATAAACAATTTTAAAAAACCCAAAACATTAAACCAAGAAAATAACAGTTAAAATGTTTTCTTCCTCTCTTATTTGGTACTGTGGTGACTGCATCTGGACCCCTGTCTGCTCCTGGTTTCCCCAGTCCAGGAAAGACACTGATGTGTGGGGTGTGGGCCCAGCCTTCACGATGGTGAGAGGCTGGGGCACATGGCACACAAGGGCAGGCTGAGGGGACTGCCTCTGGTCATGAGGGTGGGGAGACACTGAAGCAGGTTGCTTCCATCCCTGGAAGTGTTCAAGTTGAGGTTGACTGTGGCTCTGAGCAACGTAATCTAGTGAACGATACCTGTCGGCCTCACCTCTGTGTCTGGGATGATCATGGAACAGATCCTCCTAGAAGCTATGTCAAAGCACATGATGGACAGGGAGGTGATTTGAGACAGCCAGCATAGCTTCACCAAGGGCAAATCTTGTCTGACCAACCGAGAGGCTTTCTATGATGGAGTGACTACAGCAGTGGACAAAGGAAGAGCTATGGATGTCATCTGTCTGGACTCCTGTAAGGCCTTTGACATGGTCCCCCACAACATCCTTCTCTCTAAATTGGAGAGCTGTGGATTTGAGGGATGGACTGTTAGTTGGATAAGGAATTGGCTGGATGGTCACACCCAGAGAGCAGTGGTCAATGGCTCAATGTCCAGATGGAGATCAGTGAATGGTGTCCCTCAGGGGTCCATACTGGGACCAGTACTGTTTAACATCTTCATCAACGACATAGTGGGATCGAGTGCACCCTCAACCAGTTTACAGATGACTCCAAGCCGAGTGGTGCTGTTGACACGCCTGAGGGATGAGATGCCGTTCAGAGGTAACTGGACAAGCTTGAGAAGTGGACCCCTGTGAACCTCGTGAGGTTCAACAAAGCCAAGTTCAAGGTCCTGCCTCTGGGTTGAGGCAACCCCCAGGTATCAAGACAGGTTGGAGGACGAAGGGATTGAGAGCAGCCCTGCAGAGAAGGACTTGCAGGTATTGGTAGATGAAAAGCTGGCCATGAGCTGGAAATGTGCACTCACAGCCCAGAAAGCCAACCGTGGTCCTGGGCCGCATCAAAAGAAGCGTGGCCAGCAGGTTGAGGGAGGGGATTCTGCCCCTCTGCTCTCATGAGACCCCACCTGCAGTGCTGCGTCCGGTTCTGGAGTCCTCATCACAGGAAAGACATGGACCTGGTGGAGCTGGTCCAGAGGAAGCCACAAAAATGATCAGAGGGCGGGAGCACCTCCCCTGTGAGGGCGGGCTGAGAGAGTTGGGGGTGTTCAGCTGGAGAAGAGGAGGTTCCGGGGAGACCTTATTGTGGCCTTCCAGTAGCTAAAGGGGGCTTATGAGAAAGATGGAGACAGACTTTTTAATAGGGCCCATAGCAATAGGACAAAGGGTAATGGTTTTAAAACTGAAAGAGGGTAGGTTCAGACTAGATATAAGCAAGAAATTTTGTACCACGAGGGTGGTGAAACACTGGAACAGGTTGACCAGAGAGATGGTAGATGCCCCAGCCCGGGAAACATTCCAGGCCAGGCTGGACGGGGCTCTGAGCAACCTGATCTAGTTGAAGATGTCCCTGCTCGTTGCATGGGGTTGAACTAGATGACCTTTAAAGGTTCCTTCCAACCCAAACTATTTTATGATTCTGTGATTCCCACAGGTAAACCCCACTGCAATACTGCAAACTGTGTAGTTGTCAGAAAAATTGGTTGGCTGTGCCTGCAATGTAAATGCTTAGCTATAAGTTAAGAATTCTAAGAACTGGGCCATAACTACTGTGAACCTGTAGATGTTCCACATGTTAGGAGTTCTATGTAGTGTGAGTGAGGAAAACATATGTGTCCAAAATACAATAAATTTGTACAGAAATACCTACAGCTGTATCTCAGGTGAGTTTCAGTAAGGTAAGTGCATTCAAAAAGAAACAACCAAAAAGCAAGTTCCTGGATAAGTGCCTAAATTAGTTTTGCTTGCCAGAAGTCATTAATTGCACTAGACTTTATTATCAGGCGATCCACATTTGCTTCATATTTATATTTGTACTGTGTTTATATGCAACTGAAAAGGCCTTAGTATAAGATTTGCAATGTGTAATGTTAATGAGTCTCATGAGAAAAAATATTATAAGTTTACATCACGTTGTTTAACATGATTTTGAAGGCAGAAAAAGGTCTCCGGAATTACTGGTAAAAATTGCAGATGGGGATGTTTGTTAGTAAAACTTCCCTTCCTGTGGGTGTTGAAATATTGCTGTATGGACTGGGGTATTCCAGTGAATCTTAGTGAGTCTGAAAGCCAGAAGCTCACTGTTGTGCGATGTGCTTGCAATGAATCTTGTCATCTGTAAATCCAAGTTCTTTCTTTTAAAGGTCAAAACTGCCAGGAAGCATCGGTGCACCTGGTATTAACTTTCATTATTTCCACTGGCATTGAGAGAGGAGATAGAAATCATCAAGTGTTTCCAAAATTAGATACAGTATTACAGTCTCTCCCAGGTCCTTGAGTCTCTCCTATGAGTCATTTCATTTTGTGTGCGTTTCTGTTCACATTAGTACAAATAGAGCCTGTACTTGTATTCCATTCCTGATGAGATTTAGAAATTGAATTAAGCAGAAAGGATGTATTTCAGTCTGGGACCTTCATCATTTTAGCCCTGTTGTTAGGGGAGTGGCAGAAAACTGAGTGGCAGAACTCCCTCTGACAGATTATCAGATAAATGCTACTCATCCATAGTAGGGCTGAGCTGTTTTAACTTAACTGTAACTTCATCCCAGTGATTAAAATTATGTCCTCCTCACTGAGCAGAAAAAGGCTTAATAACAGGGTGGTTTAAAACTTTGTCCAGATACAATGAACAGAAAGAACAGAAATGATAAATAAAATGAATGAGGAATATTTCCTACTCCTCCTTTCTTTTTAGTTAAGCTTCTTTAATCATGTTGGGGAAGTCTTTACCTGCACTTCTGTTTGTATCATCCTGCACTACTGTTTGTGGAAACAGTCCCACAGAAATCTGTGAAATTTGTATGACCAGTGTTTTACTGAGAACGTCAAAGCGAGCACTCTAACCAAAGGCATTTGAACCATGGTTATAACGTGGGTCATGCATTGTCTGACTGGATCTTCTAAAAATGATGGGTTTACTGCTCTGAACGGTACTGATAAGAGCTAGCTGCTACCACAGTGATGGAGTTTAAAGATGGAAACCAGGGAGGTGAGGCTCCATAATGGCTTTTCTCCTTTCTAGTTTTAATCATCAGTAAATTTCACTTTTGTGAGTGAAGTTAGATTGCCATTGAAAATCCTAACTTTTTTTCCTACGTCAGTAGAGTTCTGCTTTTAATACTGTTCCTATAATTCTCAAAAACAAGTTTAACCTCTCCAGGTAAAGTCTGATGTAGTATCTAGTGTGGCACATGCCACTTGTGAAATCACCACTACTGCCATCCACACGTGGATAGCAACTAATAGACAATAAATGTATTGGTTTAGTTGGATATGTTAATTTTAATAATTATTAAGTCAAAGATTGATGACTATATAAAAGTAAAAGGAGCATCACCAGTGTTGTTTTGCAGGTTAATATCACACAGATCAGGAGAGAGTTCTTCATAAAGAAGTAATTTTCTTTGCACACTATCCACAGGATTTTGTGGTATGTTCTGGTTTGATTGTGGGTTTTTTGGACTCCACTAGGCAAAACTGGATGTACAGCATGGTCTCCATAATGTTGCTGGTCTAAGAAGGCATAAGTAGTCTGTTATTGATCCATGGAAACATACTGCTGTTCTGTATTTTTAGTTAATAATTAGATGATGATGGTGTGTGGTGGGCTACCAGGTATTTTAGGGTTACTAGTAAACAGGGAAATATTACTGTAGAGGATGTGATGGCAGCTTGTAACTGGGTTGTCCTGTAACACCTGTGACCATATGATTGTGGAAGATGTATAAAATGCTCTCGTGAGGCTCATGGCATTTGAAGTATTTATATAACCATTAGAACTAGAAATGTTTTCTCTGGGTTGTCTTAAATGTAGAAGTGACAGCTCTGATGTTTCTAGGAAGTGTAACTCTACCTTGTATGCCTAGAACAACTATGTAGTAAATGAACAGTAATCCCAAAAGGTTTCACACTTCAGTGAATACAGACATGGTATTATAACCACAGAATGTGCTGTGGATGTCCAGGATCTCTGAGGCATATGTTCTCCACCAAGTATGCTCACTGTGTAGTAGTCTCCAATCAACAGTACAGCTTCAACTTGTCCAGAAACCTAACAAAGTACAGGAATTTTTCTCACTCTGGATAAGACTGGGGAAAAAACATGTGTCAGCTTTTCCCAACAATATCCCTTCTGCAGTTGTTAGGAAAAAAAAACCAAAACAACAAACCACAAACCCCAACTCTGTCTTTTTACAGTAGTTTCATATAACTTAATATTAAGAATTCTTATTTTTCCCTATAGGCATTAACACCTATTTAGCTTTTATGAGCCGAATAGTTGAGCTCAAGTTGCTGAACTTTGCCTGCCCTAAGTTTGACTTCACTGGATGTTATTGAGCTGAATGTTTTCTGCTTCTGAGAATGTTAAATTAGTTGTGAGCTTGCCTAAGCGATGCTCACTGGGCGAGTTACAGATATTTCAGTCTGACTTTCTTGTCTTCTTCCCAGTTATATTTAGGGAGATGTTTCTAACAGTGGTTGCCTATGAGATGGAAAAAATCATGTATGTTTCCGAAGGTGGGGCTTTACACACAGTACTAGGTTGAATCTCAATCTGATTTGAGTGAAGTACTGTATGGTTTCATTCTGAACATAGGTCTGTATGAAAAGAGTTTTTCTTAAAGTTGTTTCTCTCTCTGTGTTTATGCATCCCAGGTCTTCTTTCAGAGATCACGAAATACTATACTCTCTGTAGGGTATTAAGCTTCTGTAAAAGCTTTAGGTCACCTATGTATGAAGAATGAAATCTTGACTTGCAAGAAAATCGTAAGAAAGGTGTTTCAATAGTCGCTTAACCTTGCATTTTATCTGAAGTCTAAGTATGCTTAGCCTTGTCTCTGAGCATACCTCTCAGTACTTGGCATATCTCTTCGAACTAGATTCTTGGGCTTGGCCTATTAACCCTGAGTATGTATCTGTATATTAAGATCGAATAACCTCTGAAACGAACAGACCAAACAATTTTAGGTGGTGGTTTTCCAGGCCTTGAAGAACTCCAGGTTGTCAATATGTAGAGATGCACTGATGGAGCACTCTGTCACAGATCTCCCAGTATGTAATGTAACATTAATTACATTACATCCTTTTGTATGGTTTGAAGTGCACAGTAAATTCTCGTTCTTTTAAAAATGTGTTCTAATATATTGTCTTAAAGATCTAAAGCCTTGACTGTGTAAAACGCATAGTTCCAGCATTTTGGGTGTGGGGGTTGTGTTCTTTTGCTTTTTTAAAACCTGCATTACTTTTCTCTTCCCTGCAGTTTAGAGTATAAATCAACTGCTGGTATGGTAACTGTCCTGGTTTGAGTGAGTGGCAGGGGTTTTTTTTGGTAGCAGGGGCAGGGGCTACAGCAGTGTCCCCCTGTGAGAAGCTTCTCAAAGCTACCTTGGCTCCAAGTTGGACCCACTTTTGCACCAAGGCTGGGCCAGTTCGCTGTGCCTCTGCCGTAATGTATTTAAGAAGGGGAACCTGGGAGGGGTTGGGTGAGTTGTGAGGAGAAGTTGTGAGGAGAACATGTGTGTGAACACCGAGGTCAGTGGAAGGAAGGAGGAGAAGGGGGGGAGGTGTGCTGGAGCAGAGACTCCCCTGTATTCCATGGCGAGACAGCAGGGCCGCCCCCCTGCCACCACGGGGGTCTTTGGTGGAGCACAGATGGATCTGCGGCCTGTGGGGGCCCCACGTCAGGACAGGTGACTGCGCCTGAAGAAGGCCGGGAGCCCATGGGAAGGAGGCCCTGCTGTTGTAGCTCAGCACTGGGAGGACTGCAACACATGGGGTGACCCACACGCCCGTGGGAGAGACTCCTGTTGGAGTTGGTTTGTGGAGGACTGTCTCCTGTGAGAGGGGACCTCGCTGGAGCATGGGAGAAATGCCAGAAATTTCCTCCCCACTGAAGTGTAAGAAGTGGCAGGACTGACTGCACCCCCCATTCCCTGCCCCCTGCACCACTGCGGGGCAGGAGGTGGAGATACCAGGAGCAAAGCTGAGCCTGGGAAGAAGGGAGGGGTGGGAGAAGGTGGTTTCAAGATGTGGTAATGCTGCTCACGGTCCTACTCTGTTAAGTGCTGTTGTCAGTGTCTGTATTAAATTTATGTTCTTTTTTCTCGCCCTAATGAGTCTGTATTTTGCCTGTGCCTTAAAGGATAAGGCCATCCCTCCTTGTCCTTATCTCAATTTCCTGGGTCTTTCGCTTCCCTCCTTCTTAGCACTGGGGGGAAAGGAGGGAGTGAGCAGCTGCATGGTACTCCATTGCCCTCTGAGCAAAAACCACAGCAGTAATAATCCTAGAGTGGAAGGGGATTTTTTTTAGACACCTGTAATCTTAAATAGCTAAACAAAGCAGAAAAAAGTTGTAATGAAAAAAACTACCCTTCAGCTGAGACCTTTTTATACTGAGCTTTAGCCTGGAGCACATTTTTATAGGTGAGTTACGAACCTGTAAAACAATGTCTCTTGTAAAGCAGAGCCAATGATCTATAATAGGTGACAGCAGACCTTATGGTCTAAAACATCCTAGAACTGGTTTGAAATACTTAATGGATATTTTAAGCACATAAAGTCTAGAGCTATGTGAAGTTTCACTGGCTGTTTGATTCTCTGGGGGACATGTTGTGGGTGACTGATGACTATTTGTTAAAGTCAGCAAAAATTAATTCAGCTCATAAGAAACGCATTTCTGGTGAGGGATTCTGGAATCATCCTTAAGAAGCATTATGGTTTAAAACAAAAAGGGAGTCTCTTATTTAAAATACATGCTAGTCACAAGTCACCAATTTAATACCACATCATAGAAATTTTGGACATGTAGAGGATCTCATCTGTCATGCAACTCATATTCTGTTCAAGCTCTTTTCTATATTTATTAGCCTTTGCTAATATAACTGTATTTTTTATTTAAAAGCTTATGATATTTTAATCACCGTTAATAAAAAGGTAGCTTCAAATAAATAGGATGTCTAAAACAAAAGGCTCATTCCTTTTGTCCAAACTTTACCTTAGACAGTTCTGCCTGAGTGAAGAATTCTTCCACCAAAATCAGTTCAGTTCAGCAATGCTCAGCTCAGAATCAGGTTAGGTTGAGTATTGAGTGTAAAACCATGTTCTGCCCTAGGAAAGCTGTGTTACTGATCTATACTAATGACGCTGACTGGCAAAGATTATGAAGCCAAAATCCCATTTATGTTTTAGCTGAAAAAAAAAGGAGGAACAGGGAACCTTTCCTCCTACTTGCCTTCCCAAGACAGGAAGGAACATGGAGGACATCTCTTTCCACTGAATTTCTTAGCATTTGTTCAGATTTGTGACCCAAGGCAATGAGGATGGGAGGAGATGGGCCAGCCCCATACCAAAATCCCTCTGGGCAGTTGCCAGGGAGCCCCGGGTGCGTGCTGCCAGCCAGTCAGTCCCATGGCCGCCCTGGTCTTGCCAAGCGAGAGGAGCAGTCCCTGTCAGAGCATGGCTGGGAGCATGGGGGTGCAAGCTTCTGCTTAACCCCTATGCTATGGCCCCTCACTGGGACTTACTCAAGCAAGGGATGAACAGGCCTTAAATTCTATATTTTGGCTTAATTGTTGTTGTTGTTAAGAATGGTTACTCAGAGACAGGTGAAGCGGGAGGAGGAGGGGTGTGGGCAGCACTGGTAGAGTTTTTTCCCTTAGGAAATGCTATCCCAAGTAAGATGATTTCAGTATATCTGTAACAGACAGGGATTCAGGCTAAGATGGTGACAAGGAAGGGAATGATATTGTCAGTTACTTTTATTAAAACTTTTCTTCAGTGATAGATTAGAGATAGGAAACCGTAAATGAGGCTGTCAACTGACAAGGCTTTGCCTGCAAATGCAATGTTATGAAGGTAAGCTTTTTCAGTGACCTTCTCTATCTCAAGCTACCAGCAGATTAAGCAAGTCATTTCTATTGCTATTGACACTGATGCAGTATTGTTTCTTTCTCATATCTTTTATATGCCTTGTCGGTAAAAAATACGATAATTCCCTTCCTAGTCACCAGAGGTGGTTCTAGAAGGCATCAGGGGATGGTGAGTCATTTTCCTTGCTCGCAGCAGAGTGGACACTCGTGGCTAGATGAGCCTGTGTCCTGGATATTGCTGATGTTCTGCACTGATGAAGGGCTCTTACAAGCTTCTGCTTGGGATACACATAGCTAAAACAATAGAAGGTAGCAGACAAAAATCAGTCTCCCCATCTACATTGCTTACAGTCAATATATTAGTTAAATGTCCACAAGCTTGTGGATTTTCTTTTAAAGATGCTCTTTTTTCCACTTTGTGATATATGAAAGGAAGCTTAAGTGGGGAGGATTTTTAAGCATTTTGTAAGAAGTTTCAGCAAGTGGTAGGGGAAAAATGGGATTTTGACATAATCAATGCCAAGCAACATTCTCTAGAAATTAAATAGAAAGGAATTGTATGTGCAATCCCCAGCTCTGGTGATATAAAAAGGACCTTAGAGAGAGGAAACAGTAAATATCCTTGCCCATGGCTGTTTTTCAAAGACTGTAGAGGGTAACTTGTGTAATGGCTCACATCAGCCCTACTTTTAGCCCTGACATGAGGAACATATAGCAGTATAATAAAAAAAATAGCCCAAGGGTGAGATGGGGATGTAGCTGAAGTATACTGTGCTACAGCTGTTTCCTAGGGCCTGGAAAGGGGTTCTGAGAAACAAAGTGTAAGCTAGGGCTAACTAAGCCTGTACCAGGGTCTAGGAAGACATGCAGCCTCACCTAAAGCCTGAGGAACACAAAGAAGGGGGTTCAGAATTGCTTTTCTCCTGCTTGGTTTCTGTCCTGAGGACCTCATTTGGAATAGAAACAATTTCTTATCCAACTCTAACTGCAAAACAAATTGCTTGAAGGCTGTCAAGTGTGTGTGGAGGACCTGAAAGCTTTAACTGACAGGTGAAACCTAACTGCACATTTCCATGGGAAATGCAATGGCAGAAAGAGTTTTCAAGATGGATAATATGCATGGATAATACTTTGGTTTTGTACATTTTTTTTAAAAGATTTCTAGTTTTCTCCATGTTCCAGTCTGCTGCAGTCACTGCATGCTTCAGACAAAACCTGGGAGAGTGAATCTATCATAATGTGACATGACAGGCCCATGACATCTGTGTTTGAACATTATTCTCCAGAAAAGAAACAGTGCATTAAAGAAGCCTTGTTCATGGGGTATACCACTCACGCCCTGACAAGCCTCCCTTTTAGTTCATAAAGAGACTATTAGGGATGGTGATGAACCATGCTAGTCCATTTACTAGCATAACAGGAATTATTAACTCTAATAAATGTATTATTATGTAGCCATTAGGTATCAGTTATAAAACTGCTTAATGTCTGCATGATTACTTGTAAATGGATTTGGAAAGGAGCTAAATTGGTTATTTATTGACCATACTGAACAGCATTATTTATTGACTTGGCTCAGTAAGTTTGTTTTTTCAAGCCGAATGAATTTTTAAGTTTGTAATGCTCTAGCCAGTGTGTAAGTTGAGTCAGGAAAATGACGTTTTTCTGAAACTTAGAGTAAATAGGATTCTAGAATGAACTGAGTTTCTCTTTCCTTTCAAGTTCACGAACTAATTACTTTTAAATGTGCTTCTGAGACAAAAATCTGAGAAACTAGAAAATCTAATACTAGCTACATTGAGATACTGCTTCCAGGTAGCACATGGTCCTATGAGTCAGCAGTAGACAAGGCTGAGGCATACGCAGACTGTCTCACTAAAGCTAGCACACATGTCACTTCTGCCTGGGTGCTCTGCTTGGTAGATCATTTGCTGTATCAATACTTGAAAAATTGCTTCTACAATACTTTAAAAGACTGAAGCAAGTAAACAAGCTTAATTTCATGGGATGTAGTCTTCCCACTGAAGTTGATCATATTCATGTCCACTATACAAAAACTAATTTTATTCTGATTATTTTCCATAAAAGAAAGGCTGAGGGTACAGCTTACTGATTGAATTCTAACAGACAAAGGCAAGGCAAGAAAAACACTGAGGGAAAGTCATCAAGTGCCAGAGTTTGCTGTTTGCTTCTTCAGTAATACTTAATGCATGTTAAACATTTAGTGCATTTAATAGAGAGACGTTGCACATGTATGTGCTCCTAGACTATCAGAAGAAGAAGCATTTTAGCACTCTTGAAATACGTTGAATTGCCTTTAAATACGTAAGACTTTCATGGACATAATAGGGATTTTTGAAGCTCTTGCATTTGGGGGATTTTGGGGTTTTGTTCAGTAGTAAAAACAAGTTGTTCTTGTGAAACAGATCAGTATTATTTGGCTTCTATTTCTGGTATGTAGAGAGCTCAGACTTTGAATTAAATATTGTGTAAAAAAATTCTACAGATTGTGGTAGGAAGAGATAGAGAGTTGGCATAATAGTGAAAAGACTGCACTTTATCAAGTTGAGTGTATTAAAGACCTTCAAGAGGTCAGAGGGTATGCAAAAGCTAATGAAGGTTAATATTTAAAAGGCATTGCAGAATTTAAGCTGTTGGATGTGATGTGCTGGAAGGGTGAAGCCACTTTTCCCTCACTACTCTTGCCTGCTCTTCTCTGTTGCCTTGCTCTTTCCTTGCAGCAGGGCAAAGGCCATACTGTGGTGTGTTCTTGACTATTAGAACAGATCCAGTAAGGACAATCACTGCTTTAAAAACAAAAACAACCAAAACAACAAATGACCGTTATTATGAGGCCAATCCCATGTGATTGGTGTCTTTTTATTTCCCCTGGGCTGCAGACAAGGTTGCAGAAGATGTGCCTGAATTGTTCCTAAAGCCACAGCTCCTGGGAAAGGGTTTGAAGGCCTAAAGATATTGCTGAATCTCTATGAGTATTTGGCCTTTTCCTTGCCGTATTTGCCAGTATTTAGTGAAAGATGGAATAGAGGTCTGGCGTTCCAGTGGTGTAAGACTTAGAAACAGTTGGAAATTTATCAGCTAAATGCTTTTTTCTTTTCAACTGAAGACTAAACTTTTCATAGAATCATAGAACACTGGGTTGAAAGGGACCTCAAGGACCATCTGGTCCAACCTTTCTTGGCAAAAGCACGGTCTAGACAAGATGGCCCAGCACCTCTGTCCAGCTGAATCTTAGAAGTATCCAATGTTGGGGAATCCACCACTTCCCTGGGGACATTATTTCAGTTCTCATTGTGAAAAATTTTCCTCTTGTGTGCAATTGGAATCTCCCCAGGACTAACTTGTACCCATTACCCCCATCCTTTCCTTGTCTTTTTTACACAACAGAATTGGTTTCAACCACAAAAAAGGAATTTATATTTTTAACAACGTTTGTGTTGAAATCTACACCACCACCCCCCTTTTCTTGAAGGAAAACCTGCTATTATTTGCAGTAAAAAAACATGTATGCTTTGATGTTGAAGCAAACGTGGAGCAAAAAATGCATCAAACCCAAGCTGGATATTTTCAGATAATTGAAACGGAATGCTCATCTAAAGTTAAACCCTTCCCACCCCATCTTCTATCTCCAAAATGCTTTGAGTTATCCAATTTTAATAACTCTTAGAAACAGAGTCTCAAACACTTATGTCACAGCTGAAGTTTTGAGGTTTTACTTAGAAACTGTTTTTTGCATTGCAAAGATATAATTAATCATGAGTGAGAACTTCATTTATCATTTGAAAACCTTTGCTGTCTTACAGATTTTTATAGGCTCAAGCCTCTGTGCAGCTAGCAATTGTCTGCTGCAGGCTGCTAGATAACATCTATCCTTTTCCAATGTAGCTTGCTTTCTCTATTTCGCAGTATAGAAGCGTTAACTAGCAAATATCCTGTTAAATTTGCAAGGATGGAAAGAAGGAAGTAGAAACTCTAGACAGAAATGGCACAATATGCCAGAAACATAGTCTTGCAAAGAAAAAGAAGGCAGGTAGTGTGACAGTGATGTATTTAGATGGAGGGAGAAAAGTACTTAAGGAATCTTTTGGGAATTATAGGGTAATCCTACACATTACCAGTACTTTATATCTTGTACAAACAGTTACAGACATTGGTAGCTTTCTGAGTTCTGTAAATATAAAAGCACCGAGGCAAAGAATTTTGTTTTTGCTATATGGCTGGAGGATCCTTTCTTGTTTTAGTGCATTAAAGCACTGTTTTTATCTTCCTTGTACTGTCTTCTTTCTGTTTTAAATTGAGCAAAATGTAATAAAAAACACGTGGGTGCTCCCTACATGTGAAAGCAAGGGCACCCAACATCAATGTTATAAGGCTCTGTCACCAGAATTCAAGGACTGTGTCATGTAGCTAGAAATCATGGTGGTCAGATTTTCTGTGGGTTGCTGACAGGAAAATGTAGCATATGCCGTATTTCACAAGTATTAATATTTTCAATCTGCATCAGAGCTTGTTGCCTATTATTTGCTTGTAGTTCACTGTTAAGGCTTGAGGAACATTTTTCTCGATTTACAGCTCTATTAAACTGATAAATCAATCACTTGTGTAAGGGGAGGCAGTTTGCTGACATTTGCTTTGCCAACACACTGCCACCCACAGCAGTATTCACAGGTCCTCAAGGATATAGGAGGGAGGAAGCCTTCCCTGTAACTTAATTTTTAAAACATAAAACCTGTTTCTGGTGCTCTGAGCAACTTTAATAAGAATATTTTTGAAGAGCTGCTGTCTGCTAATCCAACATTTAACTTGCTTTGTTTTTACATTGCTCTTTAACGAAATAGCTGCACCATAGTTTAAGAGGTAAAAGACATTAAAAAAAAAAAAAATCCATGTTAGGCTTTTTCAGCTCTAATTCCCAAAAGGGGAGAAATCAAACCAAATATTCTTGGGAGTTACACAGAATATTTTTTGCCATTGTTTAAGTTGTCTTACCACTGTACTTTGGAATTTGCTTGTCTTTCGTTGAGTATATACTTTCTTCTGGAACAAAAGTGTCAAAGCAATTCTTTTTAGAAGTGTCTTGAGACTTTTGACTGTGGTGCATAAGTTGTTCTACTGTATGACCATTCGTTTGAGTAGTGGTAGACTTCTTTTTTTTCTTTAAGCACACAGTAATGAGGTTACCTGAATCAAGTAGGTAGAGTTCACTGTACTGTGAAGGAGACTTCCGAGCTGTAGTTATGAGTTGCAGAACAACAGTGCCGGGTGTGAAGTGGAGCAGAGAAGCTCTCTGTCTGTGGGAAAGCAAAGATCTTATTGGAGCTTGCTTTTTAACAGTGGACAGTACAGATACAGCAAAAGAAAGATCCCTCTTATTAACTTAAACTGAACAAACACAGCCAGACTCTTTCTGTTAGCACAAGTAATTTTGCATAGTCAAGTAGAAAGAATCATACATACTGTACTATCTCTTCTAAAGCTAGTAGTCTCTTCCTTAGACAATATAGATAACTTTGGGTTTGAATTTTATTATTCTGATCTACTAGTTTTGTCAAAACCAACTTACTATTACATATTGACTCTTAGAATGATGAATTCATAGAAGCTTTATTGAAGTTATTCTTTTGCATGGGTGTAATTGATGGGAGACTTGACTGAGTGCCTTGGAAAGAGAGAATGTAAAACATAAAATGAAGAAGCATGTACTCTGTCAGCAGGGTTTCTCATATAAATAAGTTTATGTTAATGTTATGTTTCATCATTTGTCATAATATCAGGATGAATCCTTTCATGCAAACATAGGATTTAAATAAAATTAAGAACTTTAGTATAACTTCTGCAGTAACACTTAAGGGAACAAATGAATGTAATATGCATAATTATTTTCCTGTGATGGCAGTGAGAGACTTAGTTGTTGGTCCTTTATTTGCATTTGACACAGAATTCAATTCTCTAATATTTTCCCGTGCCATTCCCCCAGTGTTCTGCATTAGACAAATCTGCATCTTCAGGTAAGTGCTATTTTCAGCAGTGCAATTAGGATACTGCAGAAAGGAAGCAGGAACATATCTCTTGGTCTCCTGGTACGTTGGGTTGTGCCAGTACTGTAGGTTATAGAGCATACAAGACTGCTTGGGGAAGTGAGCTTAGTGACTGCAGTTTGCTTATCTTGGTAGGCATTCAAAATGTTGGGATGGTGTCTGTTTATTCTTTGTATTATGAAAGTAGATTCTGACAAAAATTTAGGTTGTTAAAAATGAATTCTGTATATACACCAATGAATGAGGCAAGATGGAAGAGAAGAAAAACACCTTAAAAACGAAAACTCAAGTCTGGGTGCACTAAAGTGATGTTTCATATTGCTATACTTGTTAACAAGCCTTCCTTGTCTTTCATATCCAATTCAGTCTTGTAGTCCTTATTTAGAGAAAAACTTTCAGGGATAGCACTCAGATTCTCGGCACTTTTGAAATTCAGAAGCATAAATAAAATTTGTACCCAGCTATGAACCATCTGTACTGTGTGATAATATTCTAAGCCTTGGGAAGAGCTATGGATGTCATCCGTCTGGACTCCTGTAAGGCCTTTGACATGGTCCCCCACAACATCCTTCTCTCTAAATTGGAGAGCTGTGGATTTGAGGGATGGACTGTTAGTTGGATAAGGAATTGGCTGGATGGTCACACCCAGAGAGCAGTGGTCAATGGCTCAATGTCCAGATGGAGATCAGTGAATGGTGTCCCTCAGGGGTCCATACTGGGACCAGTACTGTTTAATATCTTCATCAACGACATAGTGGGATCGAGTGCACCCTCAACCAGTTTACAGATGACTCCAAGCCGAGTGGTGCTGTTGACACGCCTGAGGGATGAGATGCCGTTCAGAGGTAACTGGACAAGCTTGAGAAGTGGACCCCTGTGAACCTCGTGAGGTTCAACAAAGCCAAGTTCAAGGTCCTGCCTCTGGGTTGAGGCAACCCCCAGGTATCAAGACAGGTTGGAGGACGAAGGGATTGAGAGCAGCCCTGCAGAGAAGGACTTGCAGGTATTGGTAGATGAAAAGCTGGCCATGAGCTGGAAATGTGCACTCACAGCCCAGAAAGCCAACCGTGGTCCTGGGCCGCATCAAAAGAAGCGTGGCCAGCAGGTTGAGGGAGGGGATTCTGCCCCTCTGCTCTCATGAGACCCCACCTGCAGTGCTGCGTCCGGTTCTGGAGTCCTCATCACAGGAAAGACATGGACCTGGTGGAGCTGGTCCAGAGGAAGCCACAAAAATGATCAGAGGGCGGGAGCACCTCCCCTGTGAGGGCGGGCTGAGAGAGTTGGGGGTGTTCAGCTGGAGAAGAGGAGGTTCCGGGGAGACCTTATTGTGGCCTTCCAGTAGCTAAAGGGGGCTTATGAGAAAGATGGAGACAGACTTTTTAATAGGGCCCATAGCAATAGGACAAAGGGTAATGGTTTTAAAACTGAAAGAGGGTAGGTTCAGACTAGATATAAGCAAGAAATTTTGTACCACGAGGGTGGTGAAACACTGGAACAGGTTGACCAGAGAGATGGTAGATGCCCCAGCCCGGGAAACATTCCAGGCCAGGCTGGACGGGGCTCTGAGCAACCTGATCTGGTTGAAGATGTCCCTGCTCGTTGCATGGGGTTGAACTAGATGACCTTTAAAGGTTCCTTCCAACCCAAACTATTTTATGATTCTATGATTATGAATTCTGAATGTGTCTCATTTCACTACATCAAAATGCATCTTTAGAGAGAGAGTTGTTTTTAAACCTTCTTATGTTCTGCCTCTTCACTTGGCTGCTCTGTTACTGTCTGTCCTAAACTGGCTCTCTGTACACTGTGCAGTGAATTATATAATCATTCTTTTTCACTGAAGATCAAACATCAGAAACCCTATTCTACTGATTTTTTTGAATCTGCCAGGTTCTGGTGTGCCTTTGCAAGCACACCATCAGTGAAATTGTCAGAAGACCATGGTGTGTGAAGACCTGTATGAGCTGCATCTTCTGCCATCTATTCTGCTATTAAAACAAATTCTTTTGATTTCCTGACATTACTGGAGACACCATTTCCACAGGTGGGAACTTATAAACTGTGATCTTGTTATTGGACAATATGTTATTTGTGCTGATGAATTATTTAGGCAATGGTGACTCATCTCTTTAACGTAACTTCTCTGGGCTGTTGGTGAAAAGAGTAGCCTAGACCACTTCATTCTGTTGCTTTTTTGTGCTGTCATGAGCTTATGTGCTACGTATAGCAGCTGTGCAGAGTAGTTAATCTGAAAAATAAACTGAGAGTTTGTGATGTTTAACTGGCTTGAGTTCACCTCCCAGCCTCATGAATACTGGAGCTTACACAGAGAAGGTGGTGGGACTGAGTGGCTGTGCTCAAGTCAAAGGGCAGGTGACAGGATCTTGTTTCTGGAAACTGTGTCGTCATGGCAGGAAAAATATGGTGTTTGGCTGGGCAAAGAAAGGCATTGGGGAGAAATATGTGAAAATGCCCAGTGTATTGAATATCACTGTTTCAGGACAGACAGCATGCAAAGCATGCTTGGATTTTGGGGGATATGTAAGAACTCTAAATCTGGATAGAAAGACTTAATTTTGAGAGAGTGAGAGTTGCTTTATTGAGGATAAAATGGATATTGCAGAAGGACTGAAAACTTCACTGAAATTTTCAGCTCATTGAAGTCTAAGACCTTAATTTCGTTCTTTGAATCAATATGTATGTATCCAAGAAAATCCTTCCTTTATGATGTATGGGTATGATGCTGAAGTCAAAACACACATGCTGTCTGCAGGCCATACAGAGGTGAGATGACACTCATCAAGCTATTTTTTAAATTGTGTGATGCTTGAAGGGAAGGGGCACAGATTATGATTACTTTAATTGTACAGATCAGTATGTTTCCCTGTAGCCCAACAAGCACTTCAAAACTGATCAGTCTTCCTGCACTGTTTCAGATTCACCATTGCTTAAAGCACCCAGCACTGCTGGTAGTTACCATCCTGGAAAATGTTACTTTTCAAATATGTTGTCAAATTGCAGGTCATACATAAATGAAAGCACACCTAATCCCTTAAACAGCTGAGGTACTTCCTTGCAAACCTTTTTGAAATTATCCTTGGTCCATGAATGCAAACTGTGGCATTGACACACAGACTTGCTTTCAAAGTTATAAATATCTTAGTTCTTATTGTTGTCATGGAATCTGTGGCATATTCCTACAAGGAGGAATGTGCTTGTCACACCAGACAGTGCAGTCAATATTTTGTTTACCCTTTCCCCATTCTGATTCTTAGTTTATAGCAATGCCTTGTCCAGGTGTGATGGAGGCTTTTTTATGATATTTCTCTGACATGAAGATGAGACCATTAACTCTCACCTGTCTTTCAGAATGGTTTCTGCAGCTCTGACTTCCCATACCAGTTTTCACTGATCCAATCTGACTGCTATGGAAATCCTGTTTTTAATTGCAACAGAAACTCCAAACCACAAATTGTACAGATCTGGAACATGAATTTATTCATTCCTAGTGTTCATCTAGCCCCTGACAGTTATCACAGGACTGAGCAGCTCTGGGAAGTGATTGGACATTTCCAAATGGTGTACTTTCTGTTGAATACGATGATTTTTACCATATACCTTTCACATTGTAAATCAGATATGCCACTGTATATGGTTTGATGAATAACTCCGTAAGTCAAACTAAAGAGACAAAATGAAGAGGGGCAAAAATAACTTGCTTATTCTAGTCATAGGAGTGGTAATTCTTTCAAGAGGTGCAGGGATAGGATTTTGTTTGAAAGGTGAATTGCTGTTGGCTACAAGTCACTACTATTTGCGATATGCCTTTGTGTCTATACCTTTAACAGTCCTCCCTCTGCTGAAATTGCCTGTGATTTCAGAAGCTAGTGTCCAAATGAGAACACAGATGTGCAGCAAGTTAAAATGTATCTGTGCTGCTCTTAAGGAACCATTTCTGGGATGGGATACTCTTTTTTCAAAAAAAACCCCAAAAAAACCAAACAAACCAAAACTAATCAACTAACCTGAACTTCCCCTTCTACACACATGCTGGAGTCTAGTTGTCACCCTGTAAGGTGAAGCTGAAGGATCAGCAAATATGTCTTTTGCCTGGTATTTATCTGACCTTTGCAAACAGGTGCTGGTTGTTTAACACCCTGTTATTTCCCAGCTTGGGGATGCTGCCCCACATCCTTTTATCCCTTCTGAATCATTATCTGTAACAGCTTGACATGAATGAGGCTTCATGGGACTCATTACAATCCCTTGTCCCTATTGGAATGGCATGATGGAGATAAACTGATAGAGTTGTATGGGAAAGACTTGCACTACAGTGTTGATACTGTTATTGTCTGGATAAATAGGATACTTGAGCTGCCTGCTAATAATCTGGCAGCTGCCTGTTAATAACCTTTCATAAAAATCAAACATTTTAGAAATTCTGTGCTCTGGTAGCAGTCTCATCTGTAATAGATGGGGAGTTTCTAAGATGATGATGATCAATTGTTGTTCATGAACAGAAATTAACATAATATTCAGTTAGAAATTATTTAGTTTAGATATTATGATAAGAGATTTACATACATTAGGAACTGGGGAATATTTCAGAGGAGGAAGAACAGGAAGGAAGGGTTGAAACCTTGGTTAGAAAGGAGCCAGGCTGCTGGCTCTGAAAACTTAAGTGCTAAGAACTGGGAGGAAGCTGGCAGATGTAGAGGAGCACAGATGTCAGATGGCTGTGATCCCCCAAAATGGCCATGGCTACTGTTCAGTGCGTGTCTGAAAAGGCTGGGAAGAAAGCACAACTGCAAATCAGAGTCCTTCCTATGTCAGTTGACAATGTGTTCAGTATAGTTGGCAACAGGCCAAGGGCAAAATTTGCCCATGCTAGAAGCCTGGAAAATGAGATGGGAGAACTGGGATGCTTGGTTTCATATGATGAGCCTAACAGAGAGGCAGCTCGGAGACCTTGCAGAAAGAGGGTAATTGGTATGTGTGATGTTCCCAGGCTATCAACTTTACACAATTTGATAGAATAAGATGTGCATGTGGTGGGGTTGCATTGTTTTTGGAGTCTAAATTGAAGTGTAACAATGAAATTGTTGAAAAAGAGAAAATGGTATGAAATCCCTGTGGTTGGAAGTATCACACTGTAATAGTAAAGTAACATTTGGACTGTATAATTACCTCAACCTTCAATCAGGATATAGATAGAGGATAGAGTTTAGAGAACCTGCAAATTCAGGACAGGTACTAATATTGGGATGTTTCAGCTACCAACAGAACTAATGCCTCATCATCTATGACAGGACATAGAAATAATTTTTTTGGAGGTAGTCAGTAGCTGCTTTCCAGAACTAGTCTTTAACCCCAGAAAAGATCTGTTCTGTTTTTGGTCCTGAATAGTCCTGAACAGGGCCAGTTCAAGAAGTATGTGGGAGAGCTGATCTGTAATAGCAATTAGGTTTAACACTGCAGCAGAAGAGACTAAACAAAATAAATCCAGAACACAAGTGTTTAATTTAAAGAAAGGGAACTGCATACTAATAAAGCAACTGGTCAAAAGGAAGAGAAAGCATTAAGGGAGGAGCAGGCAAGAAGCCTAGAGATAGCCTAGACACTTTTAAAAAATACTGTGATAGAAATCAAGACAAACTCTGTGCTGAAATTTGAAAAGAAAACAGAGTGGTCCAGTAAAAACCCTTTATGGCTCAATAGAAAATTAAGGTGATTATCATGTAGAAAGGACTGGCATTTATGACGAAAGGTTTGTCCTCCAGAAGAGAACAGGAAAGTCCATAACTCATGGCAGATCAAATATAACCAGGAAATTAAGAAGACTAAGAGAGAATTTGAGGAGTACCTTGCATAAGATGCAAAAAAAAAAAAAAAAAAAAAATCATAGTTAAAAGTTATTTTAGTATAAGAAAACAGGGAAGATTGCAGAGTCTGTCTTGTCCACAAAAATGGCTCTAGAAAGGATGCTGGGAATGATGGACCATGAGTCTGACTTCTATCCTTCAAAAGATGGTAAACTTGATAATAAAGATTAAGATTACTGAGCATATAGATAAAACTGTTGGGAAGAAAGATCTCTATCAGAGTTGGATAAACATGAGAAATAAGAGAAAACCAAGTTTCTCAGCCACTCTTTCAGTTATCTGAATTGGCTCAAGGTGCCTCTGATTACTATACCAGGTACTTGCATCTGCCATGCAGTCTCACCCATGATGACTTTTCTCTGTTTTGTTTTCATTAGTCTAAAGCAAGACAAAAATCTGTATTTTTAGGAGTCACTAGGGAAATAAATTATGATGTTTCTCCAGGGAGAAGGTCAAATAAGAAGGGAGTGAATAGCAGGATATCTGTAATGACATAGTGTGCATGTTGTTGGTGAGGAAGGACTGGGTGGTGTGTAGACCAGATGACAAAGGAATTTTGGAGAATGTGTCCCATACATAGGAGGCAGCAAAGCAGGAAGGATGGATGGAAATAGAAGTGTATGTGTATGAAATGTCTGTGGCATATGCAGAAGCAAGGAGTGCATGTGATATATGAAGGAAAGCAATTCCTTAGATGGGTATTTTCTGGTGTGGGGTGTCGTGGCTGACCTTCCTACATGCAGTTGACCATGTGGCCTCCTTGGCTACTCTGTGTGGACCCCATGCCTGCTGCTTTCCCAACGGGTCTAACTCTAGATTTGTGCCTGTCGTTATTGCATGCATACAGGGGGCTTGGATGATGGCCAAAAGGGGTGGTGAATGTAAAGCAGAGACTGAAGTTGGCTTCAAAGGTATGGACAATAAGGACTCTCTGTTCTTGGATCTTGGGCTTTGCCTTCTTTGGAATTAAAAATAACCTTTGACAACACTGAGCAGCTCCTTAAGAGGGATCATTTTTACATTTGTAACTGCAGAGGCTGCTGCGGTAACTAAATATACAATGAGGTCATAAGGTCTAAACAGAGCTCAGGATCTTGATAAATTTAAAGGAAGCATATTTGTAAAGTGTTTGGACAAATAAACCAAATACTACACGGCAGTTATGGAATCATCAAAGCTAGAATAACTGGTATTCTAAAATATGCTCTTCAAATAGCACATTTATTACTCAGGGGAGGGTTAAACAGCGCATTCATTTGCAACTAACACCACAGACCCATCAAGGAAGCATATATGTTTTTCAATTGTCTGAATTATCATTCTTATCTAAATGGATCTATTGATCATTAATGATCTAGAAACCCTTAGGGGATGACAGGCGAGTGAGAAAAATCCAATAAGCTCTCCATCATTGCAGAATACCAAGAAGTGAAAATGCTGCTGTTGTGTCCTTACAGCACACCTGTGAAACACTGCATGAATTAGTAAACAAGATCTTCTGGATGCTACAGGCTGACCTTCAGTTCTCTTAGCATATACAGACATCCACTGAGTACAGCCTTTCATTCCAACACTACCTATTTTCAAACAATATATTATAAATTAAAATTATATTTATGAAGCTAATGGAGTGTGTAACACATACAAACATACTAATAGTTATTTAGGGCCTTAGGAACAGAGGAACACAGCATTCCTGACACTTTTTTTTGTCATTTAAAGCAAACTCAGGCATTTTTAACAAACGGGTATTTTCACTTATGTGAAATAAAGACACTGCCAATGAAGACATAACTGAATGCCATAGTTACCTTTCATGCCTTACTGAGTTAAAAATCCTGGTGTGTGACCCCTACTATGTGACAGTGAATGGGATGAGAAAAACCTAATTTGATTCTTCCATCAGATGTCACCAAAGATCATAATTTTCTATTGGCTTTCAGACATTTAAGCATGTTGGTTTATTAGGAAGCAAGAAGTTCCTGTTTTAAGGAACTGCATTAATAAGAGGACCTATTAGATTTACCAGTAAAAAAGTCTGGTACTATACCTTAAGTTGTAATATCAAGGGTGATTGCTGGTTGAGGGTATCTGGGGCTAGTCACTCAAGGCCTGGTTCAAAGTGTCTTATCTACTGTCCAGTGTCTATCCAGTAATTTTTAATGTGTTTTAGATCAATAAAACAGTCCTCCTAGTTCTAGAGCTCTACTGGAAAATCTCACCACTTCCACCAGAAATGCCATTTGGATTAAACCACTTGAAGGCATACTAATTTTGATTTCTTCCTTAAATAATGCTTTTTTCTAAAATATTTTACTCTGTAGGTGTCAACAGCATCAAAGTTGATGCGTGGTCATAGAGTTTAAGGGATAAGATTCTGTAGATTTAATCTTCCCTATAATAACCAGGCTTGAGGCCAAGAGCCCGTCAGCCCTTTCTGTATCTGTGCAGCACAGAAGACATTTCTCAGCCACATATGGCACTGCAAGCAGGACTGCATGTCAGCTCTGAGTAGCTGTACTAGATAGTCAAGTGTTTCAGTATGGGTGTGGTGCTGCTCTAACCTGTCTTTGGACCTAAGATAGTTTATCCTCTGATGTGGACAGCATGAGCTCTGTTTGCTGTGGAGTTACTGGAATAGTCAAATTAACTCTGCATTATGCTCCATTGCATGGTTCCGACCTGGCCTCTCTCTGCTATGAAATCATTTTTGTATGTAAAAGGAGAGGAAGAAAGATTCATATCCACTAAAGTCCAATATTCCTCCTTTAAGGCAGTAATGGAGTAGTGTGTGCTGACTACAGTACTGGCTTTTGCCCAGCGAACAAATAAGAACAAAACCAAATAGTGAATAGCAGTTCAGTAAGAGAGTAATCAGTCTGTATTAACACTGAGTAAGGCATGGGTCATGTCAAAGAAATAGGAGATGTTCACGTAGTAAAGATGTTTATCATAATGAATATGCGTAGTCTTAATCCTGGTATTTCCAAATTCATTAATTCTTGGATATACTTTTCATATCCTTGTAAATTATTCTTATAAGTAATACATAAACATATTTAAGAAATCTTAGCTTAATGATACTGTATTCTTCATAATGGTTTACTTTTTTAAATTTTTGAGTGGTGATCTGCATGTTTTTTCTTGTACTCAGATGCGTATGTGTGTTTATAATATACACAATAGCAAATGAAAAAGCTTCTGAAGCTTCTGATGTACTTTTTGCATACAGCTATGTTCATCTTGGGTTACTTATTATTTTGTCCAACGTAAACAATGCTTTTCAGGATGATATGCCCCAAATAAACTTGCCAGATACCTTTTAGATGACAGACTAGAAAGAAGACCTAATCCTGTGAATACAAGTCAACCATGTTTTATTAAGCTAACCTACTATTAGATATAGTGCAGAATAAGGCAGTTTAAAAATCTGCCAGGAATGAAACAAAACAAACAAAAATGGAACAGGTGATATGGCCCAAGAAGCAAGGCTTGATGCCAAAGTGGACATGACAGAGTTCTTGACTGGAGAGACGAAATAGGTTCTGCACAGTAACTGTGAACCTTGAAGGAGTGAAAAATGATGAGTGGATGAAAAAGTGGAGGGAAGAAGATCCTGATCTAACAGCATCAGGAAACAACACAAAAATTCAGTCTCCCTGTTTATTTTCAGTAGCTGTTAAATATCTTTGGTGTATCTTGTACTTTTGATAATTGTTACACAGTAAGGGATGTAATACCTTACTCATTTTATAGGGGCTTCAGATCAGCCAGGTCAGTGATTCATTTGGTTCTGAGAACTCCTTTGCACACCTCCAAGAACCACTTGGTGACTGGACCAAAAATGTTTCCTCTGTTGGGAACATTTCTGCTAGCCAGGTTGGTGGGTGGTTGTGCTAACTACTTGGCATGCAATGCAAGTCTAAAGAGGCCTTTCGTTTAATTTTGGGTAATAGTAAAACATTCTCTTTGATTAATGCAGATGACTAATTGATTAATCCATATCCAATCTTATATTTTAATAGAAGTGTGTGATACATATAGATTTCTGCTTCTTGAAAAAACTGCATTTTCTTTCTTTATTATTTCCTGATAAATTAATAACAAGAATTTTTCTACCTCTTTGATGTTGCTGGAATCAGATTGCACGTGTGGCTTTTACTCAGACCACTGTATTTCAGGTCAGCTGATCTTCTTTTGTCTGATTCTGATATAACTCAAATGTTTTCCCTTTTAGTCCTCTGGTAAACTGTTATTGTCTTAGGCCATTATTTTTTTCCTGCTTACATGCAAGAATTAGTATAGACATGTTGCATTTGAAGAAATCTACACCCTTCTGCAGTATGGCTCACGATAGCATTACAATGCATTATTAATTCTGTACTTAGCAGATTAAGATAACTCACATGCTGGGTATTATAATGAAGCTTTGAGATTTAAGGATGTAAAATGAGGTTGGCATCTCCTTAAGCAGAGTTATGAGGCTAGAGGGAGTTTGCCGCTAGATATCTTCAAGGAATTTTCTTGGGGCCAAACATGTGATGCTTTCATTAATGACCTTTGCACAATAAGGAAGAGTTTGCTAATGAAACTTGCTGTTGGCATGCAGCTGGGAAACATTGTTACTGTGCAAGAGAATTACAGTATGATAAAGAGGAACTGAATAACCTTGACGACAGGCAAGAGATAAAAGAGAAGAAATTCAGTAGCTGACAGAACAGGTTCATGCACTTAGAGACTGTTCGTAAGAGCTTTCTCCTCTGAGACAGCAACTGCCACCTAACCCACGAGGTCAGCATCCACTAAGTTTCAGTCACTATTCATGTGAAAAACTGCTTATAGGTTGAACATCATGGCACTTTTACCAAATCAAAGCTGATGCAAGTTTTACAAGTTATGTATTTTCCTGCCTTTCCTGCTTGCACAGCCCTCCTGGAAATACAAGGGATGTGGCAACACCCAATAGACACTGAATAGCACAAGCTTGTTTCACCTGCCTAGCACAAGAAGAGAAGAGAGGCTTAATTCACTTGTCCATCCAACTTGGAGACAGAATCTGAGTCTCTCAGCAGAGTATGTTAGCAAATAGGATCACAAATATTCTGTTGCAAGTTTTCTGTATTCTATGTGAATATGAAATAGAATCACAGAATGGTTTGGGTTGGAAGGGACCTTAAAGATCATCGAGTTCCAATCCCCCTGCCATGGGCAGGGACACATACTTTCACTATATATAAAATAACTTAATACTAATTGCAACAGGAACTACACTTGGTCTTACAAATGAATCATCCAACTACCAAGCCTGTGGGGTCATTTTCACTTTTGGCCCAAAGAATTATCAAAGCTTTAGTTTGGTTGGTTTTGACAGGTAACTGCCTTTCTCAGTGTTAAACTGACTGGCAAATCTGTTACTCAGCAGATATCTTTCTTGAAGAAGGGCTTGAGTGTTCGAAACTGCTAGGTTTTTTCCCAGCTGCATTAGGTCATCTAATAAAATGTGTCATCTGCCTTGATAAATGTTGCTTCCTATTTTCTAGGCATGAGAAAGTGCAGCTTCACAATTGGCTTCTGTGCTACTGCTAAAAGCTGGGGCCTAGTTCCCACTCACCTCCTGTATGCTAGTTCTATCATTTATATTGCATTATGGTGAAACTCGACCAAAAAAAAAAAGTTACTGTCAGGTCAATTGACAAATGTTGATACTAGAACCAGAGAAGGGATGGAAATGTCTAGTAGGCAGAGTGGTACTGCCTCTTCGGCCAGCATTGGCTTTGTGGCTGTGATGAAACTGCCCAAAAGATCCTTGTTCATCATTCATGTGTTGGAAATACATAATACTGTGCTGCTTATGTTCCTGTTGAATTTGGACCACAGTTGGCACACTAATTTTAATTTAGAGGGAAAGACTGATGAAAATGCATTTAAGATGTCCATTGTAACAGCAACAGCGGTAACTCATAATCTCTGCCGTCAGTAAGTACTGTATCGATCCACAAGCATGGGACCCTGGGAACAAAATACTGCCCAAAAGCTAGGTACTTATCTTTTCTGATTCTTAAATATCTTCCAGTAGTGGTCCTGCAGTGGCATCTCTCTCTCTCATTATTTTTCACAATTGAAAGGCTTTCTCCCCTTCTCATGAGATCTTTTGTGCTGTACAATAGGTGTCACGTTTACTGTTGTTTCAAGTTCCCTTGCTGGATTTTTTTCCATTTCAAAGAGTTTCAAAGTAATCCTCCTTTACTCATATTTCACAATCACTAAAACATTGGACAAGCATACAGACTATGACAGAAAACAATAAAATTAAAGCAATTCCCAGCTGAATAAAGTTAAGGCAATCCCCAGCTGAGGGTGATATGACACCATATGTCCATCACATACATTTAGGCATTAGAGAGAAAATTAAGCAGCTTGTAAAAGTTGTAGCATTGTGCCTGGGTGTTGGAAGGACATACAACACTTCCCATCATTAAATGAGGATTTAATGTCTGGGGTGCTCAAATGCTTCTCATTTTTTCTAAAACAAACCTTCATTAGCATGTTTGTTTAAGCAGTACAAACTATCTTGTCCCTGCTGCCCAATGGTGGCTGAGAGGGTTTGCTTGCAGCTGCCGGTCCATCATCATAAGTGCTCGGACGTCATCTGCACAATGTGTCTGCTTTGCTTTGCCCTGGGAAAATACAGTTTTTAAAGAGTCAGATTACTGACTCATGAAAAGTGGAAATAGGTTCATAAAACCAGTGGTAGTAGGTACAAAACTATGCCTCTGTTTTAGTTCTCTAATTGCTTTCTGCAGTTTTATTTCTGCTTGCAGGACGTTTTTATTCAAGGGTAGTAAGATTCTGGAAATCAGTGTTTGTAATGGAAATTGTGACCTGACTTCAATGTTAGTCTTGCAGACTGTCTGCTGGAAAAGCTGTACTTTAAGAAATACTGAGTATGAGAAATCTGTTTCTACAGTGAAACACAAAAAAAGAAAACATATGCACAAATAATTATTTATAGAGTCTGGTATAGGACCAGAACAGCAAAAATCTTGAGGAAGAAAGCCTTAAAACTCTCCTGTGCCAGACCCTGGCAGGAACAAGCACTATTACCATGTTAATGACACTCGGTGTATATGGACAAACTTTGTCTCTGCAGGACCATTTTGTGAAGTGCTCACGGCTCTGACTTCAACAACGGCCCTAGAGAAAAAACAGCTTTGCATTCACCTGCAGTTAAGTTAAATCATGTGCTTCATGTTTGCTTAGAGATATCCAGCAAAATGCACACACCTGTGTGCAGGGGAGCCTGGCTGAGCCTCTGCGGGGAGTGGCCGCCAGCTGGGCTAACCGGGCCCACCTGGTCCTGCACTTCCAGAACCTTCTGCCGCTGCCCCTGGGCCTCTCACAAGGCAATGCCTGTGGAAGGGCTCTGTTGCTTTTGCTCTAAAAGGAAGCATGGCCTTGAAAAAGACGGTTGTTGGTGGTCATGCTGCTTCGCCTTGAGCTCTGGAAGGGCATTTTGGACCCAGAAAGGTGGAGTCACATGTGATTTGAGAGGAGAAACGCTGCTGCACTACCCAGAGAAGTTGCTGGTAGGTGATGAGGCTAAATTATGAGGGGGACTAGATCTTTTAATCCTTAGAGTGAAAGTGGAGTGTTTTGCTTGTAAATTTTGGTGCTACTTTTGTAGTCAGGCCTTCTCTGCGTGCAGTGGGTGAAGGGCAGCAGGGCGAGGCTCTCCCGTGCGGCTGGGCACGCAGCTCCGGTGGCTGTGCGGCGGGGTGCGCCAGGAGCGCTGAGGGCGCGGGAAGAGGCCGCTGCCCTCGCTGTGGCAACTTCCCCAGGCGCCGCGCCTGCCTGGGCTGCTCTTGGAGGGGGCTGGCAGCCTGCAGCGGGCACCCCGGCCTCCGCGGGCCCCCGGGGCTCCGCGGGCACCCCGGGCTCCGCACGCCTGCCGCTCCGCGGGAAGGCTGCTGCTAGCAACGGCCAGTCCGCCTGGCGCCAGCAAATCCGGCCGAGGGCCACAAGATGGCGCCGGCGGGCGGCCGCCCCGCCTCGCGCCGCCGCCTCAGGGAGCAGCAGCCTTCGCTGGGAGCGGGGAAGGACCTGCGGTAGCCCGGTGCGAGGGACCCGCGCGGCGTCTGGAACTTAGTAAGTCTCTGAGCACTTGAAACAGTACTTTTGCATCGGGTGTGAGCACAGCCCGCGCTAAACTCAAAGTGCTGCGTATGGCGTCTAGCCTGGGATTCTGGGTTCAGCTTCCATTTTTAATGCCCTTTTGCC